>NC_062548.1:61074830-61387870 GCF_016906955.1 Phacochoerus africanus
CAATGGCACTTTCTTTGCTCTGTTTTATGGCTGAGTACTATTCCATCATGCACGTCAACATCCTCTTCCTAATCCAATCATCTGTCCGTGGACATCAAACGTGTTTCCATGCGTTGCTATTGTGAATAGTGCTGCATGAACATTGCATTTGCTCAAGGCTCTGAGGGAGATTTCTTTCTTTCCTTTTGAGTTGAGCCTCTTCTTTCAGTACAGCGCTGGGGTATGGAGCCCTGACCTAAACCAGGACTGATGAATTAAGCTGGGTTGATTGGTATCATCAAGTAAGTTGTCAGGGAGTTCGCTTGTGGCTTCCTGGCTTGAGTCTGTCTTTGTCACTGCTTTGGCTGTGGCAAGAGCTGCATTGGCAGGTCAAACTTTGGCCAGCCATCATCCCAATGTTGCAGGGGGCACATAAAAATTGATAAATACAAACAGATATTTAAAACAATGGTCTTAATTGATAAACAAGTCAATGAATATATACAAGCATATATAAATGTATATATATATATGTATTCCTACAAAATCTTAGGAAATGGTTAATTAAAGCATCATAAATGCTCCCTGACCCAATATCTCATTTGGCAGATGCTTTTAAGTGCAAGCCTGGGGATGTCCAGCATATGAGTGGATTCATTCCCCAGCACAGTGTATCTGCAGGGCCATACATGGGTGCAGGAAAATAATGGGAAGTAAAAAAGTAAATAAATAGAAATGTTTTTATAGAAATGAATTCATACACACTAGGTAATTTGCTCTGGTTCTATGTGGCTGGTCTAGGAAGTCTTGACAGGTTCAGTGGTGTCAGTGTGCCTGTCTCTTCCCAAGAGGTAGCAGTCTTGACCCTTACACCTTCTCTGGTGAACACTGAGCACCTAGTATTGTTGCATTTTTAAAAATAATTTAATATTTGCAATTACCACTGATTCATGTGGGTCATTTATTCTTTAGCAATAAGGCGATCCAATCATACATGTATATACATACAGCTATTCTCACATTATCTTCTGTTTGCTTCCAAAAGGAAGGGATAGATATAGGGTCCTGTGCTAAACTGCATTATCTCTATGCTTACCCTCTACATGGACCATAGTTTGAATGTATTACAATCCAAATCCCAGTCCTACCCTCAGCCTCCCCTCCAATCTGGCAATGCTAAATCTGTTTTCCAGTCCATGAGCTTCTTTCATGTAAAAGGTTAATTGTTTTCCTTTGTCAGATTCCAGAGGGAAGGGGTTTCCAATGGGATTTGTCTTTCCCTTTTAGACATATTTCATTTAGAGATATTTTATAAGAGTTTCTCTTACCATGTATGTGGCTGCCGATGGCATTTTCTTCACCTTTTTTGCTGAGTAGTATTCCACTGTGTATATGGACATCCTCTTCCAAATTCAAACATCTGACCATGGATATCAAATGTGTTTCAATGTGTTGCTATGGTGAATAGTGTTGCATGATTATAGCAGGACATTTAACTTTTGGAAAAGTACATTTTCAGGATATATGCTCAAGAGTGGGATTTCTGGATCATTCAGTCATACTATGTGTATGTTTTGGATTACATAGTTCCTGTGCCCCTTAGTCATAGGGGCACAAATTGACCTACACACCCACACTGTAGGAGGGCACCTTCATATCCACATCCAGTCTAGGATTTTTTATTTGAAGATATACTAAGGGTGGCCATTCAGAGAGGAGCAAGGGGGATACCTCAGCTTCACTTTGAGTGGCAATTCACTATTAATGAGTGATGGTGTTCATTTTCTGGGGCTTGTCGCACTCTTTATATATGGTTTAGGGAAAGGTGTATTCAGGTTTTTTCCACATTTTTCAATTGGGTTTTTGGTTTTGTTTTTGCTGTTGGTGGTATCACTGGTTGAGCTGCTTATTTTGGAAGCCTAGCCTAACCTCAGTATTGGGATACAGAAACAATGCCTGAGTGTTGTGCATGGCATGTACATAAACAGTGATAATTTGGAGAGTAGCTGTGCAAATCGCTGGGCATTTTCTCTCATGAGGTCTCATGAAACTCCATCCTTTTCTTTCTGTGGGAGCCTCTTCTCTTCTTTCTGTGCACCTGATATGGATACAGGACCTAAAGCCCTGTGGGCATTAAAGGCCAGTAGTTTGGTTGATATAAAGAAAGAGATCCATTTTGGCCCCCTGGGTCAAAGATCTGCCTTTCTCACTGGGGTGGGTTTAGTAACCACTGTGTCTTGAAAAACATTGATGAGCAAACCACTCATGCATGCTCCAGGTGGGGTCAATAATTTTAGGAAGAATGAAGGAAAGAGAGAAAGAGGAGAAGAAGAAGAAGAGGAAGAGGAAGAAGGAAGAAGGAAGAAGGAAGAAGGAAGAAGAAAGAAAGAAGGAAGAAGGAAGAAGAAAGGAAGAAGAAAGAAGAAAGAAGAAAGAAGAAAGAAGAAAGAAACGAGGCCAGACTTAACAAAGAAAGGAATCCCAGGTGGAAAATTAAGGAAAAATCAATCATTCCATACCTACACCCCTATCTTCATGAACACATAAGTCAAGGTCATATAAAAAAGGAAGAAGACTGGCATGACATGATGGGTAAGGAGCTGAGGTTTTAAAAAGTGAGGCATGGCATAGGTTGGCCTCAGGGCTCTGAAAGGCTTTAACAGTGAAATAGCCCACTTTAAAATTCACTTCTTGGTATTTCGTGAAAGCGGGGAAAGGAGACCTAACCCACATCTTGACCCCTGCCAGTGCAGCCCCCTGGCAGATAGAGGAGGAAAGCCTCAGCGGCTTTTAGATCAGATGTCCACATGAGGGCGCCAGAGTACGTTCTGTCCCCAGGTGCAGCTCTGAGGTTCTAACAGGTTAGAGCGCCAAGGCTCTAAAAGTGCTGGCTCAGCATTGGGGATGATGGGGTCTTGAACGATTCCCACAGAAAGCACCCCAATGATTATCGATTGTTTCTTAGACATCAGGAATCTTGAATGCTTGGAGTCATTACTGGGATTTGGCCCATCTTGCGTTCCTCAGAGGCAGGAGCCAAGACCCACCCAGCATCAGTGTCATATCCTTAGTAGGCCTTTTCCAAGTCCCTGACCTTATGGCATTTAGGTAAGTGGAGAAAGAGGGTGGTGCTGATGAATAAATGGGGGACTTTGATAGCATGAGGGTGAGCAGTTGGTTAATCCCTGTGGTTTTTTCACCCATGGGGCTTAGGGAAATTTCTTTCTTGCCTTTCTTTTTTTTTTTTAAATATTGTTACTTTTCTCCTTAGTTTATTAACCTGTACAAATCTTTGAAGGAACTGCATAGTTAAGTTTCCTCTATCCTTCCCTCCTTTCTTCTTTTCTTCTATCCCTACCCCTATTTCTCTTTCTTTCTCTCTCTCTCAAAATTAGAAATGTAACAGAGTAAGATACCCAGTTTTATCTGGTTATCTTATGTCTAGTGACTAATGAGTTTTGATTTCCTTAACAAATTGTATTGCTTATAAGAGTGCTGCGGATCAGCTTAAATGATGGATGAATTTTAGGCCTCTTATTTTATAAACCTGGCAACAGGTCACAGACCTCTTCATTATTTGTAGCTTGATCTTTGTGTTGTAGGCTTGCTAATGTGAGATGAGCATATTGGGTTTCTGCTTTTAAAAATGCTAAGGAGTAGAAAGTCAATTTTCTGGTCAGAACTTTGCATTTCCTTTCTGAATAGTTATTCAGTGATGAGACTCTGTTGCCAAGTATAGAGGGTATTAGAAGTGCTTATAAATGATACTAGATGCTTTGCAGGAAAACTTTGAAAAACAAGTCACCTTATGGTTTTCAAGATTTTGGGGCTGACAGATGGGTGTTTCTTCTCTACAGTGGTTTAAATTCTACATGAGGTTTGCTGTTTCAGATAGCAATTTCATTGGGTTTTGTTTGTCTATTTGTTTGTAGTGTAAGAGAGCAAAGGCTTATTTCTAAGTAAAAAAACTCAGGAAGTTCATTGTTAATTCATATCCATCTGAATGGATAATAATAATAAGAATGATTTTGAAGTATCTTAAATTAGCTAGCCATGTCTTTTGGAGGTAAGTTTCACAAACCTTCATGGCCATACAAGCATAAAGTTGTCTAATTCCAATGTGTAAAACAATTTGACTGTGAGAATGTCTTCATGTCTTTAAAGTGTCAGAAAACTGTTATAAAGAATATGAGGGAATTCCCATCATGGTGCAGTGGTTAGTGAACCTGACTAGGATGTGGGTTTGATCCCTGGCCTCACTCAGTGGGTTAAGGATCAGATGTTGCCATGAGCTGTGGTGTAGGTCAAAGATGTGGCTTGAATCTGGCTCTGCTGCAGCTGTAGTGTAGGATGGCAGCTGTAACTCAGATTTGACCCCTATCCTGGGAACTTCCATATGCTGCAGGTGCAGCTCTAGAAAGCAAAAAAGAAAAAAAAAGAAAAAAAGAAAAAAGAAAGAAAAAGAAAGAATACTTGTAGATAACAGAGCATAGTGAAGTTTCATTTTCTCATGCCCTTTGCCTTAGTGTGAATCATCAGTGAAACCAAGGTCTTTGTTTATGAAGTTGTAATTCTGTTTCATGACCAGTTAAAAGGTTTTACATCAGGATGAATCTCCAGGAAACTATCCTGGGTGAAACCAGCCAATCCCAAAAGTTACATATTGTATGATTTTATTTACATAATATTCTTGAGAAGTCAAAAGTATAAAAATGGTAACAGATTAGTGGTTGCTAGGGGTTAAAGAAGAATTGAGGGGAACAGGAGAGAGTTGCATATGGCTGTAAAACAGCAATGAGGGATTTGTTTTGTATCTTGACTCTATTGATATCAATATCTTGTGATACTGTACTATAATTTTGCAAGATGTTACTGCTGGAGGAACAGTAAGCAGTGCAAGAGATCTTTGGTAATATATCTTTAAACCATGAAGCTACAACTATCTTAAGTTAAAAAAATTGGTTTAGGGAGTTCCCATTTTGGCTCCTGACATAGTGTCTGTGAGAATGCAGTTTTGATCCCTGGCCTCCCTCAGTGGGTTAAAGATCCAGTTTAACTTTTACAAACATTTCTTTTACAGTATGTACTAGTCTTCCTTCCTTTCTTTCTCTTTCCTTCTTTTTTTTTTTTTTTTTTTTTGTTTTGTTGGTCTTTTTGCTATTTCCTGGGCCGCTCCCGCGGCATATGGAGGTTCCCAGGCTAGGGGTCGAATCGGAGCTGTAGCCACTGGCCTACGCCAGAGCCACAGCAATGCAGGATCCGAGCCGTGTCTGCGACCTACACCACAGCTCACGGCAACGCCGGATCGTTAACCCACTGAGCAAGGGCAGGGACCGAACCCGCAACCTCATGGTTCCTAGTCGGATTCGTTAACCACTGCGCCACGACGGGAGCTCCTCCTTCTTTCTTTTAAATAGGCTTTATTTTATTAGGTTCACAGCATGATTGAGAAGAAAGTACAGAGTTCTGGAGTTCCCATCATGGTGCAGGGGAAATAAATCCGACTAGGAACCAGGAGGTTTCAGGTTTGATCCCTGGCCTCGCTCAGTGGGTTAAGGATCTGGGCATTGCCATGAGCTGTGGTGTAAGTCACAGCCGTGGCTCAGACTCCAAGTTGCTGTGGCTGTGGTTTAGGCTGGCAGCTGTAGCTCTGATTTGACCCCTGGCCTTGGCACCCCCACATGCTGCAAGTGTGGCCCTAAAAAAAAAAAAGAAAGAAAGAAAAGAAAAAAGAAAATACATGTACCTTCCGCACCCACACACACACAATCTCCCCCTCTGTCAACATCTCCTGTCACAGTGGTACATTTCATAAGCCTGTTTTGACATGTCATTATCCCTCAAAGCCCATAATTTACATGAGGGTTCACTCTTGGTATACATTCTGTGGGTATTCACAAATGTGTGATGACATGTATCCAGCTTTGTAGGATTGCAGAAGTTTCTGTCTGTTCATCCTTCCTTCCAGCCCCTAGCAACTATTGAACTTTTTCCACCTCCATAGTTTTACCTTTTCCAGAATATCATAGAGTTAGAATCACATAATTCATGTATGTAGACTTTTCAGTTGGCTTCTTTCATTTAGTAGTATGTCTTTAACGTTCCTCAGTGTCTTTTCATGGCTTTTGAGTGATGAGTAATAATCCATAGTCTAGATGGTCCACTGTTTATCCATTTGCCTACTGAAGGATATATAGGTTACTTCCACATTTTGGCAGCTACAAGTAAAGCTGCTATAAACATTCATGTGCAGGTTTTTGTATGAACATAAGTTTTCAGTTCTTTTGGGTAAATAATGAGTACAGTTGCTGGATAGTATTGTGAGAGTAGGTTTAGTGTTGTAAGAAAATGCCAAACTTGTCTGCCCAAGAGGCTGTACCATTTTTCACTCCCTGCATCAATGGGTGAGAGCTCTTGTTGTTTCACATCCTTGTCAGCGTTTGGTAGTTGTCTGCTTTTTGGATTTTGGCCATTCTAATAGGTGTGTAGTGAATTGCTTTTCATCTACATATTTATTTCTTTTCTGCCTAGAGAAGTTCCTTTAGTATTTGTTATAAGGCTAGTTTAGTGTTGCTGTATTCTCTTAGCTTTTGCTTATCTGTGAAGGTTTTGATTTCTCCTTCAAATCTGAATGAGAGCCCTGCTGGGTAAAGTAATCTTGGTTGGAGTTTTTTTCCTTACATAACGTTAGGTACATCATGCCACTCCCTTCTGGCCTGCAGAGTTTCTGTTGAAAAATCTGCCAATAACCTTAGCGGGGTTCCCTTGTATGTTATTTGTTTCTTTTCCCTAGCTGCTTTCAAGATTTTCTCTTTGTCTTTAATTTTGGTCAGTTTGATTAGTATGTGTCTTGGTGTATTCCTCCTTGGCTTTATTTTATATGGTACTCATTGTGCTTCCTGGATTTGAGTGAGTGGTTCCTTTCCCATGTTAGGGACGTTTTCAGTTATTATTTCTTGGAATATTTTTTCTGTCCCCTTCTCTCTCTCTTCTCCTTCTGGCACTCCTATAATATAGATGTTAGTGCATTTAACATTGTCCCAGAGTTCTCTGAGACTTTCTTCATTTGTTTTCAAACTTTTTTCTCTTTTCTGTTCTGCATCTGTAATTTCCACTAATCTGTCCTCCACCTCGCTTATTCATTCTTCTGACATTCTGCTGTTAGCTGCCTCTAGTGATTTTTTTTATTTCAGTTATTGTATTTTGCATCTCTTCTTGTTTAAATTTTATATCTTGTATCTCTTTGCTCAGTGTTTCCTGTAAGTTATCCATTTTGCCTCCAGTTTATTTCCAATGTCTTGCATCATCTTCAGCATCAACAGTCTAAAGTCTTTTTTCCTGGAGGCTGAGAATTTCCTTATTGCTTAGGTGATTTTCTAATATTTTTTCTTTCTTCCTCATCTGAGTTCTAGTTCTCTGTCTTTTCATTTTTATAGATTTTTGGTGTGGTGACCTTCTTCCAGATAATAAAGTTGTAGCCTTTTACTGCTGGGGTCTTCCCCCCTTGTGGTTGAAGTTGGTATGGGGGCTTGCTGTAGGCTTCCTGATGGGAAGGGGACTGATGCCCACCCACTGGTAGGTGAAGCTTATTCTTATCCCTCTGGTGGGTGGGGCTTTGTCTCTGGATGGAACTAGAGGCGGCTGTGTGCCTGGGGGGTCTTTAGGTAGCCTGTTTACTGAGCGGCTGGGCTGTGATGTCACCTGATTGTTGTTTGCCTTGGGGCTTCTCAGCGCTGATGGGTGAGGCCAGATTTTCCCAAAATGGCCACCTATAGAGAAAGGCCATGCTGCTGAATATTCCCAAGAGCTTTACTTCCAATGACCTTCCCTTACAACAAGCCATATTCACCCCTGTTTTCCCAGGAGGTCTTCCAAGCACTGCAGTCAGTTTTGACCCAGATTCCTATGGAGACTTTGCTTTGCCCTGGGACCCAGTGCACATGAAAGTCTGTGTGTGCCTTTTAAGAATGGGGTCTCCATTTCACCCAGTCCCATGGAGCTCCTGCACACAAGCCCCACTGGCCTTCAATGCCAGATTCTCCAGGGGCTCTTGCTCCCAGTGCCAGATCACCACACATGGGAGTTTGATGTGGGGCTCAGAACTCTCACTCCTGTAGGTGAGTCTCTGTGAACCAGTTAGTTTCTAGTCCGTGGGGTTTCCCACCCAGGAGGTATGGGGTTGCTTATATAATGTAACTGCCCCTCTTACCTCTTGATGTGGTCTCCTCTTTTTCTTCTGGAGTAGGATATCTTTTTTAAGGTTTACAATTCATTTGGTTGAAGATTGCTCAGCCTTTAGTTGTGAATTTTGTTGTTTTTAGGAGAGAAGTTGAGCTCCAGTCCTTCTATTTCACTGTCTTAATTCCATCTCCTCTTTCTTACCTTTTGAGTATGGCACCGGGATATGGAGGCCTGACTAAAATCAGGATTGAAGAATTAAGCTGGGTTGATTGGTATCATCCAGCAAGCTGTCAGGGAGTTCCCTCATGGCTGATGGGCTTGAGAGTCTCTCTGTGTCAAGGCTGTGGCTGTGGCAAGAGCTGCATTTGCAGAGCAGACTTTGGCCAGACATCATCCCAAAGTCACAGGGGCACCAAATAAATTTATAAAAACAAACATATTTAAAACAGTGAGCTGAACTGATAAAGTCATACATACATATATAAATGTAAATATTTGTATATATAGACATATATATTTATTCCTACAGAAAGCTAAGGGAATGGATATTTAAAGCCATCATAAAGGCTCTCTTGACCCAATATTTCAGGTGGCAGAGGGTTTTATGTGCAAGCCTGGGGATGTCCATCATAGGAGTGGATTCATTCCCCGGGCAGAGTGTATCTGTGTGCCACACATGGGTGCAGGAAAATAACTTGGCAAGTAAAAAAGTAAACAAAAATTGTTTTACAGAAATAAATTCATACACACTAGGTAATTTGGTCTCATCTGATGTCATTAGGCTAGGACACCTTGCCAGGTTCCTTGGGGTCAGTGTGCCTGTCTCTTCCTGAGAGGCAGCAGACTCGACGCTGAAACCTTCTCTGATGAACCCTGAGCCACAACTATTGTTGGGTGTTTTTTTTTTCATCATTTGTTACTTGTGATTATTGCTGATTTGTGAGGCTCAATTTCACGTTAATGGCAAAGCAATCCAATCATACATGGATATACGTACAACTTTTCTCAAATTATCCTCCTTTTGCTTCCAAAAAGAATGACCAAATATAGGTCCCTGTGCTAAACAGCAGTATCTCTCTGCATACTCTCTCCACAGGCAAAAGTTTGGATGTATGACCCTCCAAAACCTAGTTCTCCCCACAGCCTCCCACTCCAATCTGGCAACCCTAAATCTGTTTTTCAGTCCATGTATTTCTTTCCTGTAGAAGGTTCATCAGTGTCATTTGTCAGAGTCCAGATGGAAGGGGTTTGTCTTTCCCTTTTGGACGTATTTCATTTAGTATGAGAGTTTCTCTTACCATCTATGTGGCTGTCAATGGCATTTTCTTCACTCTCTTTTTTTTGGCTGAGTACTGTCCCTTTGTGTATGTGGACATCTTCTTCCTAATCCAATCATCTTCCCATGGAGATAGAATGTGTTTCCATGTGTTGCTATGGTGAATAGTGCTGCATGACTATAGTTGGACATTTAACTTTTTGAAAAGTACATTTTCAGGAGTTCCCGTTGTGGCGGCAGTGGTTAACGAATCCGACTAGGAACCATGAGGTTGCGGGTTCGGTCCCTGCCCTTGCTCAGTGGGTTAACGATCCGGCGTTGCCGTGAGCTGTGGTGTAGGTTGTAGACGCGGCTTGGATCCTGCATTGCTGTGGCTCTGGCGTAGGCCAGTGGCTACAGCTCCGATTCGACCCCTAGCCTGGGAACCTCCATCTGCCGCGGGAGCGGCCCAAGAAATAGCAACAACAACAACAACAACAATAACAACAACAAAAGACAAAAAAAAAAGTACATTTTCAGTGTACATGCCCAAGAGTGGGTTTGCTGGGTCATTCGTTCATACTATGTTTATGTTTAGGATTACCTAGTTCCTGTGCTCCTTAGTCATTGTACAAATTTACCTACACTCCCTCACTGTAGGATGGCATCTTCATTTCCACATCCAGTCCAGGATTTTTTATTTGAAGATGTACCAAGGACGGCCCTTCAGAGAAGGGTGAGGGAGTATCTCAGTTTCGTTTTGATTTGCAATTCGCTGTTAATGAGTGATGGTGTTCATTTTCCCAGTGCTTGTTACCCTCTGTATATCTGGCTTAGGGAAAGGTCTCTTCAGGTTTTTTCAGAATTTGTTGATTGGATTGTTGGTTTTGTTTTGCTTTAGGGTGGTATCACTGGTTGAGCTGTTTATTTTGGAAGGCTAGGCTGACCTGGGTATTGAGATCTGGATACACTACCTGAGTATTTTGTGTGGCAGGTGCATAAATGGTGATGTTTTGGAGAGTAGCTGTGTGAATCACTGGGCATTGTCTCTCATGAGGTCTCATGAAACTCCATCCTTTTCTTTCCATGTGAGCTTCTTCCATTCTTTCTATTCACCTGATATGTGGACATGACCGAAAGCCAGGTTGGGCATTTAAGGCTGGTAGATTGATTGATAAATAGAAATATCTCACTGTGATCCCTCTCATCACTCTGGGTCAAAGATCTGCCTTTCTCACTGGGGTGGGTTTGGTAACAACTGTGTCTTGAAGAACATTGATGGGCAAACCCCTCATGCATGCTCCAGGTGGGGTCACTAATTTTAGGAAGAATGAAGGAAAGAGAGAAAGAGAAGAAGAAGAAAAAAATCAAAGAAAGAAACAAGGCCAGACTTAACAAAGAAAGGAATCCCAGGTGGAAAATTCAGGAAAAAATCAATCATTCCATACCCACACACATATCTTCATAAAAAAAATGCAGGGTTATGTAAAAAAAGAAGAAGGCTGGCATGACATGTGGGTAGAGAGCTGAGGGTTTAAACAGAGAGGCATGGCATAGATTGGCCTCAGGGCTCTGAAAGCATTTGTGAGTGAAATATCCCACTTCAAATGGCATTTCTTAGTATTTCATGAAAGAGGGGAAAGGAGACCTAACCTGCATCTGTCCCTCCCACCTGTGCAGCCCTGGGGACTGCTGAGCCAGAGAGAGGAGGAAAGCCTGAGGTGGCTTTTAGAGCAGATGTCCACATGAGGGTGCCAGAGTACCTTCTGTCCCCAGGTGCAGCTCTGAGGCTCTAACAGGTTAGAGCTCCAAGGCTCTAAAAGTGCACTCTCAGCATTGGGGCTAATGTTATCTTGAGCGGAACCCACAGCAAGCACCCAGAATATTTTTGGGTGTTTCCTGGGCACCAGGGACTCTCTCCTCCAAGATGGCTCATGTCAGGCAGAGGGCACAGTGTTTGAAGGAGGATTGGCAGCCTGGTTGAGTGGCAGTGTGTTTAGAATGCTTGAAGCATTCACTGGGTTTCAGCATGCCTTGTGTTCCTCTAGAGACAGGCCCCAAGACACACACATCAGTGTTGTATCCTGAGCTGGCTATTCTTAAGCCCCTGTCCATCTGGGTTTTAGGTACATGGAGAAAGGGGGTTATGTTGATGAATGAATGGGGGACTTCAGTGGCATTGGTGTGGGCATCTGTGTTGACCCCTGTGTTTTTTCGCTCATGAGACCGAGTGAGTTTTCCTTCTTGCCTTTCAAGACAAGCCTTTCTTTTCAATTTGGCACCAGGGTATGGAGGCCTGATCTATACCAAGTGTGATGAATTAAGCAGGGTTGGTATCCTCAAGAAAACCTCACGGAGTTAACATGTTGCTGCCTGGCTTAAGAGAATATTT
Source organism: Phacochoerus africanus (assembly GCF_016906955.1). Taxonomy (NCBI): domain Eukaryota; kingdom Metazoa; phylum Chordata; class Mammalia; order Artiodactyla; family Suidae; genus Phacochoerus; species Phacochoerus africanus. The sequence goes on from NC_062548.1 coordinate 61,086,638, forward strand.
CTCTGTTCTGTAGTTTTATTGAGAGCTGTGTTTTGAGATCAATCTCTTGCCAGACAACATCCCAATATCACAGGTGGCATCCAAATAAATTTGTAAATTAAAATATGTATATGGAAAAGTATGTGCTCTGTTGATAAATAAGTCAATGAATACATGTATATAGTCCTACAGAGCAGCTAAGGAATTAATAAGGCAAACATGAAGTCTCTTCTGACACAATAACTCTGGTGGAAGAGGATTTTATGTATGAGCTTGGAGAGGTACAGCAGTGGCATCAATTCAGTTCCTGAGCCAAGAGTATCTGTGTGTTGGAAATGGGTGCAGGAACATAAATAGGTAAATAAAAAAATCTATAAAAATGTTAATATATACACAAATTCATACACCCTAGGTCATTTCATCTGGTCGCATATCATATTGCTAAAAAAATCATAGTTCAGTGGAGTTGGTTTGCTTGTTTTTTTTTTTTTGTTTTTTTGTCTTTTTGCCATTTCTTGGGCCGCTCCCGTGGCATACGGAGGTTCCCAGGCTAGGGGTCGAATCAGAGCTGTAGCTGCCAGCCTACGCCAGAGCCACAGCAATGCGGGATTTGAGCCACGTCTGCAACCTACACCACAGCTCACGGCAATGCCTGATCATTAACCCACTGAGCAAGGGCAGGGATCGAACCCGTAACCTCATGGTTTCTAGTCGGATTCGTTAACCACTGTGCCACGATGGGAACTCCTGCTTGTTTTTTTTTTTTTTTTTTGTTCATTCATTTGTTTTCCTGAAGAGGCAGGGGTTTGGAACTAGACACCTTCTCTTGTGAACTCTTGCTGATCCAGAAATACCCGGCTTGAGACTCTTTTCCAGAATCGGACAGGAGTACAGTTTGACATCAGGAATTTTGGCTTCTGGTTGTGAAAGGTACAAGTGTTTACAAACTGTGGCTCTTTTGGGATGGTCTGTGATCTTCCCTAGGCCTTTTCTCTCCAGAAATCTCCTCCTCCACAAGCTCATTATTCCATCCCACCTGAACCTCTTCCTATTCTGCCAACCCCAGTGACAAAGAACCTAGCCAAATCCAGGCAAGGTGTAGAAATGCTGGATGATCCTTGATTTAAAGATGGTTCCAGGGCTGAAGGGTGCTTCCTGATTCAACTCCTACAGGCATGACTTCAAAAGGTGTATATATTGTCTGATTTTAGGGAGTGGGTATGGGTCAGTGTGGGTGTAACTGCCCTGGTGACTTTGAGAGAGTCATATCCCCACCTATAATGTATTTCAGTAGGCAGAGAGGGAGAGAAGAAAATTAAACTGTTAGGAGCAGCAGGCCAGAACAGAGCAGGGTTCTGCTGAGGGAGGCAGAGGAAGTGCTGGGAGCTAATGTTAGAGCACATGTCTCAACAGATGGCACTAGAACACCAGCAGATCCCTATCTGCAACCTCCCTGTCTGCACCTTCAGACTCAAATATAAAGTTGGAGATGGGTTGGAGAAGCCAAAAGGGGGGGGGGGGGCCAGAGCTGGTTCTGGCTTACAGGGCATGTCCAAGTCTCTGGACAATTTGTCTCATCTCAGAAAAGGGGTCATAGTTCTGTCATCTTATGTTGGGTTCAATTCGTACATGGTCCAATGGCCCAATGGCTGGGGAATTTAACAGACTGTTTTGGGTCTGAATCTCCTTTGTTTTTTGCTTTTTAGGGCAGCACTCACAGAATATGGTAGGGCTGAGGCTAGAGGTCAAATTGGAGCTATAGCTGCCAGCCTATACCACAGCCACATCAACATGGGATCTAAAATATGTCTTCGAACTACACCACAGCTTGCAGCAATGCCAGATCCTTAACCCACTGAGCAAGGCCAAGGAATGAATCTGCAACCTCATGGTTACAAGTCATATTTGTTTCCACTGTGCCACAATGGGAACTCCTACTTTGATTGTTTGGAGGCACAACTCTGGACCCAGAAACACCTGGCTGGCTTTTTGCCCATACAGTTTGCTAGGATCTGGCTGGTCCATGTGAAGTTGAGCTTCCAGAAATCTGTCTTTATGGTTGTGAATGCACTGTGTCATCCCAGTTGTTTTGGGGGACAGACTGTGCTCATACCCATGCTATTTCTGGGGTGATGCGCAAATGTTGGGGAGCTCTGCAGGGGGGTGGGAAATATCCACAGGGCTGGGTCCCAAGCAGAGAGGTCCCTATCCTCAGATCACCGGTGTCCAGGGCAGGTGGCTGGTGCAGCTCACAGATGGCTCTGTGTGCCCCCTCCCCGCAGCTCTCAGCATCCCTGACCTGAATGAGCAGCCACCTGCTGTCCAGGCACCAAGAGAAAAACCTGCCCTGTTGTCATCACCACAAACTCAGGCACAGTAGTTCCCACACAGGGTTGGGTCCCAGGGAGGGGCTGGTCTGTGGGCCTCAGAAAACCACCTTACCCTAGGTCTCTCTGCTGGAATATTCCTGTCTGTCATTCTGAGATGTACTCTCTGAAAACCTGGCAAATATCTGCATATGAGAAACCTAAAACCTGAATGAAATGTCAATGTCATGGAAGCGCCATGGAGCCTGAGCTTCCAGGCGTGTTCACTTCCACCTGCCTCTGAATATCCTGCTGTGGGTCCTATTCACACCCCTTCTGGGCTCCATCCACCTCATCTCCTGTTTTCTTCCCTGGGACCCAGCAAGCCCAGCTTCCCCACAAGTTAGACATGATGCACCCCTAACTCTCAGAACCACAGGTTCCTAGTTGGGAGGACTTATTGATTGAAAAGTGTAAGAGTGAGGTGTCTGGAGAAGGGGAGAGAGTCACTATTTGATCCAGATGCAGACACATGTCAGCCTTCATCAGTGGGCACTTAAGAAACTTAAGTATGCCCTTATTTGGAAGGTTTTATGTCAATTAAACTGAAAAAGAAAAAATCCAGAAGGTTTTAAACAGATATGTGTAAGGAAAATAATTAACAAATATTAATGTAAATTTGTCTTAATTGAGATTGGTATAATATGGTTGAGAAAGTTCTAAAGCTAAAAATTGTATAGAAAATAGAAGGAAGCATTCAAATGTGCATACATAGAGTTATGTCCTGGTGCCTCACATGCCATTCAGCTCATAATGGCAGCTCAGGTTCCATGCAGAGATCATGACACATAGACAGCTTGTGGTCTCTGCTAGGGGTTAATGACAAGCCAGGAGCCCTGTGTGTCTTCTGCTGAGCAGTTACCCTGTTCTTGCTCCAATGCCCTAGTGGTCTGGACTGTGATTCTCCTTGGGGCTTTTTGGCTCCTCTATGCGCTATACCCACCTGGGACAGGAACTGGAAAGGTCACTGTGCTCCTGGGACACAGGTCCAATGCATGTTGGCTTCACTGCAGAATATTTTCTGTTCTGGAATTCACACTAAAAGGGCACTCTTCCAGGTAAGTTAATAAATAATTCAGAATAACTGACTCTAAAATGTGTATATATCGCCTTCAAAACCTAAACAGGCCTATGTGTTGTTGATTTTATTTTTTAGTTATGGTAAATGTATGTCTTTTTTGAAGATAATATCTTGACATTCCAAAGAGCACTTGAAATCCAGAAACTTTTTTTTTTTTTTGGCCAGATGCACTGAATACCATGGAGGAAACTGAGCATTGGTGGGGATTTTGTTTTTGACCTCTACATTCAGCCACTTAACACTCAGTTCCATGGAGACTCTAAATTGTGAATTATGCAAGAGTTAGGAATGATTTCTTAAAACTGGTACAATGTTAAACGATATTTACTTTAACTATTTTTTTTGTAATTTTTCCTTTTTTTTTTTTTTGGATCTTTCTAGGGCCACACCTGCAGTTCCCAGGCTAGGGGTGGAATTGGAGCCATTGCTGCCACCCTACACCACAGCTACTCCAATGCCAAATTTGAGTACATCTGTGACCTACACCACAGCTCAGGACAACACCAGATCCTTAAGCCAATGAGCAAGGCCAAGCATCGACCTATGTCCTCAGGGATGCTAGTTAGATTCCTTTCTGCTGAGCCATGACAGGAACTCCTAGCTATTCATTTTAATTAATTAATTAATTAATTAATTAATTAATTTATTACTCAAATGAATTTATTACATCTGTATTTGTATAATGATCATAACAATCTGATTTCACAGGATTTCCATCCCACAGTCCAAGAACAACCCCCCCCACCCCCAAACTGTCTCCTCTGGAGACCAAAAGTTTTTCAATGTCTGTGAGTCAGCATCTGTTCTTCAAAGAAGTTCAGTCTGTCCTTTTTTCAGATTCTACATGTCAGTGAAAGCATTTGATGTTGGTGTTTCATTTTATGGCTGACTTCACTTAGCATGATAATTTCTAGGTCTATCCATGTTGCTAAAAATACCTGTATTTCATGTACTTCGATGTTCATTGCAGCACTATTTACAACAGCCAAGACATGGAAACAACCTAAATGTCCATCAACAGAGGAATGGATCAAGAAGATGTGGTACATATACACCATGGAATATTACTCAGCCATTAAAAAGAATGAAATACTGCATTTTTAGCTATTCATTTTTTAAACATTTTTATCAGTGTTTCTCTCTTTTGGCCATTTTCTCTAAGGGAACAATTTTTTTTTCTGCATTATCTAATCTTTGTTTTTCATTTTTTTTCCTTTTTGGCCTCAACCACAGCATGTGGAAGTGTCTGGGCCTGGGATCAAACCTACATCACAGCAATGATATATGCCACTGCAGTGACAACACTCTTCTCCACAAGAGAACTATAGCATTACAGAATATTGTCATTTTGATGCCGGAAAAATGCTACCAGAACCTGGGTTCTTGTTCATGCAGTGGAAGAATGAACTCTGTGAACACACAGAGAGCAAGGAAGAAAAGTCTTTATTACAGGAAAGCAAAAAGCTCCCAGGGCTGCTGAGAGGAGGGAGAAGAGTCCCTGCTCTCTACTGTCCTATACAGGTTTTTATTCTTTAAGGATGGTGGGTACCAATGTGGGGTCCAGAAAGATGTGGTTTTCTCTTATATCACTCCTTGTGCAAGAAGGGGTTTAGAGGTGGAAATATCCCATAAGTTTTATGGTTTCTTTGTCCTTCTCTTTCATTAGGCTGCCATCATTCCTCTCACTCCTTTTTTATCAGTGAGGAGTAGGTTAGAGATTAAAGTCCATGTGGGGGAAGGCACATTTCCTATAGTAAACAAGGCCTGTGGGGGATTACTCTCTGGAGCCCTTAAACCACAAATGTTAATAGCCATAAAACAATGCCTTGAAGCCATTGCTCCTACACTGACTATCTGAGTTAGTATTGTGCTTCAATTTGAAGATCTCAGATCTATGGAGTCTTGAATTTATAACTTTGTGATAAAATAGCAAAGTTCATTGAGTGTGTGGATGTGATGCTCTGTTACTGAGGGAATGCCTTTCAGAGCCCCCAGATAGTGCCAATAAATGATGCAGGTTCTGGTCTGCCTGGTGGAACCACAGATACCCCCGGGCTGTGTGAACACTGAGCACTGTACATTTTCCTCTCAGATTTTCAGACAGAACTTTCCCCTACCCTGCTGGGCTCTTCCCACATGTGCACTACTCAGAACAGTGGGAATATGAAGGGAAATTCTGTAGATATCTTGTTTCTGTCTGGGTGGGCAAAGAATGAGTCACACCAAGAACATCAGAGAATCAGACCACAGAGGAATGCTCTCCAGCCTCAATAATAGCTCCAGGTACGCAATGAAGGGAGCTTGTTAAATTCTCTGAAGTTTTGAAATGCATCCTCCCTGATATTCCTGCTCTTAAATGGATATGGAGCAAGAAAGATGATGGGGAACCTTGAATGGAGGAAAACAAATACTCTCCTGACAGGACAGTGTGCTGAGTCCATCCAGTGGTCTCCAGGGAGATACATGTTCTCTGCAGCACATGTGTGCTGCCTGCTCTGACCTGAGTCCCCAGGGCACAGCCCCTGGGCACAGCCCCTGGGCTGTCACTGAGACCAGCCAACCCTGAAGCTGTGCCCAGCCCTCTCTTCCCCCTGATGACTTGCATGTTCCCAGAGCACAGCCCACCACCCTGGACACTTACTAAGAGTCTGGGCCCACCCTGGGCAGGAGGCAGTGGCAGTCAGGATGCAGTGTGGACATGAGGGCCCCCATGCAGCTCCTTGGCCTCCTGCTGCTCTGGCTCCCAGGTGAGGAGGGAGACCCCCTGAATGACTCCTGCCCCTCAGCCCTGCTCACTCTGGGATACCTGAGTGTCTCTGTGTGTCTAGATCATTCCCTCAGCCACTATGCTCAGTACCTCTGGGCTCTTCAAGGAAGTCCTCTGATAACAGGAATATGTGCTTCTTCTTTCCACTCTCAGTTGCCAGTTGTGCCATCCAGGTGACCCAGTCTCCAGCCTCCCTGGCTGCATCTCTAGGAGACACAGTCTCCATCACTTGTCGGGCCAGTCAGAGCATTAGCAGTTATTTATCCTGGTATCAACAACAACCAGGGAAAGCTCCTAAACTCTTGATCTATGCTGCATCCAGTTTGCAAAGTGGGGTCCCATCTCGGTTCAAGGGCAGTGGATCTGGCACCGATTTCACCCTCACCATCAGTGGCCTGCAGGCTGAAGATGTTGGAACTTATTACTGTCAGCAGGAATACAGTGCACCTCCCACAGTGTTGCAGGCCAGCACAACCCCCCCCACCCCAGGGAAGCAGATGCATGAGGGTGGGCCACCCCAGCTGCTCATGGTGCCTACGTCTGCTGAGAGCATTTCTCAGACCACCTTATGAAGGTCACTGCAAGTTTTGGTAGAAGGGCCAGGAACCCTCTTAGACGCCCTAACTTTCTCTTCCCCTCTTCAGACCCTGCAGCACAGATGTGACAATGCCTCTCCTGAGAAATAAATTCATAGATGATTACCTTTGAGTCATCTTGTTTGTGATGTCTTGGTTCACTTAGCAGGTGAAAATATTCTTGATAGTCCAAGAAGGAGTTTCTTAAGAGATATCAATTTTTTAGAGAAATCTTTGTTGTACAGTGTGCGCAGATTTCATCTAGATACTGTTTTCAAGTTTGGGGGAAAACCATGGGAAGACCCTCCACTGAAGAAGCCACCAGCTTGTCTCCACAGGGGCTGTACCATGTTGCATCCCCACAAGCAATGAATAAGAGTTTCTGTTGTTCCACATCCTTGCAGCATTGAGTGTGGTCACTGTTTTGGATTTAGGCCATGCTGAAAAGTGTGCAGTGGTATCTATTTTTTTTTTTAATATTCATTTCCTGATGACATAGGATGTGAAACATCTCTTCCTGTGCTTACTTATCACTTGTCTGTCTCTTGGGTGAACTGTCCAGTATGTTCTTTGGCTCACTTGTGGGCAGGTTGTTTATTCCCATGTTCTTCGGTTTTTACAAGGTTTGTTTTGTGAGTGTGTCTGTGTGTTTTGGATTATCAGTCTTTTATCCCTTGGGTATTTTGTGATTTGTCTCTGTTGGTGTTTCTTGTCAGGTCTTGTTTTAAAACAGTGAAGAAAATTTTAACTACCTGGAGGTAAGTTCATCTGGGAAGCCAAGCCTAGAAATGAGGTCTTCTCTTCTCTCCCCCAGAAGCCAGAGCATATCTGACTGCAGGTGCCGGCTGCCTACACTTCTGTGCACTCTGCTCACCCAGAATAATGGCTGCCTTTGCCTCCTTTTACTGTAGCAGACAGCATTGGATCAGACTCACTGGGGAACTGTGGATGACAGTGATTCTAATCCAACCTGAGGAAGGCAGTGACTGTTCCCTGTATTTGCAGTTGCCTTACTTGCTGGCCAGAAATATCTCTGGAGTTTTTCTTAGGGCTTTATCCAGATGCAGGAGATTCCACATAATAAAGCATTTGGCCCCCACATGGAGTACAAGTAGAGGCCATAGGAGAACTTTGTAAAAAACAATAAACAATATTGCTAAAAATTTGCAACCTATTAAGAGACAAATTCTAAGAAATATCTATCACTTCCTGAAACTGAAAAACATTAGGAAACTAGCACATCAGGATATGAGCAGAAAATTCCTTGACATAGTCCTTAAAAATATTTCCACAAAAGAAGTAACGGGGTCAGACAGTGTAATAGATAAACACTAGCTTATATAAAATAAATGCCTTTTCTGATTATACACACCATGAGAAAATACAAGAGCAGCACATGCCTCTTAATTTGTTCTGTGAACCTCAACTGCAAAATCAAAGACCTAGCAAAGTGGGAAAAGTATGCTCCCCTCTGCCTTTGAACATAGGTGGAGACATTTGAGAGAAAATATGGGCAAACCAAAACTGGAAATATATAAGTGAGATAATACACTATGAAAATTGGCTTTTATTTAAAAACTCAAGTTGGGTTTTATAAAATGGTTATGTAATTTCCCAAATTGAAAGATGAAGGGCAAAAAAAAAAAAAATGATTCCCTCAATAGACACATTACAAAGTATAGAGTAGTGAGGTCCCATCATGGCTCAGTGAAAACAAAACTGACTGCTATCCATGAGGATGCATGTTCAATCCCTGGCCTAGCTCAGTGGGTAAAGGATTGATTATTGTCGTGATGTCACAGATGCAGTTCAGATCCTGAGTTGCCATGGCTGTGGTATAAGTCAGCCGCTGTAGCTCCAGTTTGACCCCTAGCCTGGGAACTTCCATATGCTGTGGGCGCAGACCTAAAAAGACAAAAAAATTTATAGAGTAAAATTCAGTATCTGCTAGTGATAAAAATACTGAGAAAGGGAGGAATAAGAAGCAATGCATACCTTAATAAAGGATCTGGAAAATAATACACTAACCATCATGCCACTCAAGGGATGGAAAAAATTTTTTAGGCTTGCCTTGGTCATATAGGCATAAGTTCCCATAGAAAAACAAGAGCTGTGTAAATCAGAATTCATAAAAAAAATCCTCAGTAGACCATAAAAAATGGACAATAAAGTAAAGGAAATTACTCACAGCACAACCTTACAGAATCACTAGAAGCAGAGGATACTCTGACTTCATGCTCTATGTCAATGGAGAAAAGAACAACCCAGATTGACAATGTTGACAGCCTGACTCAGAGTAAGTGAGGATCCTGGGGGATTATGGGAAGAGAGATCATCGCAGCAGTGACAGAGAAGGCTATGGAGCCAGGAGGGGGAGCAATAGTCTGCACCCTAGGAGGCAATAGTCACTTCCCAGAAGGAAGCAAAAGGGCAAAAAATGGAACCAGTAGAAAAGCCTGCATGCAGTCCTCCAGAGAAAGGACAGCTGGGGCCTGGGGAATCTGGTAGCTCAGAGAGCGAAGTTGTGGAAATCAGCTCAAGATATGCATCCTCTGGAAACCATAGAGCACCAAAGAGTCAGAAGACACAGCACTAAGCTTTATGATTGATGCACTTTCTTGTAGTGGATACAGACTAGGTGTTGTTGTAAAGAAACCACATCAGCAACCTAAGTGCCTCCTTGCTCCTAAAGAAACATCTCCTGCTGATCAGGAAATAGCTATTCCAACACCTCATCGAATGAACAAATGCATTCATTCTCAAGGGTAGGCTCCTATAAAGGAGAAAATGAAAGTTGAATACTGAAATTCTTTGGGTGGCAGAACACTTTTAAAACACCATGGAGGGCTTCTGGTTGTGGCTCAGTGACTTAATAACCAGGCTTGTCTCTGTGGAGGTGCTGGTTTAATCCCCTGCCTGGTGCAGTGGGTTAAAGATCCAGCATTGCTCCAGCTCCTACTCCATCCCTGGCCTGGAAAATTCCATATGCCACTGAGGAGCCCCAACAAGGGAAATTTAAAAAAAATCTACAGAAAAGAAAAACTGTCACACCGTTCTTTTAGAATGACTAATGTATAATTAACCAAGTTAAATGCAGATACAAAATAACACCCAGAAATCCAAAATCTACATGTTCAGAAAAGACATGTTCAAATAGGTATAGAGTGCAGAAGGGCAGCAACACAAACTCAAGAAAAAAAGATAAAGTGAAACTACCACCCTGAAAATAACAAACAAAATGAGGAGTTGCCCAAGGAGTATAGAAATGACTGAGGGAAGAGGATGCAAAAAAAAAAAAGAATGATTAGGAGGAAGAGAGCCAGGATCATTCACATCCAACAGGAAAGGTGAGATCAGGTGCCATGAAGAATAATGCAGAAGGCAGGACTGGGCAGCTCAGCATTCCTTGAAAGTCTCATGGAACAGGCAGGACCGCTCTTTAGGCTGTACTTCTATACACTCACATTGACATTAAAAATTCCCTAAATGGATGTACTGAAAGGTCCATCACACTCTTTTGAAAACAGAAAGAGAATGTCAACTTAGAGATGTATGATGAAAATGTAGTAGACCACAAATAAAAATATTAGATTATAAAGATAAAATACTAGCAAAATGTACTACCCAAAATGTTCAAGATAAGTCTGTTGGATTTGACAACAACATACAAATTATATGTGCATGCTTTTATGTTAATATTTCCTGTAGTCATTAAAAATTTCCTTTAGACATTAGCACTCTGAGTGTTAGGAAGTAGGAAAAAAAGAAAGGGAAAAAATTCTTAAGAAGTTACGGAAAGAAAATGGTAACATTGTGTTGTATAACTCCTATTCAGCAGTTATAGCTATTAATTTGAGTTTGACACATAAAACCAAGAATATTCATTGACATGTCTGTTCATGTACTTTTTAAATTAAATTTTGTTTTAAACTAAATCTGATTCTCAATCACTAAATTAGAGGTCCTGTCTTTTTTAACAAAAATTAAATAAAAACATCTGGTATATCTTCTAACTTTTTAGAACACTCTAAAATCTGTATTTTCAATCCTATGTATATATTTTGTATACCTCAATTTATCCCCACACTATTATACTGTCATTATTGAAATGAAAAGTTAAAGAAACAAAAAAAGAGTTTAATAAAGAAAATAAGACTCTGATATGTGTTACATATTTCTTTTTATTCAGTTTGTGGCCCCATTTGGAGAACATGGAAATGCTTGGGCCAGGGATGGAACCCATGCCTCCACAGGAACCCAGTGCAGCCAGATTCTTAACCCACTAACCCACAGCCAGAAATCCTACGTATTTCTAATCTAATGAATAATGAGTTATGACTTTAAAATGAGTGTTTCATGGCTATAGGTCTGTATCAAAATGCCAGTTCTCTGGTATGACTGGATTCCCTTAAGAGCTGTGTCTGGACCTTAAGGACAAAGACAGACACCTCCTAGTGGCTAAAAGAGGAACAACGGAGCAGCCCCTGGACCTGCCAATAGGAAGAGGAGGCATGTGAGACGAGGGCTTATGCTCTATTATCTAAGGAGAGAAAGAGAGAACACATTCCAAAATAGGAAGATATTATAACTCTAAGCCTTAAATTAAAAAAAAATCACTAGGTCTGGTCCTCAGGGTTGATGGTAATTTACAGTCAAGCTGCTTCCCACATGGGCAGCTCTCCAGATTTCTACTAAGAAGAGCAGCTCCGGGGGCTCATATGTGTCATCATGGTGACGATGATCCTCATGAGGTCCAATGAGTCCAGAGGGTTTATTAATGTAGCTGATTAGAAATGATTTCCAGAAGAGAACATTTTGGATCACATTGACTGATGATTTAAATGTTTGATACATTTTTAAGTAGCATTGATTACTGTTTTTAATTTTTAAAATCTTACTTAATTAAGACTAGAAAGATTCAGTACATAGGGATGTAATAGAGCTTCTTCTTCAAAAAGAATTACCTGTGAGCACAAGCAGGGGAGCAATGAAATATCTTTCTGAGACTGTAAGGGAGTAAAGAGAAGTGAGAGCTGCTCTCATGAATGTCAAGATAATGAGTGAAAATGATGAGAAACATGAGACCATAATTTCTCTTGGTTCAAATGTGAGTGCCTCCACCCACCAGATCTTTCCCCTCTGCTGCATCCACCAGGGGATTTGCATGCTGTGCCCTAAGGAGGACCTGTCCTGGCCAGTCTGACATAAAAGGGCAGCTCTAGTCTGGCTTGGACTGATCAGGGCTCCTCCGTTCACAGCTGACCATGAGGTTCCCTGCTCAGCTCCTGGGGCTCCTCCTGCTCTTAGTCCCAGGTGAGGATGAAGGGGAGATGAGAAGGGGAGGGGGGGGTTGTGGAGGCAGCACTGCTTTTCATGTGTAATTGTCCACAAGTTAGCTTCACACCTTAGCCTCAGCAAAGGGAATGTGATATTTAACAAAATAGGATTAAGGAAAAATATGCAAGAAAAAAGTATCCATCCTGTGGTGAAGAGGGAGGCATAGGAAGTGTGGTAAGTGGACTTGACCTCTAGAGATCTCCTTATACATTGTAAATCTTGGGTTCTTCTGAAATTGAATATTTTGCATATAAATCAAAATAAAAAATAACCTAGCATGAAGTAAACAACAAATAGAAAATTGTGCAAATTACTCATAAACCTTGCTCAAAATATATTCTTTTCTCTTCTTCTTTCAGGATCCAGTGGGGCCATTGTGCTGACCCAGTCTCCACTCTCCCTGTCAGTCAGCCCTGGAGAGCCTGCCTCCATCTCCTGCAGGTCCACTCAGAGCCTCCTACACAGTGATGGAGTCTCTCTATTGTATTGGTACCAGCAGAAACCAGGCCAGTCTCCAAGGCTCCTGATCTATTATGCTACCAACAGGGCCTCTGGGGTCCCAGACAGGTTCACTGGCAGTGGATCAGGGACAGATTTCACCCTCAAAATCAGCAGGGTGGAGGCTGAGGATGTGGGAGTTTATTACTGCCAGCAAATTATACACTCTCCTCCCACAGTGATACAGCCCTTAGCAAAAACCCCTCTTCTGGGGGGCCCAGCTGCACACATGTGTGAGTTGTCTGGGGAGCAGAGGGGCAGAAACTCTGAGTCTGTGTAAGAGGCAGAAGAGAGAGAACCAGCAGCAGAGGGTGCAGCTGAGGCCTGTGGACCAGCAGAGCCTCAGCTCCTCCTCAGACCCCACATGTTAAGGCCCCATCAGCCTCATGGCCTTGGTGTGATGTCCCCTTAGAAACAGGCCAGTGAGAGAAGTTCACTTCTGGGGCAACCACAGCTCAGCTGATTTCCCTTTTTACAGATCAGAATTTCTGCCTGGACCAAGTGAGAACTTAATCAGATGCAACTTTGGAAATAATAAAGAATAGCTTGGGGGGGTGGGGGGATGTGCTTGGGCTGTGGGATGGAAATCCTGTGAAATCAGATTGTTATGATCATTATACAACTACAGATGTGATAAATTCATTTGAGTAATAAAAAAAAGTAAAAAAAAGAGAATAGCTTACCATCAGATTAAAAAAGATAGTACAATGAAAAATGGATCTTTATAGAATTTTAGGCTCTATTATTATATTTTCCATTAAACTCTAATGTAATGAAAACACAGTGTCTGCAATTTACCCTTTTATTTTATTTTATTTTATTTTATTTTTGTCTTTTGCAACATTGGCTTTCCAAACCCTCTAACACAATCCCTTGAAATGGATATTCTTGTTTTTTTTTCAACTTAAGTATTTTTGGGGGGACTATAAATTTGGTCATCAGTTGTCCTAAAAGCAAAATAATCAGACAGTAAATAAACATAGTGTTTCACATGACATGCTCATATCATGAATATAAATCTGAATCCTATTTTCTAGATCTAAGTGTAGAAAATGGATACATTGGAGTTCCCGTCATGGCTCAGTGGTTAATGAATCCGACTAGGAACCATGAGGTTGCGGGTTCGGTCCCTGCCCTTGCTCAGTGGATTGACGATCTGGCATTGCTGTGAGCTGTGGTGTAGGTTGCAGATGTGGCTCGGATCCCGAGTTGCTGTGGCTCTGGCATAGGCCAGTGGCTGCAGCTCCGATTCGACCCCTAGCCTGGGAACCTCCATATGCCGCGGGAGCAGCCCAAGAAATAGCAAAAAGACAAAAAAGAATAAAAGAAAAAAAAAAGAAAATGGATACATTGACTAGAACCATTTTTATTTATTTTTTTATTTTTATTTATTTGTTTTGCTTTTCTTAGGGTTTCACCTGAAGCATTTGGCTTTCCCAGGCTAGGGGTGAAACAGAGTTACAGCCACTGGCCTTTTTCACAGCCACAGCATTGTGGCATTGGAGCTGTGTCTGTGACCTACACCACAGCTCACAACAACACCAGCTCCCTAACCCACGGAGTGAGGCCAGGGATCGAATCCACATCCTCATGGATACTAGTCAGGTTCATAACCCACTGAGCCACAACAGGAACTCCTGATCCCAGTTTTTAAAAGGTTTTAAAAATATATCTGAAGAAATAATGGGCATGCTGGTTTAATGTTATGGCATGATATGATCACAGGAAAATAATTCAGGGAGTTCCTGTTGTGGCTCAGTGAATTATGAACCCAACTAGTATCCATGAGGATGAGGGTTTGATCCCTGGTCTCACTAAGTGGGATAAGGATCTGGCATTGCCACAAGCTATGTAGCACATAGGTGCGGCATGGATCCAGCTTTGCTGGGGCTGTGGTGGAGTTTCCTAATCTGGGAACTTGAATATATCACGGGTGTGGCCATAAAAAGAAAAAAAAGTAAATAATTTCAGATCACTAGGATGTATATCATGGTTGTGATTAAGGAATTCAAAGTACATTTTGCATAGCAAGTGTGCAGTCGAACTTGGAATAGTAAGTTCAAAAAGAAAAATTAAAAAATGATTTCTACTAAGAAGTTTAGAGCACAAAGAAGAAGATTTCAGGCATGTTTCTGCACAAATTCACAGTGGGCACAGTTTTATCCAAAATGCAAATGGCTTGTTCCTCCAATGCCCAGTGTGGAGCCAGGGGATGCTGCTTGTCCTCCTGTGAGCAGGACACTCCCTGGACCCAACACAGAGTCACAGCTCCTAACACAGGCTCCTTGTTTTCTGGCCCCTCTCACATCTGGCAGATTCCACAGCCCCTGATCCCTGAGCCAGACCCTCCCTCCTGCTGGTGGAAGGTGTAGTCTCCAGAAGTCAGAGAAGCTGCCATGTGATCACTTTCTTTAATGAAAAGACACACATTCAACACTCTGGATGGGAATGTAAATCTCAATCTATGTGGGGGACACACCTGAGAGCTCACTTATCTTTGAGGAACATTTTCTTGGTCCATTGCTGCCAGCCATTGGGTGCCTGGGAATAGAATGTGGACAGCAGTCCAACTAAGGGACATCGGCCTCCTGACAACCACCAGGATGACACCAGGCAGCCCAGAAGGAGGTCCCGGGTCCTTTGCAGTTGGTTTCCTTTCAGTTCAGACAATTTCTGGGCTGAGGCTCTAGTTCAAAGTATAAAATTGAGTTGTAATTTTTACCTTGTAGCATTTTATCCTCACCTTGGACACAATTCTTAGGTATTCCCATAGCCCTTTCCCCAGAATTCCTCAACTTTCACCTCCTAATAATGTCTTTCCAGGCCCTTGAGAAACCAGCTCTCCAGAAATCTCTGAACATCCTTGTGTCTAGTCATGTCCCTGTTAAGACAAAGGTGGTGACCATGTGCACTGCTCCAGCATCTGCAGTTCATTTCAGAGCCCAGCAAGAGCTGGGCTGTAGGGCAGGAGTGCTGCGTTCTTACTCGCACCAACATATGGTGCTAGTATGCCCAGGACAAACCTGAAGTCTTCTCTCCCAAGTCACCTGCTTGAGCACCCCTCTGACACCAAACTCTAAGCTGATGAGGAGATGTTAGGGCCAGGGATGTGACTGCTGTGGGGACTGAGGTCCTTCCCATGGAGATGGAGTCAGCCTGCTGAATTTGCTTAGACCCAGTCCTCAAAGAGCCACCACTCTCCTAAGATTCACTGCCCCTGAGACCCAGGCATACTGATAACTTGCTGGGTTTAAAAGTAACAGACTACAGTGGGCAGTTCAATCACATAGCTGCTTCTTGTCCTACAGACAAATCTGCCAGCGGTCCTTCTAGGAGATTATTTTTTTTAACAAAGTATAGTTTTTGTTTGTTTTTTGAGCATGGCGTGGCTTTCCACTACAAGCCTAGAAATCTAGGACATGACTTTATATCCCAGCTTTTCAGAGTGTTGGCACAGAACCCTATCTCATCCAGCTGTGATGCACCACGGGCTGTGCTGATCACATGGCCCAAGTAGAGGAGCCACTTCTACTGCTCCTTGAACTTGAGGCAGAGTCCTCTCCTTCCCTGAGTCTTCACAGATGTAGCCAACATCCAAATCAGCTGACTGACTTCTATCACATATTACAATGATGTGAGGGTGTCATATACACAGTGGTGAAATACTTGTCTCGAAAAATGGGGCAAACTGGAGAGATACATGTAAAGGAATGAAAATAGAACATTTTCACAGACAATGTAAAAAATAAACTCAATATGGATTAAGGACATTAATGTAAGGCAGTGCACAACTTCATATAAGATGTAGAAAACACCACACTAATTATCATGATTCTCAAGGGAATGGATGAAAATACGATTTCACACTTACCATGTTCACATAGGCCTAAGTTCCCATAGGAGAACAACAGCTTGAGATATGGGAATTCATAAAAAAGCCTCAGGAGACAGTACAAATGGACAATAAGGTAAAGGAAAATCCTCATAGCCCAAACTTACAGAAGCACTAGAAGCAGAGCATACTCTGACCTCATGCTCTATGTCAATGGAGAAAAGAACAACCTAGACTGACAATGTGGACAGCCCGACTCAGAGGAAGTGAGGATCCTGGGGGAGTATGGGAAGAGAGTTCATCCCAGCAGTGACTGAGTAGGTTATGGAGCCAGGAGGGGGAGCAATAGGCTGCACCCTAGGAGGCAATGGTCACTTCTCAGAGGGAAGCACCAAGGACAAACATGAAACCAGTACAAAAGCCTGCAGTCCCCCAGAGAAAGGACATCTGGGGCCTGGGGAAACAGGTGGCTCTGGAGAGTGAAGTTGTGGAAATCAGCTCCAGATATGCATCCTCTGGAAACAATATAGCACCAAAGAGTCAGAAGACACAGCACCAAATGGTTTAAATGATGCACTTTCTTGTAGTGGATACAGACTAGGTGTTGGTGTAAAGAAACCACATCAGCAACCTAAAGAAAGTTCTTCCTGCTCCTGAAGAAACATGTCTTGCGGATCAGGAAATAGCTACTCCAACACATCATTGAGGGAACACAGTTCTCAAGGGTAGGCTCCAATAAGGAGAAAGGAAAGTTGACAACCGAAATTCTTTTAAAACACTATGGAGGACTTCCCATTGTGGCTCAGTGGCGTAATAATCAGGTTTGTCTCTGTGAAGCTGATGGTTCAATCCCCTGCCTGATGCAGTGGGTTAAGGATCCAGAGTTGCTCTGGCTCTGATTTTATCAGTGGGATAAAACTGGTGACTTCTATCTGCCACTGAGGAGCCCCAACAAGGGAAATTTTAAAAAGCTACCAACAAGAAAAAATGACCCACCATTCTTTTAGAATGAATACAGAATAATTAACCAAGTAACTGAAGACATGGAATAAAGGCAAAAATGCAAAATCTACATGTTCAGAATGGACATGGTCAAAGAAGAGTAGAATGTAGAAAATGGCAGTAACGCAAACTTAAGAAAAAAAAAAAAGCTAAAGTGCAAAGACCACCCTGAAAATGTAAACAAAATGAGGAGTTGCCCAAGCAGAAAAGAAATGACCGAGGGAAGAGGATGCAAGAATGGTTGGGAGGAAGAGAGCCAGGATCATCCACATCCAACAGGTAAGGTGAGATCAGGTGCCATGAATACTAATGCAGAAGGCAGGACTGGGCAGCGCAGCATTCCTAGAAAGTCTCATGGAACAGACAGGACTGCTCCTTAGGCTGTACTTCTGTACAATCTCCTTGACTTTAAAAATTCCCTAAATGGATGTACTGAAAGTCCCATCACACTCCTTTGAAAATAGAAAAAAAAGTCAACATAGAGAGGTATGATGGAAACATATTAGACCACAAATAAAAATAGGAGATTACAAAGATAAAATATTAGCCAAATATACTACACTAAATGTTCAAGATAAGTCTATTAGATGTGACAGCTACATGCAAAGTATATATACAAGCTTTTCTCTTATTTTTTTCTTTCTATTCATTATAATTTCCCCTTAGAAACTAGCACTCTGTGTGTTAGGAAGTAGGAAAAAAAAACAAGGAAAAAAAGTTCTTTAAGAACTTACAGAAAGAACGTGGTCACATTTTTTTGTATAAATGCTATTCAGAATTAGAGCTATTAATTCCTCAACAAAATGCAAGCAAACTGCATCCAACAATATATTAAAAGGGCTAGACACCATGATCAAGTGGCATTTATCCCAGGGATGCAAAGATTTTTTTCAACATCCACAAATCAACCAGTGTGATACACCACATTAACAAACTGAAGAATAAAAATCATATGATCCTCTCCATAGATGTAGAAAAAAATTTTGATAACATGCAACACTCATTTCTCATAAGAACCTTCCAGAAAGTGGGCACAGAGGGAACCTACATCAACATATCAAAGGCCACATATGGCAAACTCACAGCTAACATCATGCACAATGGTGAAAAGCTGAACAAATTCCCACTAAGACTAGGAACAATACAAGAATGTCTGCACTCACCGCTATGGTTCAACATAGTTTTGGAAGTCCTAGCCACAGTGATCAGAGAAGAAAAAGAAACTAAAGGAACCCAAATTGAAAGGAAGAAGTAAAACTATCACAGTTTGCAGATGACATGATACTATACTTAGAAATTCCTAAAAATGCTACCAGAAAACTGTTAGAGCTCATCAATCACTTTGGTAAAGCTGAGGGATAAAAAATTAACACCCAGAAACTGAGGGAAGACCTACAATGAAAGATCAGAAAGAGAAATCAGGGAAACGATCCCATTTACCATCACATCAAAAGGAATAAAATACCTAGCAATAGACCTACCTGAAAGGACAAAAGGCCTGTACTCTGATAACGGTAAGACACTGATTGAAAAAAATCAAAGATGTGGCAAACAGGTGGGAAGATATACTTGCTCTTGCATGAGAAGAATCAATATTGTCAAAATGATTATACTACCCAAGGCAATCTACAGATTCACAGAATCCCTATCAAATTATCAAGGACGTTTTTCACAGGACTGGAGCAAACTATTTTAAAGTTTCTTTGGAAGCACAAAAGACCCAGAAGAGCCAAAGCCATCCTGAGAAAGAAAAATGGAGCTGGAAGAATCAGGCTCCCTGACTTCAGATTACACTACAAAGGTACAGTCATCAAAACAGTACTCTACTGGCACACAAATAGAAATCGAGATCATTTGAACAGTATAGAAAGCCCAGAATTAAAACCACACACCTACAGTCAACTAAAATATGACAAAGGAGGCAAGAATATACAATGGAGAAAACAAAGTCCCTTCAATGAGTGGTGCTGGGAAAACTGGACAGCTACATGTAAAAGAATGAAATTAGAACACTTCCTAACACCATGCACAAACATAAACTCAAAATGGATTAATGACCTCAATATAAAGCAGGATATTATAGAACTCTTAGAGGAAAACATAGGCCAAACACTCTCGGATATAAACCATCGCAATATCTTCTCAGATCCAGCTCCTAGAGTAATGACAATAGAAACAAAAATAAACAAATGGACCTAATTAAACTTAAAGTTTTTGCACATCAAAGGAACTCCTCCCAAAAAACACCCACAAAAAAATGAAAAGAAACCCACAGAATGGGAGAAAATATTTGCCAATCAAGTGACTGAAAAGGGATTAATTGCCAAAATATTAAACACCTCTGGCAGCTCAATACCAAACAAACAAACAAACAAACAAAAAAAACCCAAAACAAAACAGAAAAAACAACCCCATCAAAAAATGGGCAGACCATTTAAACAGACAGTTCTCCAAAGAAGACATCCTGATGGCCAAAAAACACATGAAAAGATGTTCAGTGTCACTCATTATTAGAGAAATGCAAATCCAAACTACCACGATGTATCACCTTACACCGGCCAGAATGGCCACCATCAAAATATCTAGAAACAATAAATGCTGGAGATGGTGTGGAGAAAAGGGAACCCTGTTACACTGTTGGTGAGAATGTAAATTGGTGCAACCACTGTGTAAAACAGGATGGAGATTCTGCAAAAACTAAATATAGAATTACCATGTGATCCAGCAATCCCACTCCTGGGCATATGTAGCCAGAGAAAACCATGACTCAAAAAGATACTTGAAAAGCCTTTGTACAACTATAAATACAATAAAATTCAACAAAATGAGGAGTTCCCATCATGGTTCAGTGTTTAACGAATCCAACTAGGAACCATGGAGTTGTGGGTTCGATTCCTGGCCTTGTTCAGTGGGTTAAGGATCTGGCAATGCCATGAGCTGTGATGTAGGTTGCAGATGCAGCTTGGATCCTGGATTGCTGTGGCTCGGGCTTAGGCCCATGGCTACAGCTCCAATTAGACCCCTAGCTTGGGAACCTCCATATGCCACAGGTGCAGCCCTAGAAAAGACAAAAAGACCAAAAAATAAAAAGAATAAAAATAAAATAAAATGAAATGAAAACTATCTGAGAAAGAATATATGTATATGTATTAACTGTTCACTGAAGCACTGTATACAATAGCCGAGACCTGGAAGCAACCTAAATGTCTGAAGGACGTAGGCCTGGGCCCTGTTAACATTCCACAGTGCCTGTGTAAAGCAATAAACCTGGCACCTAAGTCTCTGGCCACAGCCCCCTTCCTTAGATGAAAAAATTTAGCTGATGAGGAGGACTGCAGATGCTACAAGGTTACCCATCTAATTACTTCTTTGGTGCCAACATTAGCTGCCTGCTTGAAGTCAGGAAATATGGTCCTTACCTTAAATCATTATTTTTATTAACCTAAACACTATTACTAGTTAAGCTTTGAAGTAATTTAGCCACCGCTTTGCTTTTGTACCCCTACTTATGAATGTGCACCCCCTCCCAACCTGGATGTAAGTTTGCCTTGATAAATGAGATCCATTTCTTTGTTTGGGGCTTCACACTCAAGCCACTTTTAGGCAGTGTGTGGCCCTGGCCAGTAATAAAGACTCGTAATTTGTTTCTTCTCAGTTGGAGTGGTCTCTGTTCTTTCACAGCACAACAGTCCATCGACAGGGGACAGTGACAAATTAGCTACGAAAGCATGCCAAATTCTGTCTCTATATATCTTCTTCACCTTCCTGCTGTTGATATCACTGGTCAGTTTTGCACATCATTGGAGCCTGTAGACTACAAGTTGCTTTTTATGTATTTGTCTTTTAAATATAGAGAAAATAAAAGCGAATTTACAAATCAATCTTATAAAAATAAGAGCTTTTTTTTTTGTCTTTTTTTGAGGGCTGCTCCCACAGCATATGGAGGTTCCCAGGCCAAGGGTCTAATTGGAGCTTAGCCACCAGCCTACACCAGAGCCACAGCAATGTGGGATCCAAGCCTTGTCTGCAGCCTACACCATAGCTCACGGCAATGCTGGATCCTTAACCCGCTGAGCAAGGCCAGGGATCAAACCTGCAACCTCATTGTTCCTAGTTGGGTTCATTAACCGCTGAGCCACAATGAGAACTCCAAAAAATAATAGCTTTTTTATAATTATTCATGCATTGACCTTTACTGAAAATTTTTATTTCTTATGGGATCTTGAGATCCTGCCTAGATTCCTTTTATTTCAACCTGCAGGACTCACTTTATATATCCCACTGAGCATGTCACTCAGCCTAGTCTCAGGTGGACCCAGCATCAAAAATTCTATGTTATTATGTCATAAAACTGCCATTAGATGGCAGATGAACACCACAATAAACAAATGTTACAGGCCTGCTCTTAGAAATACTGAGAAAGTAACAGCTGTATTCTCCCATCACTGGTTCTAAGCTTCATGCATATGAATCAGAATATAAAATTCATACAGTATATTAGTAGTGAAATTATATTTATTCACATATGCATCATATGTAACTTAATATATGGTTATCTAAGTTGGGTAAAAATGTTTCATATAATAGATGTATTTAATTTAGTATTTTAAATGTACATATCCTGTTTATATGTAGCATATAAGTGATTTGTATTTTATATAATTGGCTCACTTATTTAACTGGTACCCCCTTTCCTTCTAGCCAGAACCCAGTCTGGCTGAGAGTAGACTCTGGGGTGGGGACAGTTGCTGACCCCTCTCTGTAGACTCAAGCAGGGTCAAGATCACTCAGGATTAGGGGAGAAGCCCTGGGAACAGCGATAGGGCCCACAACGAGCTCCGAGGTGCTGGCCACTCTGACTGTCACCCTGGCCCCTGGGCTCTCAGGGGGGTTCAGCACCATGTGGTGTTAATAGTATCCTTCCTTGCCCCTGACAGTCACCCCACATAGGGACTTCAGTCCCTCAGGTCAGGAGAGTGGCTCCTCCTTCCATGGCGCTAGTTAAAGCCCAGCAGCTCTGGAGCAGCACAAACCAGACTATCCTGGCCTTGGAAGCACAGGCCATGTTTCCACAAACTGCTGAACCTGACATGGTCAACTAGAAGATTAGAAATATGATTCCATTTGCCTCCTGTGGCCCTGATGTGTATGTGAGTGTGAATACATATATTTAATATTTACAATTTACCTATTTATTATTTTTCCTTTTTCCAGACCTACCTGTGGCATATGGAAGTTCCCAGGCTAGGGGTGGAATCTTGGCTTCAGCTACCAGCCTGCACCACAGTCACATCAATGTTGGATCCAAGCCTTACCTATGGCCTATGACACACCTTGTGGCAATGCAGATCTTTAACCCCTTGATCTAGGCCAAGGTTCAAACCCACATCCTCACAGAGACTATGACAGTTTCTGAATCCCCTGAGCCACAATGGGCACTCCACTAGTATATTCCAACCTATCTTGTAAAGGTGACTTTGGGGTCTCTCCAGCACAGCAACTTCAACAGATGGTGAACTTCAAAATGAGGCAGAAGTTCCTGGCCATGTCCACAGCAGGCCTCCCCTTTCTCCTTGGGTCTCCAGATCCCCACCTCTGCCTACTGAGCATGGTGAGCAAAGGGGAGTCCCCTCAGGCCCAGGAGGAGCAGGGATTAAGGGAGCCCCTGGGGTCAGCTCAGGCAGGGGGATGTGAGAGCAATGAGGGGTGTGAGCAGGGCTTCTGAGAAGGACTTTGAATCCTCACACAAAAGGGCAGGTGGACAGCTTCCCCTTGCATTCCTTCCTGACCCAGTCCTGGGAGGCCACGATGCTCAGAGCTGCCACAGCCCTCCTGACACCATGAGGCATTAATCCTGAGACTAAAAAGCCAAGCTGGTGAAGGTGGTGAATCAGAAATAAGGAAGAAACTATGTGCTTTCTGCGGTCACTGAGATGCTGCTCAAATCCTAAAAGTTCCAACCTTCAGTCTTCCTAGAGCTTAATAATATATTGCTGATAATTCTTTCAGTTGATTCTGTATAATTAACGCAAAATTAAGATTGAGAGCAATATGGTGACAAATATTAGAGAGTAGAACTCCATGTGAGTGCCATGATCAAACGCCTTGAAACTTAAATGGGTAAAGGTAGTTAAAGACTTGAGGAATTATCAAAAAAAATGACCAATTGAAACTGCATGCATCTGTGGTGTAGATGTTTAGACTTAAATTTCTGGTGCAGCTTGACCTAGAGATTTCTGTGAGTGCGGGGTATGTCCACTGCTTCCTAAGTCTTGGCCCTGAGCAAACCCCACCCACAGACTGCAGACCAGCTTAGAAGCACCCGCCTGAGTCCTGCCTAGATCAGCCAAATCCTTCTTAACATCAGCTCTTGTAAATATGAAAGTAAATGTTTTGTGTTGAGAGCCACCAAGTCTTCAAGGGGTTTTTTACAAACCACTATTTTGCAACAGTTGTGTAAATCACAGTTTACATGTCAACATGTATAGATAGATGAATTTTATTAAAACTTCTGGAATTAATATGACTATTTAGCAATCCATTCATAATGAACTATGCAAACATTAAGTATATAAAATTAAAACATATTGAGGTGAAAACAGCTCATTTTTGGAAACTTCTTAAAAAGAGATTTATATCCAATAATCCTGATGTTTTTGCTATATTATGTGATGCATATCCTTACATGTGCATATCCAGATATACCCATGTCCAAATTTACATAATTCTACCTATATTTCACACTCATATAAATGTATCTACACAAATGAAAGAGAGCGTGAATAGGGGGCATGTGTGGAGCTCTATTAAGAATGCTGATCCATGATAACTGTAGGTATCATCACACACTTTGTAGAAATTTTGTTTTCTGTCTTTTCCTTTGGAAATTTCTAAGGAAATGGCTGTTTTTTCCTCACCTTCATAATGTAGACCTCAGGGTAAATGATGGATCCAGATGAAGGGTGACCTTTGAGGGAGGTCATTCCCTTCCAAGATGGAGCTGGAGTGAAGGGATCTGGGTTTCCCATGATGGACCTGGAGGTGAATGTGCTGTTGTTTGTAAAGGAAATGTCCAGGAGAAATGTTCTGTCAGGAGGTATCACGTGGCTCTGCTCACCTGGCTTTCCTCCCTCAGGTGTCACCTCACTGTCAGTTGCTCTTGAAGAGGGTGGCCTTTGACAGCTGGCCCCTCTTCCATGTGAAAGTCAATTTTCCCATGGCTCAGACAGGACTGGATAGCATGGATGCTCTAGAGGCCATGGGATCAAAGAGGAATCAGGCAAGGTTGCTTGAGGTCCATTACTGGGCCTGACCCTGCAGCCTCCCTCCATATTCCACTCTGCAAAGCTTGTCACACACAGTCCAGATTCAAGGGTGGGCAAATAGGTTCCACCTCCTGATGGAGGAGCTGCACAGTCCCAGTGCCAGGATGTGGCCACAGGGAGAGGAGTCACTGAAGGAAGGAGTCCTTGAGGGGCAAGAGAGCACCACACCCACACTGCAGTGGGAGAAGCCCGATTCATGATGCTATGGGGACTGTGGTTCCATCTGGAGAACACCAGAGACATTTGGGTCAAGTTTACTCTGTGGGTCCACTGGGGACCCCATGATGACCAAGTTTCCAGCCCCCGAGTCTTTGACTCCAGCAAAGAAAGTCACCACCAGCTGCAGGTCAGGGATTTGAGCCTAGAAGCTGAAGGCACTGGGGGAGGCTGCTTGGCTTTTTGTTCAGGAAATGGCTGATTGATGTGCTGGGGCTTGTGTCAAGGTCCCTGAAATCACACACCCTGTGGGTCAATAGCCACTCAGATGCCCTCGTGACCCTGGAGATGATCTTCCAGGGAAAGCCCTTGACTTTTAAAAGTTTATGTCTCTGAGCACAAACCCAACTCACTCACTTGTTCAGGGAGGTCTTGTGTTTCCAGCTGCTTCCTCTCAATCAGGGGAGTCTCAAGTCCTGGGGGCACAGGCAGGATTTTAGAGCTCATGTAAAGCAAGTAATTACCTACCTACCTGATAGGATCAAACCTGCCCCTTCATGAGTAAGGCTTGACCGAGACACTGGACACTCAGTTCCCGTGCTTCCTCCCACCCTCCTCCATCCTTTGTCTGTCCTTCCTGCCTTCCTTCTTCCTGTCCTTCTTTGCTCTGTTTTTAGTTTTCATTTTTCATTCTTCTTTTTTTTTCCTTTCTGCATTTCTTTTGACAAGATTATTCTGCAATTTAAACTGTCTCAGTGCAAATGATGTGTAGTGCTTGTGATTTACGTATCAATATCTTGTACAATTCTGAAAATCATGTAATTAATTATTGTGCATTAATGTCCCTGTCCACTTATTTTGAATTTTTGAACAAATCCATTCCTTCTAGTTCAAGAATATGCACTGTATTTATTAAATTTATTCAATGAGAAAGAGAATGTAGATGCATATATGACTGGATCACTATATTGTATAGCAGAAATTGACACGACACTAAATCAAGTATTGTTTAATAACATAAAATGCATTGGAAAACATTCTAGTATTAAATATGTTCCACATTATAAATTTACAAAGCCATTTCCACATGTTAGAAAATCCCATAGGAGTCCAGGATCCTTGCTCTCCTGTGGGATCAGAATGAGGGAGAAAAACATATTACATTTTGAAAGCCTGCCCTCATCAGAGGGAAAATAATGGAATGAAAGATGCAACTAATTAGTCTCATAAGGCCATACATAAGATGCAAAATCTCTACTGATGTTGTATGGGGAATGTACAAATTGGAAGACTGTGTGCTTTTCTCAGGAAAAGAAAAACCCTCAGAGGATTTTGAAATAGGTTGGGTTTTAGTCCAGGGCATTAGAGGATTTGCACCACTGTACTTCTAGAGATTCCCCAAACCAGGAGAAGCCTCCATCATGGGGAATCTGTTGCACATAATTTCCGTGGCACCTCCTCAGATGTGAAGCCTCAGAGCCATCTCAGAAGCCATGATGAACCTCAGGAATGACAAGAAGCTTGGCTCTTGAAATTTTCCTATCTGACACAGCAACTTGTATTAGGTTGCAAAACCCAGAGCCATATGGGGAAAGGGATCCTGGAGGAGAATGGAGATGGACAAAGCAGTAAGGCTGAGCTGACAAATCTGCTCCAGCATCCAAGACGCACATTCATCCACATGCGAGTTTCCAATTAAAAACACAACACTACTGTGTAGCTGCCTAATATGAGGCAAGGATCCCTTGTAAAGCTGATGGCTTGTTCTTCCTCTTCTCCACAAAGGAATGCTTATCTATTTTGCAGTTCAGACACATAACTTTATATCAAGAAATTTAAAGAATAAGTTATCGGGTTGACCACTAGAAATAAAACCTAATTTAAAAAGAAGGGGGAAAGGAAGGGGGGAAAAATATATATGATGTCTATTATATTATAGAATGTATATAATCGATATATAACTTTCATATAGTCTCATTTATATACAATATTGTATTTATATTTATCTGCAGACATAATTATTGAAAGAGTTCTTAATCTGAAATTTGTCCCAAGGCCACAGTTAAAATATAATACTTTCATTTTCCACTACTCATCTTTTCCTTTCCCTAAACTGCCCCTTTTCTTCTTTTTTTGTTTTTTTTTCTTTTTAGGGGCACACCCAAGGCATATGGAAGTTAGGGGTCAAATCAGAGCTGCAGCCGCCAGCCTACGCCACCGCCACAGCAATGTGGGATCCAAGCTGCATGTGCAAACCCACAGCACAGCCCACAGCAATGCTGGATTCTCAAACAACTGAGCGAGGACAGGGATCAAATCCCTATCCTCATGAATACTAGGTGGATTTGTTACCACTGTGCCACAAGGGGAACTCTAACAGCAACTTCTCTGATCACAGTCTTTTCTTGAATGCAAACCCAATCTCTTACTCCTGGAGAGATACTAAACTCTGTGGGTTATTGTAATCTATTAAATTGGACACTGTACATGAGACCACTAAAGGGCCTTCCAAGAGATCCCTATAGCCCTGGGCTATTCCTCCTCGCCACCAGTTATAGGAGTACCACCCAAGCTGGCAGAGTAATCTCCTGATTTGTCTGTTGGTTAAATAAGAGTAGCCCAAACTAGCCAACTCACATTTTTAACGTCTAGTTCAGTGTGTCTGTTACTGTGCCTGCTGTCTCAAGCATTCCTTCCTTGAGAACCAAAACTTTTAAAACAGAGAGCTCCAGTGCCAAGGGCAGTGAGCAACATTTTTCAAGAGTAACATTCATAGAAGTTACTGCAGTTTCTATAATTTTGGTTCTTGGAGCAATATATTCTAATTAGGAGACAAACAGTATCAAAAATTGACTGTTAGTCCCAACTTAGACTGTAACCAAGTCGCCAGCAGGACCTTCCACTGTCCATGTGGTTGGCTACTAGTCACTGGATTCATGGGAAAAGGCGATTCTTGCCTGTACTTGGCTGTTGAAATACCATGCTACTGAATCAGGATTTTGTAAGCACAGGCAGTTGGAAGCATGTCAGACAAGGAAGGTAAGTTGGACGCAGAGTCCACTGCAGTGACAAGTGGCTCTTCCCTCTTGGTAGGGGAATGCAAATAGAAAAGCTCCCACTAGGGGGCTACCTGGCTCTCCTGGATACTAAAGGCATGGTGACAGTTCAGGGACCAGAATCATTCTGCTCTTTTGCCCTGCTGGGCAATGTCTTGAGGGGAAAAGCCAGGGAACTCTAGGTCAGGGGAAGTTCAAGTGGATGAGCTTCTTCCTTGCCAGGATGGCCACTTCATGTTTGAACCCAGGGAGCACATACTGGAGTGTTTGGGAAAGAGGCTACCTGACATCCAAAGAGGCAGCCATCTTTCTCTCTGATTTTTGAGAATTGCCTGCAAAGGAGATGTTAGTTCCTGACCATGTTCACAGAACACAGACATCCTTACAATGTATGTCCTTACATGAGATCCACTTATAAGACTCTACTGGGCAATACTTCATCCCCAACCTCTCAGCCTTGTTTTATCTAATCATCTGATCCTTTGGCCAAACTGTTCCGCATTGACCTGGAATCAATGAAGAAATCTGACTCAGATTATCTCTCTGTGAGGTAAAGTGGATTGGAGTCCATCAACTTCAGGTCCTGCTCCCTGAGATGATTTTCTTCCCGCATGTTCTTTCCTCACTGTTCTTCGTGTAGGCTTTGGGTCTATAAAAATCTACATTGAAAGGAGGATGGGGTATCCTGCCTGAGTTAGGTTTTGATGATTTTCTTTCCTGCTCAGCTGGCTAAAGAGACTCCACATGTGTGCATAGGTATAGGATCAGGAAAAGGCAGCAGTTCTGCAAGCTTAGGTTCCCTTTGATTTGGCACAATCTATACACACGCCTCGGGAATCATATGTCCCCTTCTACCTAATGAGAGAGTGCTTCTGTGCATGCACATAGTTATGTCCTGGTGGATTCATCCACCCCCATTCAGTTAATGAGGGCAGCTCAGGTCCCACGGCCACTTCCTGACTTGAAGACAGCATGTAGCTTTACCAGGGTTTAGTAGCAAGCCAGGAGTCCTCTTGAAAAAGGGGATTTCTTATCTGCCAAAGAGATCATGGCAGTGCTCCAATACTCTAGTAGTCTGTACTGTGGTTCTCCTGTGGTGCTTTCTGGAGCACAACACTAACTGGCACAAGCACTTTAAGGGTCATTGTATGGATGGATGATAAGGTCCAACAAATGCTGGGCATAGCATAGAGCCTTCTGTTCTGGAGCTCACTCAGCACTAGCAGGTTTACAGCATCATCAATAAACAAATCTGGATAACTAACTCCAAAATGTTTAAGCTGCCTTCAGAATCCAAATGATATTTACTTGTGTTGACTTGGTGGGGGTGTTTTTCTATGAGAAATTATGCCTTTTTTCCCCTTTTTTTGTCCACATTTCCAACATATAGACATTCCTGTTTCAAGAATTGAATCAAAGCTGCAGCTGATACCTCCACCACAGCCGTGGCAACACCCGATCCTTAATCCAAATACCACAACAGGAGTTCAAATTATGTCTTCATTTTGAAGATAAGTTCTTGAATTCCCCACACCACAGCCTTCTAGAAATTTGATTACAGCTGCAATCAGAACCATGGTTAAAACCTGGGCAAGTTGTGATTTGTCTTAGGCATTTGTATAGAGCCACTGACCACATGGTTTTAAGGTGACCCTAGATTTTTGATTAGGCAAGACCAGGAATAATATTTTAAAATGGGGACATTAGTTTTTTAATTTATTGAAATATAGTTGATTTGCAATGTGTGAATTGCTTCTGTATAGCAAAGTAACTCAGGTATACATATACATATTTTCACATTTTCTCCATTATGGTTTGTCAGAGGAGATTGGATCGAATTCCCTATGTTATGCAGTAGGAACGTGTTATTTATCTATTCTGTATAAAGGAGTTTGCCTTGATATCCCAAACTTCCAATCCTTCCATCCCATACCCCTTCTTTCCCATGGCATCCACAAGTCCGTTCTCTTTACCTGTGAGTCTGTTTTTCTTCATGGACATGTTGATTTTTGCCATATTTTAGATTGCACACATAAGTCATAGTATTGTTAGTTGTCTTTTTCTTTCTGACTAACATCAGATGGTATGATAACATCTAGGTCCAAGCCCATTGCTATGAATGGCATTATTTCATTCTTTTGGGAGCTGATATTCCATTATATATGTCTACACACCATGTTCTTTATCCACGCATTTCTCGATGGGCCCCTAGCTTACGTCCATGTTTTGGCTGTAGGAAATAGTGCTACTCTTTACAAGACTATCTACAATAAGTACTGTCTTCACTGTGCAGGAACATGGTGGGGAACAATCTTCTCCAATTGTAGATTTGTGTGAGTATATGCCCAGGATTGGGATTGCTGGGTCCTATGACAACTCTATTTTCAGTTTGTGGAGGAGACTCCATATTGTTTTCCATACTGGCTGCAACAATTTATATTCCCACCAACAGTGTAGGAGGGCTCTTTTAATCACATACCCTCTCCAGAATGTGTTCTTTGTAGGATTTCTTAATGATGGTCATTCTGATGTGTATGAGGTAGTACCACATTGAAGTTTAGGTCTGCATTTCTGCAATGGTTAATGCCGTTGAGCATAGTTCTGTGTGTTATTGGCCATCTGTATATACTCTCTGGAGAAACTTCTATTTAGGTCTTTGGTCCATTTTTCAATTGGGTGGTAAAAGTGGAACATTGAGAACAATACTTTCTTCATCTCCTTTCTACTTTTCTCTCCACCTGCTCTTCTCAGCACTCTACATATAAGCACACTAGATAGACTCCGGGTGACATACAACTCACTGGTGAGCGTTCATTTTTTCCCCCAACATTTATTTTAAATCATTGCCCTCAATTTGGTGTGTTCCATGGCTAAGGTCACTAACCTATTCTTGCACATTATCTATCTCATCATTTGTAACTATTTAATCTATTGCTTTCAAAAGCTCTGTTAGGATAGACCAGAAAAGAATTTAGTATATCAACAACTTCACTCCAATAATGATTTACAGGTTTTGGAGTATTTGACATGATGTTCCATGTGTTAAAAGGGTTTCTGCTCTTCCTGGTGGAAACAGAGATACCCCTGGGCTGTGTGAGCACTGAGGGCTGTGCATTTTCCTATCAGACTTTCAGAACTTTCCCAGTCTTGCTGGGATCTTCACACATGTGCCCTGCTCATTCCAGCGGAAATACAGAGGGAAATTCTGTAGATATCCTGGTTCTGTCTGGGTGGGCAAGGAATATGTCACACCAAGGACATCAGAGAATCAGGCCAGAGAAGAATGTTCTCCAGCTTCAATAATAGCTCCAGACACACAATGCAAGGAGCTTATTAAATTCCCTGCAGTTTTAAAAATGCATCCTCCCTCATATTCCTGCTCTAAGATGGAGATGGAGCAGGAAATGATGGGGAAACTTGAATGGAGGAAAACAAATCCTCCCCTGACAGGACAGTGCACTGAGTCCATCCAGTGGTCTCCAGGGAGAAACGTATTTTCTGCAGTACATGTGCACTGCCTGCTCTAAGCTGAGTCCCCGGGGCTCAGCCCCTGGGCTGTCACTGAGACCAGCCAGCCCTGCAGCTCTCTCCAGCCTGCCCCTCCTCCTGCTGATTTGCATGTTCCCAGAACACAGCCCACTGATCTGGATACTTACTCAGAGTCTGGGCCTACCCTGTGTAGGAGTCAGTGGCAGTCAGGACACAGTGTGGACATGAGGGCCCCCGTGCAGCTCCTCAGGCTCCTGCTGCTCTGGCTCCCAGGTGAGGAGGGAGACCCTCAGAATGACTCCCACTGCTTACACCTGCCCCTCATCCCTGCTCACTGTCAGACCCCTGAGTGCCTATGTGTCCAGGACATGGGAGCATCCCCTCAGCCACTGTGCTCAGTACCTCTGGGCTCTTCAAGGAAGTCCTCTGGTAACAGGAATATGTGGTTTTTTTTCCCCTCTCAGGTGCCAGGAGTGCCATCCAGCTGACCCAGTCTCCAGCCTCCCTGGCTGCATCTCTAGGAGACACAGTCTCCATCACTTGCCAGGCCAGTCAGAGCGTTAGCAGTTACTTAAACTGGTATCAACAACAACAAAGGAAGGCTCCTAAACTCATGATCTATTATGCATCCAGTTTGCTAAGTGGGGTCCCATCTAGGTTCAAGGGCAGTGGATCTGGCACCGATTTCACCCTCACCATCAGCGGCCTGCAGGCTGAAGATGTTGGAACTTATTACTGTCAGCAGGAATACAGTGCACCTCCCACAGTGTTACAGGCCAGCAGAAAAAAACCCCAGGGGAGCAGATGCACGAGGGTGGGCCGCCCCAGCTGCTCTTGGTGCCTCCATGTGCTGGAGACTCTCTCAGATGCAGCCACACTTTGGACGTCACTGGAAGGTTTTGGTAGAAGGGGCGGGGGGGGGGGTCTCCTTGGCTCCCTAGCTCTTTTTCCTCCTCCTCAGCCCCAACAGCACAAACATGACAGTGCTTCTCCTGATTTAATACCATCAGCAATCAT
Organism: Phacochoerus africanus; assembly: GCF_016906955.1. Taxonomy (NCBI): domain Eukaryota; kingdom Metazoa; phylum Chordata; class Mammalia; order Artiodactyla; family Suidae; genus Phacochoerus; species Phacochoerus africanus. The sequence continues at coordinate 61,119,118 of NC_062548.1, forward strand.
GACACCTGAGGAGTCTGAGTTACAGCTTTAGTCAGAGTTCATACAGAAAATGAAACTTATCTCTATATTTTACAAGCAGGAGTTTCTCAATAAATGGTACCTGAGTCTAAACTACAACTTTTCAAAGGGATGATGTTATGAAACTCAGGGAAGCAAACACTAGAAACTATGTATGTGGGGAGGTGGTTGTGGCGGTTCAGGTGCTTCCCCAGAAGCCAGAGCCCATGTGCCTCATGGGTCCTCAGGCATGTCTAGAAATTCCAGCCATGTGGTCCTGATGCTCTCAGTTGCCTGCATCACTTCATCAGGTGACTCTCCAGTCTCACCTCTGTCCACAGGCCTGCCTCCAGTCACTGAGGGACAGCATTGAAGCCTCCTCTTCTGAATCCTAATCTCAGGAAGAGCCTCATGGAGCAAATCTACAGGAAACCCTGGAGGAAGAGGAGGTGGGGAATCTGCTTCCAGAAGTGAAGGGGAGGATGAGGAGTTGGCAGCACACAGCCCAGCAAGAAACTAGTTTCTGTGACTCAGGATATTGTCAGATGGTAGATGGTCCCAGAATCCACTTGACTTTGCTTCCAAGGTTCATCCACAAGTTTGGGATGACAGCATGAAACTTCATTCAGCCACAGTGCACACTGAAAAAGAGAGAGTGATTTGACAAAGAAACAAAAGCTTTTTCTTGCCAACGAAAATACATACAAAGCAAATCAACAGAGCATGAAATAATTTCCACAAAACATGAAAACACCTTGCCGGCTCCAGAAGCCAAAAGCAGCCTGTGCACCATTGAAAACTTATTAGAAATGGAAAGTCATCAGCTCATTCTTACACCTCAATGACAGTGTGCATATTAACAAGAAGACAGGTGATTTACAGGAGAGTTTAGAAGTTGAGTTTTAGGGGATCTTTTCTTCAGCTAAGGAGACATATTTTTCCCCAGTAATGCCACATTCAAAATATTAAAGCCACATGTTGGAAACACACATGGTTTAGTTTAAAAATCAGCACAAATCTACAATTTCCCATTGGGGCTTCTCTGGTTATGAATCTGGCATAGTGTTGAGGAGGATGCGGGTTCAATCCCAGGCTTCACTCAGTGGGTTAAGGATCCAGTGTTGCCATGGCTGTGGCAGATGCTTTTAGCTGCAGCTCAGATTTGACCCTTGGACCTGAAAATTCCGTAAGTCTCAGCTATAGCCTTAAAAAAGAAAAAAAATTCAATACAAAATCACAAAATTAATTTAGGGATATTTTAAAATTATGAAACTGAAAAGACACAATTATATAAAATGCACGATCAAGTACTTTCAATCCTTCTTTTCTCTTTCTTTGTGGTTTGCTTTTTTTTTAAATTTTATTTTCCCACTGTACAGCAAGGGATTCAAGTTATCCTTACATGTATACATTTTTCCCCCCACCCTTTGTTCTGTTGCAACATGAGTGTCTAGACATATTTCTCAATGCTGTTCAGCAGGATTTCCTTGTAAATCTATTCTAAGTTGTGTCTGATAAGCCCAAACTCCCGATCCCTCCCACTCCCTCCCCCTCCCATCAGGCAGCCACAAGTCTCTTTTCCATGTCCATGATTTTCTTTTCTGAGGAGATGTTCATTTGTGCTGGATATGAGATTCCAGTTATAAGCGAAATCATATGGTATTTGTCTTTGTCTTTCTGGCTCATTTCACTCAGGATGAGATTCTCTAGTTCCATCCATGTTGCTGCAAATGGCATGATGTCATTCTTTTTATGGCTGAGTAGTATTCCATTGTGTATATATACCACATCTTCCGAATCCAATCCTCTGTTGATGGACATTTGGGTTGTTTCCATGTCCTGGCTATTGTGAATAGTGATGCAATGAACATGCGGGTGCATGTGTCTCTTTAAGTAGAGTTTTGTCCGGATAGATGCCCAAGAGTGGGATTGCAGGGTTATATGGAAGGTCTATGTATAGATTTCTAAGGTATCTCCAAACTGTTCTCCATAGTGGCTGTACCAGTTTCCATTCCCACCAACAGTGCAGGAGGGTTCCCTTTTCTCCACAACCCCTCCAACACTTGTTATTTGTGGACTTATTAATGATGGCCATTCTGACTGGTGTGAGGTGGTATCTCATGGTAGCTTTGATTTGCATTTCTCTTATAATCAGCGATGTTGAGCATGTTTTCATGTGTTTGCTGGCCATCTGTATCTCTTCCTTGGAGAAATGTCCATTGAGGTCTTTTGCCCATTTTTCCATTGGGTGATTGGCTTTTTTGCTGCTGGGTTGTATAAGTTGTTTATATATTCTAGAGATTAAGCCCTTGTCCGTTGCATCATTTGAAGCGGCCCAGCTAGCCACCCAAGCCCTCTGGGGGTGCTGAGCTCTCGTGGATTAGCTGCATAGGACTGTCAGCTACAGGCAGGAACCCGTGCAGCAGAATGTTACAGAATGTAACAGAATGTTACAGAATGTAACAGAATGTTACCTACAAGGGAACCCCCAGAAGAATATCAGCTGACTTCTCTACAGAAACACTACAGGCCAGGAGGGAATGGCAAGAGATATTTAAAGTGCTAAAGGAAAAATATGCAACAGAGACTACTATATCCAGCAAGAATATATTAAAATAGAAGGGGAAATAAAAATTTTTTCCAACAAACAAAAGCTAAAAGAATACAGCAATACAACACCCAGGCTAAAAGAAATACTGAAAGGGCTTCTCTAAACCAAAAAGAAAGGGAGGAAAAAGAAAACAAAAAGAAGAGGAAGAACTAGGATTGAGGAAACCACAATCAGAGAGCAGTCACTGAAATAATCCAGCATACAGATTTAACCATGATCATGTTTCAAACAAAATAAAATTAAAAAGAAAAAAAGAGTCATCAAAATCATAAAATGTGGGCAAGGGATGTTAGGAAATAAATAGACCCTTTTTGTTTTTTTGTTTGTTTGTTTCTCTTCTTAATTTTAATATAGTAATGAAGTGTTTGAATCTACAGGACCATCAGGCTAAAACACACAATTATAGGAAGGGGTTAGCATACTTAAAAAACAGGGCAACCACAAGCCAAAACCAAATATTGCTTTTGCAAAAAATGAAAAAAAAAAAAAAAAACAAAACAACACTCAAGCAGATAATAACTGGAGACCATCCAACCAAAAAAAAAAATAAAAAAAAGAAAAAAGGAAAAAAAATAAAAAAAAAAGAAAGGAAGACTGGAGAACCATAGAATCAACTGGAACACGAGGTTCAAAATGGCAATAAATAATCATCTATCAATGATCACCTTAAATGTCAATGGACTGAATGCCCCCATCAAAAGGCACAGAGTGGCTGAGTGGATAAAAAAGCAAAAACCTTCAATATGCTGCCCACAAGAAACTCACCTTAGGACAAAGGATACATATAGATTGAAAGTGAAAGGGTGGGGAAAATATGTCACGCCAATAGACATGACAGGAAAGCAGGAGTTGCAACACTCATATCAGACAAAATAGACTTTAAAACAAAAGACATAAAGAAAGACAAAGAAGGACACTACGTAATGATTAAGGGATCCATCCAAGGAGAGGATGTTACTATCATCAACATATATGCCCCAAATATAGGAGCACCCAGACACATACAGCAAATATTAACAGACGTAAAGGGAGAAATTGATGGGAATACGATCATAGTAGGAGACTTTAATACCCCCCTCACATCAATGGACAGATCCTCTAGACAGAAAACCAATAAAGCAACAGAGATCCTAAAGGAAACAATAGAAAAGGTAGACTTAATTGATACCTTCAGGACACTACACCCAAAAACATCAGAATACACAGTCTTCTCAAGTCTACATGGAACATTCTCAAGAAGCAACCACATATTGGGACACAAAGCTAACCTCAACAAATTGAGGAGCATAGAAATTATCTCAAGTATCTTCTCTGGCCACAACACCATGAAATTAGGAACCAACCATGGGAAAAGAAATGAGAAAAAACCTACTACATGGAGACCAAACAACATGCTACTAAAAAACCAATGGGTCAATGAGGAAATCAAGAAGGAAATTTAAAAATACCTTGAAACAAATGATAATGAAGACACAACTGCTCAAAATCTATGGGATGCTGAGAAAGCAGTGCTCAGAGGGAAATTTATAGCGATACAGGCCTTTCTCAAAAAAGAAGAAAGATCCCAAATTGACAACTTAACCCTCCACCTAAGTGAATTAGAAAAAGAAGAACAAAAAAGGCCTAAAGCCAGCAGAAGGAAGGAAATGATAAAGGTCAAAGAAGAAATCAATAAAACAGAGATTCAAAAAAAAACAATAGAGAAAATTAATAAAACCAAGAGCTGGTTCTTTGAAAAGGTAAACAAAATTGACAAACCCCTGGCCAGACTCACTAAAAAGAGGAGAGAAAGAACCCAAATAACCAAAATTATAAATGAAAAAGGAGAACTCACAACAGATACTGCAGAAATACAAAAAAAAACATGAGAATACTATGAACAACTATACGGCAACAAGTTTGTTAATCTGGAAGAAATGGACAATTTTCTAGAATCTTACAGCCTGCCAAAACTGAACCAAGAAGAAACAGACCAACTGAACAGACCGATCACTAGAAATGAAATTGAAGAGGTCATAAAAACACTCCCTACAAATAAAAGTCCAGGACCAGATGGCTTCACAGGCGAATTCTATCAAACATATAAAGAGGAATTGGTGCCCATCCTCCTTAAACTCTTTCAAAAGGTTGAAGAAGAAGGAATACTCCCAAAGACATTCTATGATGCCACCATCACCCTCATTCCAAAACCAGAAAGAGACACCACCAAAAAAAGAAAACTATCAACCAATATCTTTGATGAATATAGATGCAAAAATTCTCAAAAAAATCTTAGCCAACCAAATCCAACAACATATCAAACAAATCATACGCCATGACCAGGTAGGGTTCATCCCAGGTTCACAAGGATGGTTCAACATATGCAAATCAATCAACATCATACACCACATTAACAAAAGAAAAGTCAAAAAGCATATGATCATCTCAATAGACGCAGAAAAAGCATTTGACAAAGTCCAACATCCATTCATGATCAAGACCCTCGCCAAAGTGGGTATAGAGGGAACATTCCTGAACATAATCAAAGCCATTTATGAGAAACCCACAGCAAATATAACCCTCAATGGGGAAAGACTGAAAGCCTTCTCACTCAAATCTGGAACAAGACAGGGATGCCCACTCTCACCACTGCCCTTCAACATTGTTTTGGAAGTCCTAGCCACAGCAATTAGACAAACCAAAGAAATAAAAGGCATCCATATAGGAAGAGAAGAGATCAAACTGTCACTGTATGCAGATGACATGATACTATACATAGAAAACCCTAAGGACTCAACCCCAAAACTAGTTGAGCTGATTAATCAATTCAGCAAAGGAGCAGGCTATAAGATGAACATTCAGAAGTCAGTTGCATTTCTGTATACCAGCAATGAAATATTAGAAAAGGAATACAAAAGTACGATACCTTTTAAAATTGCACCTCACAAAATCAAATACCTCGGAATACACCTGACCAAGGAGGTAAAGGACCTATATGCCGAGAACTATAAAACTTTCATCAAAGAAATCAAAGAAGATGGAAAGAAATGGAAAGATATTCCATGTTCCTGGATTGGGAAAATCAATATTGTAAAAATGGCCATACTCCCCAAAGCAATCTCCAGATTCAGTGCAATCCCTATCAAATTACCCAGGACATTTTCCACAGAACTAGCACAAACAATCCAAACATTTACATGGAACCACAAAAGACCCAGAATCGCCAAAGCAATCCTGAGAAACAAAAACCAAGCAGGAGGCATCACTCTCCCAGACTTCAAGAAATACTACAAAGCCACAGTCATCAAAACAGTGTGGTACAGGTATCAAAACAGACAGACAGACCAATGGAACAGAAGAGAGAACCCAGAAATAAACCCTGACACCTATGGTCAATTAAGCTTTGACAAGGGAGGCAAGAACATACAATGGGAAAAAGAAAGTCTATTCAGCAAGCATTGCTGGGAAACCTGGACAGCTGCATGCAAAGCAATGAGACTAGAACACACCCTCACACCAGGCACAAAAAGAAACTCAAAACGGCTGAAAGACTTAAATGTACGACAGGACACCATCAAACTCCTAGAAGAAAACATAGGCAAAACACTCTCTGACATCAACATCATGAATATTTTCTCAGGTCAGTCTCCCAAAGCAATCGAAATTAGAGCAAAAATAAACCCATGGGACCTCATCCAACTGAAAAGCTTTTGCACAGCAAAGGAAACCCAAAAGAAAACAAAAAGACACCTTTCAGAATGGGAGAAAATAGTTGCAAATGATGCAACGGACAAGGGCTTAATCTCTAGAATATATAAACAACTTATACAACCCAGCAGCAAAAAAGCCAATCACCCAATGGAAAAATGGGCAAAAGACCTCAATGGACATTTCTCCAAAGAAGATACACAGATGGCCAGCAAACACATGAAAACATGCTCAACATCGCTGATTATAAGAGAAATGCAAATCAAAGCTACCATGAGATACCACCTCACACCAGTCAGAATGGCCATCATTAATAAGTCCACAAATAACAAGTGTTGGAGAGGGTGTGGAGAAAAGGGAACCCTCCTGCACTGTTGGTGGGAATGGAAACTGGTACAGCCACTATGGAGAACAGTTTGGAGATACCTTAGAAATCTATACATAGACCTTCCATATGACCCCGCAATCCCACTCTTGGGCATCTATCCGGACAAAACTCTACTTAAAGAGACACATGCACCCGCATGTTCATTGCATCACTATTCACAATAGCCAGGACATGGAAACAACCCAAATGTCCATCAACAGAGGATTGGATTCGGAAGATGTGGTATATATACACAATGGAATACTACTCAGCCATAAAAAGAATGACATCATGCCATTTGCAGCAACATGGATGGAACTAGAGAATCTCATCCTGAGTGAAATGAGCCAGAAAGACAAAGACAAATACCATATGATATCACTTGTAACTGGAATCTCATATCCAGCACAAATGAACATCTCCTTAGAAAAGAAAATCATGGACATGGAAAAGAGACTTGTGGCTGCCTGATGGGAGGGAGAGGGAGTGAGAGGGATTGGGAGTTTGGGCTTATCAGACACAACTTAGAATAGATTTACAAGGAAATCCTGCTGAATAGCATTGAGAACTTTGTCTAGATACTCATGTTGCAACAGAAGAAAGGTTGGGGAAAAAATGTAATTGTAATGTATACATGTAAGGATTACCTGACCCCCTTGCTGTACAGTGGGAAAATTAAAAAAAAATTAAAAAAGGAATATGTAACAAATAACAGAGTCTTATTTCATTTATTAAACTTTTTTTGTTCTATATAATTTGCTGTTCATCACAAAAACTTAATAGTGTGTAGAGGTGTAAATTAAGATATACAAAATGTATACATGTCACTTACAATGTCAGTGTGAAAATATAGATTTTTAAATTTTCTAGACAGTTAAAACATATCCTAGAGATTTTAGTTTAATGTTCCCCCAGGTCCAATAAAATAAAGAACCTCACTGAAGTTTAAAACAGAATTTATACCAATTGAAAAACTACATGAACACACATGTCAATGAATTTTGTTGATTTTACGTTTCAAACTCAGACTTCATAGCTCTAATTCCGAATAGCATTTATACATCACAATGTGACCACGTTCTTTGTGTAAATTCTTAAAGAACATTTTCATTTTTTCCTGTACTTCCTAACACACAGCGTGCTAGTTTCTAAGGGAAAATCGTAATGAGTAGAAAGAAAAACAGAACATAAAAGCATGCACATATGCTTTGTATGCTGCTGTCAAATCCAACTGACTTTTCTTGAACATTTAGTGTCGTATATTTTGGGACTATTTTATCTTTATACTCTAATGCTTTAAATGTCAAGGAGAGTGTATAGAAGTACAGCCTAAGGAGAGGTCCTGTCTGTTCCATGAGACTTTCTAGGAATGCTGCGCTGCCCACTTCTGACGTCTGCATTATTCTTCATGGCACCTGATCTCACCTTACCTCCTGGATGTGAAGGACCCTGGCTCTCTTCCTCCCAACCATTCTTGCATCCTCTTCCCTCAGTCATTTCTATTCTCCTTGGGCACCTCCTCATTTTGTCTACACTTTCATGGTGGCATTTTCCCTTTAGTTTTTTTTTTTTTTTTTTGCGTTTGTGTTGCTGCCATTCTCTACATGCTACTCTTCTTTGACCATGTCCATGCTGATCATGTAGATTTTGTATTTTGGGTGTTATTTCATGTCTTCACTTACTTGGGTAATCATTCCAGTATTCATTCTGAAGGAATGGTGGGACCTTTTCTTCTTTTTGGTAGCTTTTTATAATTTCCCTTCTTCAGGCTCCTCAGTGGCATATGGAAGTTCCCAGGTTTATCCCACTGATAACGTCGGAGCCAGAGCAACTCAGGATCCATAACCCACTGCATCAGGCAGGGGATTGAACCATCAGCTTCACAGAGACAAGGCTGATTATTAAGCCACTGAGCCACAATGGGATGTCCTCTGAAGCATTTAAAAGGTATTGCTGCCTCCCAAAGAATTTCGGTGTTCAACATTCCATTCTCCGTATTGGAGCCTACCCTTGAGAACCGTGTTCCCTCAAGGATGTGTTGGAGTAGCTATTTCCTGATCCGCAAGACATGTTTCTTTAGGAGCAGGAGGAACTTTCTTTAGGTGGCTGAGGTGGTTGCTTTACACCAACACCTCGTCTGTATCCACTACAAGAAAGTGCATCCTTTAAACCCTTTGGTGCTGTGTCTTCTGACTCTTTGGTGCTCTGTGGTTGCCAGAGGATGCATATCTGGAGCTGATTTCCACAACTTCACTCTCCGGAGGCCCCTGTTTCCCCAGGCCCCGGCTGTCCTTTCTCTGGGGGACTGCATGCAGGGTTTCGTGTGTGTCCTTGGTGCTTCCCTCTGGGAAGTGACCATTGCCTCCTAGGGTGCAGCCTCTTGCTCCCCCTCCTGGCTCCACAGCCTTCTCTGTCACTGCTGGGATGAACTCTCTTCCCATACTCCCCCAGGATGCTCCCTTCCTCTGAGTCGGGCTGTCCACATTGTCAATCTGGGTTGTTCTTTTCTCCATTGACACTAGAGCATGAGGTCAGAGTATGCTCTGCTTCTAGTGCTTGAGTAAGTCTGGGCTTTGAGGATTTTCCTTTACCTTATTGTCCGTTTGTACTGTCTCCTGAGGCTCTTTTATGAACTCCCCTTTATCAAGCTCTTGTTCTCCTATGGGAACTTAGGCCTGCGTGAACACGGTAAGTGTGAGAACGTATTTCCATCCATTCCCTTGAGGAGCATGAGGATTAGTGTGGGTTTTTCTACATCGTATATGAAGTTGTGCACTGCCTCTTACTCCGCTCTTTCCAAGTACTTTTATCACCAGTAGGTACTGACTTCTATGTATACTTTTTAAAGTATCTATGGAGGTGCTCATTATTTATCTTTTAATCTTTAATTTGGGAAATGACAAACTCTGGTTTCCCTTCAGATCGCATAAATCTTTCACCTTTAATTTGGGAAATGACATAAACAGGTTTTAAAACCCCACTTGAGTTTTTTAATCAGAGCTGTGGATGCTCATAATGTCTTACTTCACTTGTATATTTCCAGTTTGGGTTTGCCAGCATTTTCTTTCAGATGTCCACACCTAAGTTCAAAGGCCGATGGGAGCATCCTTTTCCCACTTTGCTCGGTCCTTGTCTGATTTTGCAGTTGAGGTTCATGCAACAAATGAAGGATCAATTTCTGCTCTTGTAGTTTCTCAAATTTGGCCTAATTCAGAAGAGGCATGAATTTTCATATAAACTAGTGTTCATCTCTTAGAGTATCTGACTCCAGAATTTCCTTTGTGGAAATATTTGTAAGGACCCTGTCCAATTATTTTCTGATCACCCTGACAGGTAAGTTTCCTAATGTTTGTCAGTTTGGGGAAGTGATATATATTTCTTAGGATTTGCCTCTTAACAGCTTGCAAATTTTTAGGCATATTATTTATAGTTTTTCACAAAGTTCTCCTATGGCTTCTACTTGTGCTTCACACATGGTCCAAGTGTTTTATTATGTGGAATCTCCTGAATCTGGATAAAGCTCTAAGAAATACTCCAAGAATATTTCTAGGCCAGCAAGTAAGGAAAAGGCAAATACAAGAAAGAATCACTCCCTTCCACCTCTTGGGACTGTCACCCGCAGTCCCTCAGGGAGTCTGATCCACTGCTGTCTGATACAGTGTAAGGAGGCAAAGGCAGCCATTATTCTGGGAGAGTAGAGTGTGCAGAAGTGGAGGCAGCCACCACCTGCAGTCAGATGTGCTCCGGCTTTTGGGGGAGGGCAGAGACGGCCTCATTTCTAGCTTTAGCTTCCTGGATGAACTTACCCCCAGGTAGATTAAACACTTCTTTCCTGTATTAAAACATGACTTGGCAAGAAACATCAAGAGAGAAAAATCTCAAAATCCACATGGGATAATAGATGGATAATCCAGAACACACACACAAAAATCAAAAACTTATAAAATCTGAACAATATGGGAATAAACAACTGGTCTAAAATTGAGACAAAGACCGTACAAGACAGTTCATCAAAGAGACAGACCGAAGACAAATAAGAATAGGAGAAATTATTCCACATTCTGTGTCACTGGAAGATGCAAATAATAGACACCACTGCGCACCTGTCAGGATGGCCTAAAGCCCAAACAGTGAGAACACTCAATGCTGGCAAGGATGTGGAGCAAGAGAAACACTTATTCATTGCTGGTGGGGATGCAACATGGTACAGCCATTGTGGGGACACGCCAGGGGTTGCATACAGAAAAAAAGTCCTATCATGTTTTTCTCCCAAACTTGAAAACAATACCCACTTGAATTCTGCACACAATATTCCCTGGACCTTCTAGCAAAAACTTGCCATGACCTTCTAGTGTGGTCTGAGAAATGCTCTCAGCAGATGGAGGCACCAAGAGCAGCTGGGGTGGCCAGCCTCACACATCTGCTTACCCGGGGGGATTTTGTGCTGGCCTGTCACACTGTGGGAGGTGCACTGTTAAGCTGCTGACAATAATAAGTTGCAACATCTTCAGCCTGCAGGCCACTGATGGTGAGGGTGAAATCAGTGCCAGATCCACTGCCCTTGAACCGGGAAGGGACTCCACCTTGCAAAGCGGATGCCCAATAAATGAGGAGCTTAGGAGCCTTCCCTGCTTGTTGTTGATACCAGGCTAAATTATTGCTAATGCTCTGACTGGCCCGGCAAGTGATGGAGACTGTGTCTCCTAGAGATGCAGCCAGGGAGGCTGGAGACTGGGTCACCTGGATGGCACAACTGGCACCTAAGAGAGGAAACAAAAACCGCATATTCTTGTTATCAGAGGACTTCCTTGAAGAGCCCAGAGGTACTGAGCACAGTGGCTAGGCCATGTCCTAGACACACAGAGACACTCAGGTGTCCCAGAGGGAGCAGGGCTGAGGGGCAGGTGACAGCCATGGGAGTCATTGTGAGGGTCTCCCTCCTCACCTGGGAGCCAGAGCAGCAGGAGGCCGAGGAGCTGCATGGGGGCCCTCATGTCCATGCTGGGTCCCGACTGCCACTGCCTCCTTCCCAGGGTGGGCCCAGACTCTTAGTAAGTGTCCAGGGTGGTGGGCTGTGCTCTGGGAACATGCAAATCAGCAGGGGGAGGGGAGGGCTGGGCACAGCTGCAGGGCTGGCTGGTCTCAGTGACATCCCAGGGGCAGTGCCCTGGGGACTCAGGTCAGAGCAGGGCAGCACACATGTGCTGCAGAAAACAGGTTTCTCCCTGGAGACCATAGGATGGACTCAGTGCACTGTCCTGTCAGGAGAGGATTTGTTTTCCTCCCTTCAATGTTCCCCATTTCTTGCTCCATCTCCATCTAAGAGCTGGAATATCAGGGATAAAATATTTCAAAATACTGCAGGGAATTTAATAATACCACTTCATTGTGTGTCTGGAGCTATTCTTGAAGCTGGAGAATTTTCCTCTATGGTCTGATTCTCTGATGACTTGGATGAGGTACATCTTTTGATGCTCCTCAGACCAACCACCGACTGTGTTTCCCTGAACTAAATGTGTTGGTTCACCTGCATCTTCCTGCATCACCAGATCTCCTAAGAGATACCAGCTCTCAGGGGTTGGTGGAAGGGAGCTGGGGCTCAAGCAGGGGGAGGCATGGACCATTGAGAAAGGTGATGTTAGAAACCTGACACCTGGGCAGGAGCCCACAAGGTGTGGACAGGGCGCTGGCAGAGACAGGAGGGGAGCCTCGCCTGTGGTATGGCAGCCACAGGGGAGACAGGAGGGTGTCCCCTCAAGGGGGTGCTGCCACTCCTGGCCCAGTGCCAGGTGTGGAGCTGGAGGGAGATGAGGAAAGCATTCATGTGGCTGGCATGGCCAGTGCTGGTCATCTCCCCACCACCTCTGCTTCTTCCTCCAGTTACAGAGGAGGGCCCTGGACTTGGAGGTCAGATATGGAGAAACTAAAAACATCCCCAACCCAGTCTGATCTTTTCTCTCTGAAGCAGGGTGAGGACCAAGACCACAGCCTGTGGAGTTGCTGTGAGCTGCAGAGAGGCCAGGGAGGAGGCACCATGGGGCTGGAGAGAAAGCTGCCCTGCTGTCAGTGTCACAAGACCAGGGATCCCCAGCCCTTCAGGGTGTGGCTGCAAAGGAGAGAAGCTGTGTCCCCACACACAGTGGGAAAGCCTGTCTGCACTCAGGAGTCCCCATGTCATCCTTGTCCATGAGGACTCCTGGAGCAGCGGTTATCTAGGCAAGTGCTAGCTGAGTCTTACTGAATTTTTTTTTCATGTGTGTGTGTGTGTGTGTGTGTGTGTGTGTGTGCTGTACACTATTTTTCAAAATTTTTGTTTTGTTTCATTTTTTAGGGCCACCCCCAAAGCATATGGAGGTTCTCAGGCTAGGGGTCAAATGGGACCTACAGCTGCCTGCCTACACCACTGCTCAAAGTAATGCCAGATCCTTAACCCACTGAGCGAGGCCAGGGATCAAACCAGCATCCTCCTGGTTCCTAGTCAGAATGTTTCCACTGCACCATGATAGGGACTCCAAATTTATTATTACATTTTTCCTTTTCTTTTTCCTTTTTCTTTTTAGGTCCACACCCGCAGCATATGGAAATTCCCAGGATATCAGTCAAATCAGTGCTGTAGCCAGTAGCCTACACAACAGCCACAGCAACACCAGACCCAAGCCACATCTGCAACCTACACCATAGCTCATGGCAACACCAGATCCTTATCCCATTGATCGAGGCTAGGGGATCAAACCTGTGACCTCATGGTTACTATTCAGATTTGTTTCCACTGAGTTTTGACTGAAACTCCTATTTTTAAAAAAAAAATTAAATGATTTTATTTTTTCCATTATGGTTGGTTTACAGTGTTCTGTCATGTTCTACTGTACAGCCAGGTGACCCAGTCACACATGAATCTCCATTCTTTTTCTCACATTATCCTCCATCATGCTCCATCACAAGTGATTAGATATAGTCCCCTGTGCTATTCAGGAGGATCTCACTCATATGTTGTATTTATTTATTTATTTTTATTTTTTTATTTGAGGCATGTGCACATATTCCATAATTATTTTAATTACAACAATAATAAAAACTCCATTAATGAAGCAAATCTTGTTAGAAACTAATTAAGAAAAATTGGTAGAATTCAAATTGGAAACAGTTTGAATTGACAATTCTGAGTGCATAGTGGTAAGAAACTATCTATCATACAGTAATTAAAGAACATTTTAAATATTCCCCTTCAGCTGTATCTTCAGAGCTCTTTTATAATTGTAGGTAACTAGCTAGTTAACTAATTCCAAAGCAAATATGTTCATCACTGTATACAATTTTCTTTTCATGTTCAATAATATCTAGTAATTGCTTTGCATGGTTTAGGAAGAATGCCTGTTCTTTATTTTTTTTTTACAAAATAAAATACATATATTTAACCACAATTACATTCAAACAGATTATTATATCATGGATCTTAAGAAACATGTTAAGCAACTCCCTTTGGAGAAGTGGAATGGAAAATATGCTGAGACAAATAGGAAATTTAATCTATACTTTATCCCATTTTGTGTGGCTTTCCTCTTTACTATTTAGTATTATCTATTACATTTCAATTTTTCTTTAACAATTAGCATTATATTAAAATTGAGTGTATTATACAACTAAAATTTATAAAGAAGAAAGCCATATATACCATTAACTACTTCATATAGCACAATAAAAACAATAACTTAACTGGTAAGAATAACAAAAATAATACACCCTCTGAAAATAAGTAAAATATAAAATGCATAAGCTGGTTAAAAAACAGTGTACCTGTATAAATATGTCCTCACAATTTGTTACATCTCATTGATTCTTCAATAAAGGCATTACACCATTCTAGGTAATGTGATAAACAAGACATTATAGACTTTACATTGTACCATGGAGAGAAATGGTTATTAATAATACAATTGTAGACCTATATTATTTAATTGTACACTTGTATTATTTAATTATAATTATCATAAATTCTTTGATGGAGAGGAAATCAGAATCAGATCTAAGAAGACATCAGCATTCAAAGAATCACGTCAAATGACTCCTTTCATGGTGGATTATGCACTGGTTTACTATGAGATATATTTCTTCTCCAGAGATTCCTTGTTTGTGTATCAATTGTAGATTTTTGGTTTGCAGTTATTCTGAAGTTTGGATATAAGAGTCTATATGTATACGAGATTCTTTTAAGTTGTTGTTCTCTTAATTGCAAGTTCATCTCCAGAATCCTGCATTTGTACCCACCTCTTCTCCTGATTTCTGATTTTGGTGGTATAATTGTGCATGGATGATTTCATATCTTTACTGCATATATACGTTTACTGGTGAGCCTTGTCATTTGTGGAATTTTTGTTTCCTGTTGCTGCCTTTTCTTTTCTGCCTAGAGAAGTTCCTTTAGGATTTGTTGTAAGGCTGGTTTAGTGTTGCTGAATTCTCTCAACTTTTGCTTACCTGTGAAGGCTTTGATTTCTCCTTCAAATCTGAATGAGAGCCTTGCTGGGTACAGTCATATTGGCTGGAGGTTTTTTCCTTTCATCATGTGAAGTATATCATGCCACTCCCTTCTGGCCTGCCGAGTTTCAGGTGAAAAATCTGCCAATAACCTTATTGGAGTTCCCTTGTATGTTTCTTGTTTCTTTTCCCTAGCTGCTTTCAAGATGTTCTCCTTGTCTTTAATTTTGGTCAGTTTGATGAATATGTGTCTTGGTGTATTCCTCCTTGGTGTTTATTTTATATGGTACTCGTTGTGCTTGCTGGATTTGAGTGAGTGGTTCCGTTCCCATGTTAGGGAAGTTTTTGTCTATTATCTCTTGGAATATTTTTCCTATCTCCCTCTCTCTCTCTTCTCCTTCTGGCACCCCTATGATACGGATGTTGGTGCGTTGAACATTGTCCCAGAGATCTCTGAGACTCTTTGTTTTCAATCTTTTGTCTCTTTTCTGTTCTGCATCCATAATTTCCACTAATCTGTTCCTCCACCTCACTTATTTGTTCTTCTGCCTCCTGTATTCTGCTGTTGGTTGCTCCTAGTGAATTTTTTATTTCAGTTATTGTATTTTGCATCTCTTCTTGTTTAAGTTTGATATCTTGTATCTCTTTGGTCAGGGTTTCCTGTAAGTTATCCATCTTTGCCTCCAGTTTATTCCCAATGTCTTGCATCTTCTTCAGCATCAACAGCCTAAAATCTTTTGCCTGGAGGCTAAGAATCTCCTCATTGCTTAGCTGTTTTTCTGCGTTTTTTTTTCCTTTCTCCCTCATCTGAGTTCTAGGTCTCTGTCTTTTCATTTCGATAGGTTTTTGGTGGGGTTTCCTTTTTACAGATACAAGAATTGTAGCCTCTCTTACCTCTGGTGTCTTCCCCCCTTATGGCTGAAGTCAGTATGGGGGTTTGCTGTAGGCTTCCTGATGGGAAGGGCTGATGCCTGCCCACAGGTAGGTGGAGCTGATTCTAATCCCTCTGGTGGGTGGGGCGGAGTCTCTGGATGGGATTAGTGGCAGCTGTGTGCCTGAGGGGTTTTTAGGTAGCCTGTTTACTGAGGGGTGGGGCTGTGATCCCACCTGGATTGCTGTTTGCCCTGGGGCTTCTCAGCAGCTGCCTGATGGGTGGGGCCAGATTTTCCCAAAAAGGCCACCTCCAGAGAAAGGCACTGCTGCTGAATATTCCCGAGAGCTTTGCCTTCAATGTCCTTCCCTCACAACAAGCCAGGTTCACCCCTGTTTTCCCAGGATGTCCTCCGAGAAATGCAGTCAGGTTTGACCCAGATTCCCATGGAGACTTTGCTTTGCCCTGCGGTCCAGTGCATGTGAAAGTCCGTGTGTGCCTTTTAAGAATGGGGTCTCCATTTCCCCCAGTCCTGTGGAGCTCCTGCACACAAGCCCCACTGCCCTTCAATGCCAGCTGCTCCAGTGGCTCTTTCTCCCAGTGCCAGATCTCCACACGTGAGGGTTTGATGTGGGGCTCAGAACTCTCACTCCTGTAGGTGAGTCTCTCTCTGAGAACCAGTTAGTTTCCAGTCTGTGGAGCTTCACACCCAGGAGGTATGGGGTTGTTTATATCATGAAATCGCCCCTCCTGTCTCTTGATATGGCCTCCTCTTGTTCTTCTGGAGTAGGGTATCTCTTTTTAAGGTTTCTGGTCCAATTGGGTGGGGATTTCTCAGCTTTTAGTTGTGAATTTTGTTGTTTTTAGGAGAGAAGTTGAGCTCTAGTCCTTCTATTCCACCATCTTAATCCTCTCTCCTGGGCCTCCCTAATTTCTTAACAAGTTGCAGTTTGGGGAACTGCCCATGCTCATTAACTAGTCCTCCATGGGCTCCTAGATCTCTGTTGAAGTCCTGCATCTGGGCTTTGGGAGAAGGTATTGATAATATAGGTTGTTTTTTGTTTTCCACGAGGTAACTCCCTCTTGGTAGGGGCTGACTTTTCTACTAAAATGCCTAAGATTCCTTGGGTTAGGAAGAGAATTGAGTATTAGATAAATGGGAAAGCTGCATATGTTTTAATATATACTTTTCCTCGAAGTGTGCCTGTGTGTGTTTACCTTATGTGTGTTTTCTGATCACTTTCTTCTTCTGTCCTATTCCTGATCAAGATCATGTTCTATCTCAAGCTCATTACAAAGGTTTTTAAGAAATTAAATTTATATTTCAGCAGATGGCTTTTCAAAGTTTCAATTTAAAGATTTTTTTAACATTTTATGAAATAATTCATGTTCAGGACAGAACTGTGCTGACATATATAATTTGAGGCCTACAAATTTTAAGTTTACCCAAAAAATAAAATGAGAGTTCCCACTGTGGTGCAGCAGAAACAAATCAGACTAGAAAACATGAGGTTGTGGGTTCGCTCCCTGGCCTTGCTCAGTGGGTTAAGGGATCTGGCATTGCCAGTGAGCTGTGGTATAGGTTGCAGATGTGTCTTGGATCAGGTGTTGCTGTGGCTGTGGTGTAGGCCGGTGACTACAGCTCCAATTAGACCCCTAGCCTGGGAACCTCCACACATTGTGGGTGAGGCCCTAAAAAGACAAAAAGAAAAAGTGAAATGGCTGAGGAAGAGATTAATTCTAAACTGTGGTTCTTTTATGTTTCCTGTAATTTGAAAGTTTAGGATGAAAAATAAACTGTTTCCAAATCCACCACCAATACAAGGTCATTCAAGGTTATAGAAGCATTTGGTAAAGTTTAAGATAAGATGATCAGAAACCTCAATTGACACTGCATTGAAGAGGGACAAGTAAGAGTCCCACTAAATAGCATTATCATCCTGAGTAGAGGAAGAGTCCAGAGTGTGGGCTCAAGGAAACCTTTCACACCATTACCCACATACCAAGATCATGCAGGGCAGCAATGCACACCAGGGCAGAGCTGGGGTCTCGAACCCTGAGCAGAAGGGGAAGGCCTGCTGTGCCCATGGCTCAGAGATTCTTCCACTTGTTGGATTTTGCTGTGCATGGATGTTAAGGTGGAGGGCAAGGAAAGTCCCCAAAGGGACCTTTGCAAGGCGGTGGTGACCTAAGAGGGCCTGAGGATGCCAATGACATCAGGTCTCTAATCTTTGAGCTGACGGTGTCAGCTTCAGCAGGTGGGGAAAGGTGGCCGCCTGAGATGGATCCTGCTCAGCAAGGGTAGAGACGGGCTGTGTGGACACAGCCATGTCAGAGAGGAGGGGGGCAGGCCAGGCTTCCAGCCCCAGAGCCCAGGACCCAGAGAGGGTTTCTCCACCACCCACCCTGACGGCAGCTCCTTCTCCAGTGTCCTCACCACACCTGAGACCTTAAATTCAAAGGGGCTCCCTCTTGAAAATGGGATAGTCTCCCTCCTACTTCCCCAGAATTTCCAAGATCAGGCCTAGGACCTTTGTGGATGGTGGTGTTTGTCTGCCATCTAATGGCAGTTTGGTGACAAGGAAACTTATAGGATGTTGGATGCTGTGGCCCAAGAGTCTAGACCTTGAGGTTTTCGTTGTCAGTCATGAATTCAACTGATAGGATTCCATCCACCCCAGGTCATATTGTGTGGGGAACACAGCTTCACTGATATCTAAGGCAGGGCACATATATAATACATACAGTGAGATGAGGCTGGCCATAAGTATTCATCTGGGAGTCAATCAACAATCAAAAGGATTTGATATTTCCTTTTCTTTCAGAGTACTATGCCTCACATTAAGGTCCTCCATCCATATTGAGTTTATTTTTTATATTGTGTGTGAGAATCTTCCATTTTCATTCTTTTCGTGGATCTCTCCAGTTTGACCCATTTGTCGAGACAAGTATTTCACCATCGTGTACATGACACCCTCACATCAGTGTAATATATGATAGGAGTCAGTCAGCTGCTTTGGATGTCAGCTACATCTGTGAAGACTCAGGGAAGGAGAGGACTCTGCCTCCAGTTCAAGGAGCAAGAGGAGTGGCTCCTATACTTGGGTCATGTGATCAGTACAGCATATGGTGCTGGTTATAGCTGGATTAGATAGGATTCTGTGTGCACACTCTGAAAAGCTCGGATATAAAGGCACTTCCTAGATTTCTAGGCTTGTAGTGGAAAGCCACGCCATGCTTAAAAACAAACCAAAACTATACTTTGTTAAAAGAAGTAATCTCCCAGAAGGTCAAGGACCACTGCTAGATTTGTCTGTAGGACAAGAAGCAGCTGTGTGATTGAACTGCCCATTGTAATCTGTTACTTTTAAACCCAGCAAGTTATCAATACATCTGGGTCTCAGCAACAGTGAATCTTAGCAGAGCACTGGGTCTTTGAGGACTGGGTCTAAGCAAATTCAGCAGGCAGACTCCATCTCCATGGGAAGGACCTCAGTCCCCACAGCTGTCACCCCCCTGGGCCTAACATGTCTTCATCAGCTTAGAGCTTGGCATCAGAGGGGTGCTCAAGCAGCTGACTTGAGAGAGAAGAGTTCAGGTTTGTCCTGGACGCACTGGCATCATATGTTGGTGCGAGTATGAATGCAGAGCTCCTGCCCTACAGCCCCACTCCTGTAAAGAACTGCTGAGCAGCACACATGGTCACCAACTTTGTCTAAACAGAGTCATGACTAGAAACAAGGATGTTTACAGATTTCTGGAGATCTTGTTCCTCAAGGGCTTGGAAAGGCATGATTGGAAGAGGAAGCATGAGGAGTTCTGGGGAAACGGGTATGGGAATTCCTAAGAATTGTGTCCAAGGTGGGGAGGAAATAGTACAACATGAAAATTACAACTCAATTTTATAATTTTGAACTTGAGCCCCAGCCCAGAAATTGTCTGAATTGAAAGGAAACCAGCTGAAACTGACCCAGGACCTCCTTCTATGCTGCCTGGTAACTTCCTGGTGGTTGTCGGCTGGCTGAAGTCCCTTAGAAGGAGTGCCATCCACATTCTATTCCCAGGCACCCAACAGCTGGCAGCAACTTCTGAAGAAAATGTTCCCCCAAAGGCAAGTGAGCTCTCAAGTGTGCCTCCCCCGCCACAGGTTGAGATTTCCATTCCCATCCAGAGTGTTGAATGTGTGTCTTTTCCTTAAAGAAACAGATCAGCTGACAGCTTCTCTGATTCTGGAGACCACACATTCCACCAACAGGAGGGCTAGTCTAGCTCAGGAACCAGGGGCCATGGAATCTGCCAGATGGGAGAGGGACCACAAAATGAAACTGCTCTCTGCAGTCCTGCAGTGCCAGCAGCCCTGCCCCCTGGATCTGTGAGGGCACAGGGGACTTGCTCAAAGACATTGGCCCTCTGGACCCAACTGACATAGAGTGACCACTGGGCTGAAGGATAATGAGCCTAGTGGCTGCTCCTGGGAGGCCCTGGCAGCCATTCCCTGGATGAGGTATGGGAGGAGCCCCCTGTGTGGGGAGGAGGGAAGAGGCTCTGGGAGGTTGTCCTGGTGGGTCCATACCCCCTGTCTACACAGAAGGGGACCCAGGCTGGGACTGAAGCCTCCAGGCCTCTCCCTCCAGGCTCTCCAGACATTTCCCCAGAGCTCTGGTTGGAAGCTCTGCATCCTCTGGGCCCCATAGCTGCTCCTGTGCCCTGAGGATGGAGCCCCCTTGGGAGGCCTGTGTTAGGACCTGTGACTCTGTGCAGGGTCCAGGGAGCGTCCTGCTCACAGGAGGATGTGCAGTGTCCCCAGGCTCCACACTGGGCATCAGAGCAGCAAGCCATTTGCATTTTGGATCAAATTGTGCCCACTGTGATTATGTGTAGAAACACGCTCTGAAGACCTGTCATTCTTTGTGTGTGTTCTAAACTTCCTACCATAAGCCGCTTTCTTTTTCTTCTTTTTACTTTCTAGTAAATCCAAGTTTACCTGCACTTGCTATGGAATCTCTTCTGCTGGATATGAAATAACCTCTCATTGGATTTATTGATCAAAAACTGGATTATATTATCCTGGACATCTTAAATTATTTTCCTCTGATCATACCATGTCATTGCATGCAACCAGCATGCCCATTTTTGTTCAGACGTATTTTTAGGGCATTTTAACAAATGGGATCTATTTGATGTGTCCATTTTCTAAAATTATAACTAGAAACTTAGTGTCTAATATAAACATGAAATAAACATGTCATATGAAAAGCCACATGTATTCTTTTCTGATTGTTTTCTTTTTATGACAATATACTATCATGATTGTATCTCAAATAATTTTTTTTTAAGTTGCCAAAAGGCAATAACATTCATCTCGAGGTACAACATTAAAGGGTTTGGAAAGTCAACATTGCAACAAGTCCAAAACATAAAAGGGTAAATTGGAGACATTGTATTTTCATTAGATGAGAGTGTGATGGAAAATGGAATAATACAAACTAAAATGCCAACTACATGTATCCCTATCCAGTGGCACCAATTATTAGTATTTTTAACCAGATATTATGCTTTTCTATATCACTCCCAAGACTGTATCTGGATAAAAGCTCAGAAGAGTTTCAAGCAGAAAACCTGAACTGAAAAAAGGGAATTCAGCTGAGCTGTGGTTGTCCCACAGGCCAACTTCTCTCACTGGCCTGTTTCTAAGGGGGCATCACACCAAGGCCGGGCAGCTCTCAGGCCTTAACATCTGGTGTCTGAGGAGGCGCTAAGGCTCTGCTGGTCCACAGGCCTCAGCTGTGCCCTCTGCTCCTAATTCTCCCACTTCTTCCTCTTACACAGCCTCAGAGCATCTGCCCCTCTGCTCCCCACACAACATGCACACCCATGTGTGCAGCTGGGCCCCCAGGAGAGGGGTTTGTGTTAAGGGCTGTATCACTGTGGGAGGAGATTCTTTATATTGCTGGCAGTAATAAACGCCTGCATCCTCAGCCTCCACCCTGCTGATTTTCAGGGTGAAATCTGTGCCTGACCCACTGCCACTGAACCTGTCTGGGACCCCAGTGTCCCTGTTGGTAGCTCTATAGATCAGGCGCTGGGGAGACTGGCCTGGTTTCTGAAGGTACCAATTCAAATAATTCTTTCCATCACTGTGTAGGAGGCTCTGACTGGACCTGCAGGAGATGGAGGCCGGCTCTCCAGGGCTGACTGACAGGGAGAGTGGAGTCTGGGTCAGCACGATGGCCCCATCGGATCCTAAAGGAAAGAGTGAAGTCAAAGATTCTCAACAATTGATAAGCCAATTCTCGAAAGTTCCCTTTACCTTATCTCAATCTACATCATTTTTTATTTCAATTGAGATCCTAAAGAATCAACTTCTAAAAGAACCCAGGATTTCTGAAGCACAACGTGTGTCTGAAATCTGCCTACACTTCACCCCCATTCTGCATCACCACCTTCAGCAGAGGACAGGGACTTGGATTTCATATGGATCGATCGTCCTCATGCTCACAGATCCAAACATCTCCTGCCCTTGGCAGAGGGTGAGAGATGTGCACATACATGTGGGCCAATACACATGAAAAGCAGTGCTGCTCCCCACAGCCCCCCCTTGCCCTTCCCATCTCCCCTCCATCCTCACCTGGGACCCAGAGCAGGAGGAGCCCCAGGAGCTGGGCAGGGAACCTCATGGTCAGCTGTGAACGGAGGAGCCCTGATCAGTCCAAGCCAGGCTAGAGCTGCCCTTTTATGTCAGACTGGCCAGGGAAGGTCCTCCTTAGGGGACAGCATGCAAATCTCCCGGTGGGGGCAGCAGAGGGGAAAGAGCCAGTGGGGGAGGTTGGGTGGGACTCAGCTTTGAGCCAAGAAATCTCATGGGGCTCATTTTTCTCATCATTTTCACTCATTATCCTGACATTCATGAGAGCAGCTGTCACTTCTCTTTACTCCCTTACAGTCTCAGGAAGATCTCTCATTGCTCCCCTGCTTGTGTTCACAGGTAATCCTTTTTGAATGAGAAGCTCTATTACAACTTATTCACTGAATCTTTCTAGTCTTAAGTAAGATTTTTAACATTAGAAATAGTAATGACTGATACTTAAATAATGTATAAAACATTTAAATCAGCCATCAATGTGATCAAAAAGCTTTTCTTCTGGAAATCATTTCTAATCAGCTACATTAATAAACCCTCTGGACTCACTGGACCTCATGAGGATCATTGTCAGCGTGATGACACATATGAGCCCCCAGAGCTGCTCTTAGTAGAAATCTGGAGAGCTGCCCATGTGGGAAGCAGCTTGACTGTAAATTACCATCAACCCTGAGGACCAGACCTAGTGATTTTTTTTTAATTTAAGGCATAGAGTTATGACATCTTCCTATTTTGGAATGTGTCCTCTCTTTCTCTTCTTAGATAATAGAGCATAAGCCCTCATCTCACATGCCTCCTCTTCCTATTGGCAGGTCCAGAGGCTGCTCTGTTGTTCCTCTTTTAGCCACTAGGAGGTGTCTGTCTTTGTCCTTAAGGTCCAGACACAGCTCTTAAGGGAATCCAGTCATACCAGAGAACTGGCATTTTGATACAGACCTATAGCCATGAAACACTCATTTTAAAGTCATAACTCATTATTCATTAGATTAGAAATACGTAGGATTTCTGGCTGTGGGTTAGTGGGTTAAGAATCTGGCTGCACTGGGTCCCTGTGGAGGCATGGGTTCCATCCCTGGCCCAAGCATTTCCATGTGCTCCAGGTGGGGCCATAAACTATGAATAAAAAGAAATATGTAACACATATCAGAGTCTTATTTTCCTTATTAAACTCTTTTTTTGTTTCTTTAACTTTTCATTTCAATAATGACAGCATAATAGCGTGGGGATAAATTGAGGTATACAAAATATATACATAGGATTGAAAATATAGATTTTAGAGTGTCCTAAAAAGTTAGAAGCTATACCAGATGTTTTTATTTAATTTTCATCTGGGTCCAATAAAAGACAGGACCTCTAATCTAGTGATGGAAAAGCAGATTCAGTTTAAAACAAAATTAACACCAATTGAAAAAGTACATGAACAGACATGCCAATGAATATTCTTGGTTTTATGTGTCAAACTCAAATTAATAGCTATAACTGCTGAATAGGAGTTATACAACACAATGTTACCATTTTCTTTCCGTAACTTCTTAAGAATATTTTCCCTTTGTTTTTCCCACTTCCTAACACTCAGAGTGCTAATGTCTAAAGGAAATGTTTAATGACTACAGGAAATATTAACATAAAAGCATGCACATGTACTTTGATGTGTTGCAAATCCAAACACTTGAACATTTTGGGTAGTACATTGCTAGTATTTATCTTATACATACTTTTATTTGTGGTCTATTATGTTTCCACATACATCCTAAGGTGACATTCTCGTTTCAAAGGAGTGTGATGGGCCTTTCAGTACATCCATTTAGGGAATTTTTAATGTCAAGAGAGTGTATAGAGACGCCTAAGGAGCGGTCCTGTCTGTTCCATGAGACTTTCTAGGAATACTTCGCTGCCCACTCCTACCTTCTGCGTTAGTATTCATGGCACCTGATCTCACCTTACCTGTTGATGTGAATGATCTCTGCTCTCTTCCTCCCATCATTCTTGCATCCTCTTCCCTCAGTCATTTCTATACTCCTTGGGAAACTCCTCATTTTGTTTATATTTTCAGGGTGGTGTTTTCACATTAACTTTTTTTTCTTGAGTTTGTGTTGCTGCCCTTTTACACTCTACACCTATTTGAACATGTCCTTTCTGAACATGTAGATTTTGGATTTCTGGGTGTTATTTGTATCTGCATTTACTTGGTTAATTATACATTACTCATTCTAAAAGAACGGTGTGACAGTTTTTCTTTTCTGTAGATTTTTTTTAATTTCCTTTGTTGGGGCTCCTCAGTGCATATGGAATTTTCCAGGCCAGGGATGGAGTAGGAGCGGGAGCATTGCTGGATCTTTAACCCACTGCACCAGGCAGGGGATTAAACCAGCACCTCCACAGAGACAAGCCTGGTTATTAACCCACTGCACCACAGTGAGAAGTGCTCCATAGCTTTTTACAAATATTGTGACCCAAAGAATTTCAGTACTCATACTTCATTTTCTCCTTTATAGGAGCCAACCTTGAGAATGAATGCATTTGTTCATTCAATGATGTGTTGGAGTAGATATTTCCTGATCAGCAGGAGGTGTTTCTTTAGGAGCAGAGGAATTTAGGTTGCTGAGTGGTTTCTTTAAAACACACCTAGTCTGTATCCACTACAAGAAAGGCATCAATCATAAAGCTTGGTGCTGTGTCTTCTCACTCTTGTGGCTGTATTGTTTCAGAGGATGATGCATTCTGGGCTGATTTCCACAACTTCACTCCCTGGAGCCACTGATTCCCCAGCCCCAGCTGTCCTTTCTCTGAGGGACTGCATGCTTTTCTACTGGTTTCACATTTGTCCTGGTGCTTCCCTCTGGGAGTGACCATTGCCTCCTAGGTGCAGCCTATTGCTCCCTCCTGGCTCCATAGCCTTCTCTGTCACTGCTGGATGACTCTCTTCCCATAATCCCCCAGGTCCTCATCTACTCTGAGTCAGGCTGTTGTGTCATCATCTGGGTTGTTCTTTTCTCCATTGACAGAGCATGAGGTCAGAGTATGCTCTGCTTCTAGTGCTTCTGTAACGCTGTGCTGTGAGTATTTCCTCTTTATTGTCTATTTTTATGGTGTACTGGGGATGAGATGCTAAGTTTCTTATGCCTTGCTGATTATACAGAAACACAGGTGCATACAGGGGGGGATAAGAAGAACGAGAAGTATAGTACTCTAGAACTTACTGCTTCGGATATGGGAAACATTAATGCTATATGAACACATAAAAAGACACAACTAGGCAAATCACTAAGAAATTTTTTTTATAATTTATAATTATCCTATATCTATTATTCCAAATATCAAATTATTATTTTTTTATATGACATTTCTAATACACCTTTTAATCTTATAATGTACGATTTAATTATGTTTCATTTCTATAATTTTTATTGGTTAGTTCAACTTAAAAAATATATTCCTACTTTAAATTATACCTGTGCTAATTTTGTTTTGCCATTATTTCCTTTATTTTATCTGGGTAGTTTCATTTCGAATTTTTATCCCTCTTGTTCTAATCTTCCATTTTTACTATCCTCACTATACTTTTCTATCTATTAATCTAACTTAATTTTACTAATTCTAATTTTACTATATCTTAACTTTCATTCTTTCATCAATAATCTCTATTATTAAATTTTTGTTATTTTTTCTATATTTCTTTTATCACTCATGTGTTCTTTATGATTTTAATTGCTCCGCATACTTATTTCACTCTTCCTATAAACTTTTCTTTAATAGTTTTTTTATTTACCTAATTTAACCATTATATGTTTACACTCATTACTTTTTTTCCTACTTCTCTAGTATACAACGTTGTTTAACATTTTTTTTCTATCATATCGCATTTTTCAACAATATTTTCTTATTATACTTATTATTTTTAATTTTACTATTTTATTTTTTATCTAAATACACTTAAATTTTATTCTATGTATTACCTATCAAACTTTTATTTATATTTTTACCTCACAACTATCAAGACTTTTTTAATTTTTTTTTTTTTTTTTTTATTTTGTTTTTTTTTTTATAGTTAATTCAAATTTTTTTATTGTAATTTAGTTATTTTTATATCCCTACAATTATCAACTTGATTTCAACATCTCTTTTATTATTATTGTTCTATTTTATCATCTATTCTATTAATAACCTATTTTTATTTAACTACTTAAATATATTTATTACTAATATTACATTGTCTAATTAACCTATCTTAATTATCTATTTTCATTTTGTTATATATTTTTTAAATACTATGAATTTTTATTTTTGTCTTACTTTTTAAACATTACACTAATGAATGTTTATCTTACTCTTTTTCCCTTTTTACTACTATTCCCATGTCCATTATTACACTTTATGTTTTACGCCGTCTACAACTCTCTTTCTATCTTTTTCTCGTAGTACTTTTACCAAGCCTATGAGTGGATACACGGGGTCTGAAATCGGATGATGCTATTATGTTCCAGATTGCGCCTATATATTAAGGTATCAACATAATGCTTCTAATTCCATAGAAAGAATCTTCACTTTGCTCAGTAGTCTTTATCACATACAGATACTGAATTTACCTGTAATATCTTTTTTCAGTAATTAGGTACTGCACCCCCACATATGAGACGTTCAACAAGGCTAGGGTCAAATTAGGAGATAAGATCGCATGACTTAGTACACTACAGCCAGAAGGAACAACGCAGTTCTGATCTGCGCATCGTCGGCCTCATGACAATATCTGCGATCCTATCACCTCACAGTGTCAGCTACAGGCCAGGGATAGAGTCATGAAACATGAGCAATACCTCATGGTGACTACTCAGTCAGTTTTTGTTTTCACTGAGCCATGATGGGAAAACTCACTACTCTATCTTTGCGTATGTATCTATGGAGCCGAATTATTGTGATTATCTCAATATAGGTTTGGTTTACACATATTCAATCTGATTGACATATACTGAGGATAATTGACATATACCATCATAAACTTGAGCAAACTGCAACTTGAAGTTTCATTAATCATTAAATGGTGATTGGGGTTCATCACAGTGTATTATCGTCGCTGTAGATATCTTTCCAGTTTTATATTTGTGAACCGTAGATAGTTTCCTTTCATGTGTCTACACTTCAGCATTTCAAAATGAGCAGAATGGGAGCAGGACTATGTTCCCCCTTGCTAGGTCCTTTGTCTGATTTTTTGCAGTTGAGTGGTTCACAGAACATATGTTAGAACGCTGTGCATGGTACCGTGCGGTCTGTATTTGGTTCTACATCATTTGTGTATGATGTGCTAGAAAAGGCATAATTTTATATAAGCTCTGTGTTCATCTATTACGGCTGTCTGACCGCATATGATCCACTTCCCATCAGGGAACACCAGACAAAGTGAAACCAGTTAGAAATAGCATGCAGTTCGCCTTCGAGAATAGTAAAGGATCGCTGTGGGTCTGGGAGATCGTAGCTGCGCTCCATGGAGTATGAGTTGTATGGAATATTTGGGTTCCATGCCACACTGTGCTCATAATCAGATGATGTGCTATAAGTTTCCCTAATGCCTTGAAACAATACAGCATTCAATATTGATTAAGACCATGCACCAAGCTTATGATGTGGATGCTTCAGCAAGTGATAGATAGTTCTTAGAATTTTTAGTCTCTTAATGGGTTACAGACATTATTGTACGTCCGATATGTGTTTATAATGATTTCTTCTTACAAAGTTCTCAGCTAATGCCTCTACTTGTACTCCATGTGCCTGCCGCCTAAAGAAATGTTATAATTATGTGAGAATCGCCTGTGACATCTGGATAAACCAAGCGTAAGAAATACATCACCAGAGATAAATTTCTGGCCAGCAAGTGAACATGGCAACTGCCCAAAATACAATAACAGCACTGCCCATTCTCGGTTGGATTAGAATCACTGGGCATCCAACAGGTACCAACAGACCAGTTACATGTCGGAGTCCACGTAGCTGGACTGCTAATACAGGGTCAGAAGGAGCAAAGGCAATCCATTATATCTAGAGGGGGAGTAGAGGGTGCAGCTATTTGTAAATATGGTGAGCAGCCGGCACGGCTGCAGGTAAGCAGAGTGGTGCTCTGAAACTATCGCTTGTGGTGTGTCGTCAGAGACGGCCTCATTTCATGATATTGGCTTCCAAGATGAACTGTCAGCACCCCAGGGAGTTATCGACGTGGTTTACATCACCTGTGTGTATAAACACAAGAACGCATGACACAAGAACACCAGGGGAGGCGCGCTAGTACCGAATCGCACAGGACTAAGACCCAGGCAGGGGGTGGAAGAAAAGGTCGGAGAGAGGGTTACAGAGCGGGTTCTGGCAGGGCCACGGAAAAGACATGACCTCCGAAACACACGACACACTCACGATAAGCAAACCTATGTAAAAAACTGACTGAAGAGGGGCAATAACAAAGCGCTGCCGCACAACTGGCTCTAAAGGAAGCATATTTGGGCATTCACCGCAAGAGGGCAGACATAAGGATAAGGTAGCTACAGAGAGCTGAGCACTTGCTCCAACATCCTATGTCATCATGACATGCATATATTAAAGAACACCCACAAAATATTACCACTGGGACACACTTTCAGGCATCGAGCCAAATGCCCAAACAGTAGCCGACACTCAAATGGGGGGGGACTGGGCAAGCAGATTTGGACAACCACAGTAATAGCTCATACATTACATAAATGACTTAGTCTGTGAATGACAAACCTAACTGTAGCATCAGCCCTGTTGAGACAAGCGTGGTGCCGTTTTACTGTAACAGAACTACACATATGAAGAAACCATAAGATCACATAACTTAGCAGACTCCAGTCGTACACCATGGCTTTCGCCCCAAACTGAATGAAACAAATAATTTCCAGATGTCAACTCAGAAATCTCCCATAGTAACACACACTACTGTACATATGTTGTGGGGCTGACACGAGAGACCAATTACTTCGAAAAAACAGTATAGTGGTAACGAGATGTACAACAGGCCAGCAAGCTTCATCATAAACATTATACTCATCGTAAGAATAAAAGTCTACTGTCGAAAGCGTTATCTTCTACCACCCTTGAGAAAAAATCTTCTGTTCAAATGAAAAAAAAAATGAGGAAGTTTCTCTTTGGAATCTCAAGAAATATCTTCACCATGCATATGTGAATGGACTGTAAATGATCGCTCACTGTGAAACTGAGCAGGACACAGCGCAAGGTGCACTCCATGAGGGATGCGAAAAATCAGACCTAGTCGGATATGAGCTAGTGCTCAAGTTAGATTTTCGCAGGATGCAGTGTAGCAGACAGGCCAGACTGTCTAACAAAGTCGTGATCCACGTAACTGCAATAAGAGAAGTGGGCTCCGTGCTCAAATAAGTATCCTGGCAATGAGAAATATGCAGAGAAATTTGGGCATCTATGTGGAAGGAGCCCTGGCCCTTCTAACCAAAAGCTTGCAGTGACGTCATAGGTGGTACTGGAGAACTGCTGCGTACATCATGGATGGAGTCTAGCCGTCAGAGAGCAGCAAGTGGCAGTCGAAGGGGAACACAAGAAAAAGGGCAAAGAGAAGGAAGGGGCCCTCTAATAACTATCAGACTAACTTGTACATAAAAAAGCTCCCTTAATGGATTTACTGGACAGAGTCCCCTCAACTACTTTGACAACAAGAACGAGAATGTCAATACGTGAGGACATTAATAGGGTAAAGGATAGACCAAAATAAAGACTTAGAGTTCTATTTAAAGATCAAACTAACGACAAATGTTACCTAACCTCAAAGTTCAAGAATAGTCTTCATGGATTTGACAACAAATGCCCAGTCCTACTGTCGACTGGCGTTTTCTTATGTTACTTTTCCTGTCGTCTTAACTGTTCCGTTGAACCATGGCACTCGGATGTATTAGAAGTAGAGAAACATCAAATAGGAACCAACTATTCTTACGATCTACGGAATAACATGGAACACTGTGGTTTGTATAATCCTATTCAGTCAGGTATAGCTATTAAATGAGTTTGACATACGAACCAAGAATTATCTGCATTGACATGTCTGTTCACTGTACTGTTTTCACATTGGTTGAATCTTTTTGGTTTAGAAACTGAAATCTGCTTTCCGCAACTAGATTAGAACGGGCTCCTGTATTCGGGTACTTAACCAGATGAAAAGTGAAAGAAAAAACTCGGGGGAGATCGTGCTAAATGCTTGAGGAAACCTCTAAAAGCAGGAGAAGGTGAAAGTGAAGAGGGGAGAGTGCGGGGGGGCAAGGACCATAACCGAACGTATTAACGGACCATAAAAGAGGAAGGAAAGACAGGGCGGAAGGGAGGGGGGAAAGGGGGGGAAAAAAAGGTGTAGGAAATAAAAAAAAAAAAAAGGAGCGTACTATGAAGGGAAAATAAGAAAAAGAATTATTGTTGGAAATATTTTTTGTTAGTACATTTTTACGGACAAAAAACAATGGAACCAAGAAGAGGGGGACAGGGGGTGTCATAACGCCTAAGAAGCAGGGGCGACATGCGGCCAGATTCTTAAAACACAACTCACCCCAGAAATCAGATTGTCGTCATTATCTGATTTTTGACGATGAATGGGATGTTGTTTCATAGATCTAGTCACGCATGCCTCGTGTCGCTGGTATGCACTGGATTACCTATAAGGATGCTGGTACTGGGACTCTAAGGACACGAAGAACACAGAATAGAGCGATCGAAAGAGGAAAAAAATAAGACCAGAGAGGAGTAGAAAATCCACGGGGGAAAAGCGAAGGATGGCATTTATTTGCTCTTGCTTGCTCTCTATCCATATATGCATTCTACACCACTTCACACTATTATTATTTCCCTACGCTTCCCCCAGTTAAATTTAAAAAAATCACTAAGGTATGCCTCTCCCCTCCCCACAGATTGTGATGTGTAAATGGTAATTTTAACAGTCAACACGAGAGCATGTGCGCTATCTCCCTCCATCATTTGCAGATACCCTGTTACTTACTACTACAGCACTGTTGCATAGTTGTAACACTCGTACATATCCTACATACTGTCAATCTGAGTTACGAGGGTAATGAACATATTAAGTAGGACTTACTGGCGTTGAGAAGAGAGGTTCGCGGACGTCAAAGCCAGCTTGTTGGATCACGTGAATCGTACTCCCTGTTTAAAATTGTTTTATACATAATTTAATTTACACCTCCCCCTTAATCACTTCTTTCCTATTGTCTCAACAAATATACTGTACATACCTGACTATGCAGCTTCCTGGAACTAATACTTCCCTATTAGAGGTGGCATGTTCCCTGGGTTTTAATTCTTTTTTTAATTATTAGGATAGTCATATAAAAAAGGGAGAAATGGGGTCAAAACAGAGGGGGGCCGAAGAGAAGAAAGATTCGAAAAAGAAAAGTGATGTGGGGGGAAAGGAGTGTGGAGGAAGAGAGGGGAAAAGAGGAGTGGTACCCGCTTATTTGAACATTGCCCTATTATATCGTGGACATTACCGTAATACAATATCACATCTTGTCAGGCCTAGCAGCCCGACAGCGTGTGATGGGATGTAGTGTAACGAAATCAACATTCCATATCGCCGCTAGCGAACCATTGACCACAGGAGAAGACACACGACACACACATTGACAAGAATTGTGATGCTGAATAGATCAAGAGAGGTTTAGAGATCTTTCCCTGGTTGTATGCTTGATGACAGGCTAAACGCACTTGTTGAATGAAAAAAGAGATCTCGTGATGAAGGCCCGGCCAGTGATGGAAATCAACTTATGGTGAAGGGCCGGGTTCCGAAAGTGAGAGGGAAAAAAGAAATCAACCAGGGTAGGCTGGGAGACCTGGGGGATGAAGGGTCAGCTGAAAGAAAATTGCCAACAATAGGGAAAGCCTGCACCTGATCAGGAGAAAAACCAAACCACAGTGTGGGTCACTGTTCCCGGAGGTACTTCCTTTAAGAGGCCGAGAGTACTGTGAGGCAAAACATGTCCAAGGGGATGCTCCCATGTCCCAGACACACAGAGACCTCAGAGGTCCCACAGTGAGCAGGGTGAGGGGGTAGGTGTCAGCATTGGGAGTCATTTTGGAGGTTCCCCTCCTGCAGACCTAGGAGCCAGAGCAGAGGCCGAGGAGCTGCATGGGGGCCCTCATGTTCAGCTGGTTCCTGAGCACTACTCCTCTGCCCAGGGTGGGCCCGACTCTATAGTGTCCAGGGTGGTGGGCTGTGCTCTGAGAACATGCAAATCAGCAGGGGAGGGGAGGCTGGGCACGACGTGCAGCTGGCTGGTCCCAGTGCACACCAGGGGCTGTGCCTGGACTCAGGTCAGACAGCAGCACACATGTGCTGCAGAAAACAGGTTTCTCCCTGGAGACCATAATGGATTCAGTCACTGTCCTTTTGGGAGAGGATTTGTTTTCCTCCTTCAAGGTTCCCCATTTCGCTTCATCTCCATCAAAAAGCAGATGTTGGGGCTGACGCATTTACAAATACTGCAGGGAATTTATAAACCCCTGCATTGTGTACCGGTAGATTAATTGAGGCTCAAGACCATTCCTCTGCGTACTGATACATGTCCTTGGTGTGACACTTCTTTGCCCAAACACAGAACCAGATATCTGCAGAATTTCCCTCCAGATTCCTGCTGACTGAGCAGTGCACAGGTGGAAGAGCCTAGCAGGTTGGGGAAATGTCGTCTGAAAGTCTGGCAGGAAAATTCACACATTCCGTGCTCACACAGACTAGGGTTACCTGGGCTCCACCAGCCAAAGCAGACCCCGCATCATTTATGGGCACAGGCTGGGTGTTCGGAATGGCTTTGCCTCAGAATGGAGCAAAGTAGCCCCACACTCAATGCTGTTTGCTCTTTTCACACAAAGTGTATACAGCAGACTCCATAGAGTTAAGAGCTTCAGATGAAGATCATAGATGATGCTGGAGTTCTCTTGGGCAACAGAGGGGTAATGATCCAGGTTGTTCACTACAGTTTCTCAGGTCATTGCGGCACATCAGTCCATGGCTGACTTCATTTGCCTCGGGTGCTGCAAAATTTAATGTTATGCAGTATAGTTAATGTCACAGATTAGAGAAAATAGGCAAAATCAAAAACGGTGATAAAAATATTAAAAAAATGAACTTCATGATTCTGGTCATGGTAATAAGTTAACAATCTGACTAGCATCCATGGATACAGGTTGGATCCCTGGTCTTGCTCAGTGGTAGAAGATTGGCATTGCTGTGAGCTGCTATGTAGGTTGCAGACAGGCTCATCTGATGCTGCTGTGGCTGTTGTGTAGGCTGGCAGCTACGGCTTTGAAGACCCCTAGTCTGGGTCCTCCATATGCCCTGATGCAGCCTTTCAAGAAAAAACAAAAAATTAACATCATCAATGAGCCGGGAACGCTTCCAACATTATGTATAATTAGAGCCCTGAAGAGAAAAGGTGAGGGAAAGTTACAGAACATTTTAAAATATATATTGCTTAACATGTTGTCTTGTATTAAGAATCATAATACTAGATCTTGCTAATTCAAATTCAATTCCCCTTGAAACCTTGTGTTCAGTGGCTGAATATAGAGGCCCAAAATATCTATTTTTAGCAATGGTTTCTAGCATGGTGCTGGAAATTTCTGGATTCATCTGGTCTGAGGAATGATACATAATCTCCAATTGAAGACATAATTTAACATAATTCACGCACATATTCTATGCAGATTCAGAGTCAATATATACACATTTTAAGTGGGTTATTCGGAATCATGTATTAACTGACCTGAAGAGGCCTTTTCAGCAAGTGTCGAAGAGAAAAAGCTTGCAGTAGTCACCTGCTTTGAACATATGTCCTAGGTGTAAAATGACCTTTCAAGTTCCTGTCCCAGGTGGGGAGAGTGCATGGAGGCTATAGAAAGCCCCATGGAGACAGACCACCAGGGGTATTGGAGCAAGAACAGAGTAACTGCTCAGCAGAAGACACATAGTGCTCCCGGGTTGTCATTAACCCCTAGCAGAGACTACATGCTGTCTAGGCATCATGAGCTGGGCACGTGACCTGAGCTGCTGTTATGAGCTGAATGGCATGTGAGGCACCAGGACATAACTATATGTATGCACAGCAGCCTTCATCATCAGGGAGAAGGGGACACACAGGCTGGACCTTGATGAAGTTCCCAAGGCCCAGATGTCCTGAGGCACATACAGAGGCTACTCAGAATCACATGGAATCTAACCTTGCTGCAAGACTGCCTTTTCCTTCTCCTCCACCTCTAGAGTCCTGTGGATGCTCCATAGCCTCCTGACCTGGAGAGAAAATAATGAAACTTTAATTCATATAGGATATGTTACCATCCCTTCAAAGTAGATGTTCAAGGCCTTAAATCCCTTTTAAGAGTAGAAGATCTAGAACACTTGAGAGGAAAGTATTTTCAGTGGCAGGACATGGAGTCCTGTGTCCAACCCACTTTAACACACAGAGAGACAACCTGAGCCAGAGATCTTCACTGACTCAAGGGCAATGGGTAATGGTTTGGTGAAAGGCTCAGGAGACTGGATAAACCTGGGCGATTGGTGCTGAAGAATCCCAAGCTGATTGTATGGAGTGGATCTCTGGGACTGGGCTTAGTGTAAGGACCTCTGTGCTCTATGAACATGGTCAGTCACTGATGTCTCCTTGGCTGGAAGCGCTCAGTGATCAGAGAGCCAAGGTGACCAGCTCTGTGGATGTCAGTTTCCTCTTTCCCAGACACCCCAGTGCTTGTTCAATGAGGTCACGCATCACCTGTCCCAGGTGGCCAGAAAGGAGCTCCACAACCTGGATGTGCCCTCACCTCAACCTGTATGGCTTTTCCCTCAGGGAATTGCTCCACAGGACAAAGGCAGGGACTCATCTGGTCCCTAAACTGTCACCCTGGCTTCAGAGCCTGGGGCACCATCTGGCCACCTGGTGGCAGCTTTAGGACATGCACTCCCTCCATCAGGAAGGGAAGGTCATTTGTGGTCACTGCCCTGGGCTCCTTGTCTGGGTCCACTTGCCTCTCTTGTCTGCCATGTTCTGCCAGCACCCACGCCTGTGCTCACAAAACCCCTATTCGGCATCATGGTATCTCAATAACAGGGATGGGAGAGAATTCATTGGTCCTTTTCTACAATCGGTGAACTGGAGATGGGCACTTGCCATCTGCCTCTCCATGGGCTGAATCATGAGCCACTGCAGCTGCAGACCCTGAATCCCCCTGAACCGTGCTCTGAGTGGAGATCAGGAGTGAGCCAATCTGCACTCCGGGAAAACTACCAGAACAGGTCTTCAGATAGTTGGATATTTAGAGGAGAAATTTTTATGAGCCCAATTCTTGCATCTCCTCATATCTAGAAAGGCACTTAAATCCTTCATGGTAACGTCTGCTCCATGTGATTAGCATAAACCGTCATGAGACCAGCAGCAACCTTCTCTAAACACGTGTGCACGGTTGCATGTTCCTCCCCCCATCACCAATATCACATGTCTACTGACATTTCCTCTCCATCCAGGAGTGCTTTTCCAGAGCTCCCTGAAATGCTGCCCCCAGGCTATAGTCATCCTCTTGCTCCAGAGAAGCCTTGGTTCTCTGCTTACATTGTGCATAGATTTTACCTCCACCAGATACAACCAGCCTGAACACTGGAATATCCTCTTAGAGAATTGGTTACAGTGTAAGTTGATACTACGTAGCTGTTTTTTTTGGTGCCATTTTTATTATAACTGGAATACAAAGCTTCAAGAACCAAAATGCAGAAATAGGAGTAGCCTCATATGAATATCACCCTTGCAAAACATTGCTTACTGTCCTTGAACTTGATCTCTTAATTGCAGACATCTTTGTTCTCCAAGAAGGCATGCTCAGGTTATGGGCACAGTCATGGTTCTATGGACCTGGGAGAGAAATCTTTCCCTTAGCTACTCAGGGATGCTCATGTCACTAAACCAACAGCCCAAGAAGGACATGAGCCATTTGGGTGTTTGTCCTGAAACTGGTAATGAGGACAAAGAGACTTGGCACTGAGGGGTCTCTGGGAGGTCCCTTAACATTCTAATGTCCCAGTGTAAAAAGTAACAGATTACAGGAGCAGAGTACTGGAAAATAAACCAGAAGTTTCCTCCCACCCACAGGGGTGGCTCTGGGTTTGGGAAACCAGGGGTGGCCTTCTCTTCTGTCTCTATTGCATTTGTGGTAACTGGTTTCCATGCCACCTGCATATCTGACCTCAGTGGAGTCACAGAAGAAGGGCAGACCAAGATTGCAAGGGTCTTACAGGGCAGGCATGGGTGGAGTGTGTCGTCAGGCCCCTCAAGGTGGCTGTCCTCTGCTCTCTGTCCATCCCCTGCCCCACCAACACCCTGTGCACATGAATGGCCTCCTAGGTACCTGCTCAGGTCACCTGCTAGTGATGGATGATCCAAGGGGCAGTGACGGGCCTGCTATTCACTGATTTCCCATGGTACCTAAGGAGCCAAAATACCTTACTCCCCCTGTAGCTTATAATCTCCTCTCTCCCCCTGGGAGGAAGAAGGCAGTCAAGTGGTGCCTGCACCCACCACATAAAAGGGGGTATTTTGTGGTTTTCCTTCACTTCTGGTCTCCACTCCAGCTGATTCTGGACATACCAGGTTCCTGCTGTCAGATCTGGGATCTCTTCCTTAGCCCTTCATCCCCTTGCCTACTTACTGTAGGGTGGTAGCAGAACACAATTTAATGCCCCAACTGTATCTTAATTTGACCTTGTGTGTAGTTCTTTTCTTTCCTAATTAGAATGAACAACACTCATACAACCATGTGCATTTAGCAGCAGTTTTCACTATGTTCTCTTCAATTGCACAGAGATACATCAGTGCAGACAGCTGACAAAGGAAAGGTCCTTCACCCTGTGGAGTTTCAGTTCAATGAGAGGGAGTCAGACTAGAAGTGTGAACATCATGAAGCAGTATGTTTTCTAGTACATTGGAAGATGAGGACTCCCTGGAACAAGAGTGTGGAGCAGAGTGTGCTATGAATGCAGGATGGCATGACCACAGAGCAGGTGCCAGAGCCCGTGTGCTTGGGTACCCCCAAAACTCATACACTGAAGTTTTTTTTAATTTTGGTGTTGAAAGTCTTTACTGACAGATTAAAATTTATTTTTATTAAAGAATGGTTGGTTTCCAATGTTGTGCCAATTCTGCCATACACTGAAATTCAGTGACTCAAGGTAGAGATGTTATAGAGGCAGGTGCTTAGGTCATTGGGGCCCTCCTTTGCATTGGGATTCATGCTCTTAAAAAGACACCTCTAGGTGTCCCTGGTCCCTTCCCCCATGTGAGGATGGGAACGGTGCCCCTCACCAACCACACTCACTGTCAGAATGATCCACAAACTACAGCCTCCAACAATCCTGAGAAGTAAATGACTGGAGTTTATCGACTGCCCAGTCTCTGGGTTTAGTTGAATAGACTGAAGGGACTGAACAGAGGACCTTGGAGCTGACTTGATGGGCTGAGAGTCACCCCACTGGGCACCTGCAGACAAGCTCTGCCTGCTGAGAGACAGACCATCAGGAGCAAAGCTGGCATGTCCAGATGGTGTGGCTCCTTCCAGGCAGAGCCAGGACACCAGGGAGGCTGGATGCCGGGGAGTCAGAGGCTGGTGCCGAGCAGAGGGGTCAGGGCATGCCAGGGAGTGTCCAAATCAGGGGCAGTCCCATGGGCACTGCGAGGACTTGGGCTTTTGGTCTGTGTGAAGTGGAATCTAGTGCAAGTTTTGAGCAAAGGGGAAACATGACCCATTTTGAAACATCTCTCTGTTATGGATTGAGAACCGACTGCATGTTGGCAAGGGGGGAGCTGAAGGAATTGACATATCATAATTGTCGAGTTTAAGGTGCCAAACATTTCATTTGATAGAGTTATATGTCCCAATATGGTTATCACTGTAGCATAACCAGACTCCTCTATCCCATGACGTAGTTGTCATTTCCGTTTTGTGGAGGAAACAATGAAGATCTGGTCTCTTGGCAGCTGTGAACCTCCTAAGCCAGTACTGTTGACTATGACCCCTCTGCTGGGCATTCCCTCCCCAGAATTATGAGTCTACAAGGTCCAGGCTTTTGCCCTTAATCAACAGGACCCCATAGGCCCCAGCCCAGCCTCTGGTCACAAGCTGGGCTGTTTTGGGTTCCACATAGAAGTGATCTCTGGCAGTGCTTACTTTCACTCTCTGACATCACTCACTTCACATAGTGCCCTCAAGGGCCATCCTGCTGTCCCGAAGGGGAGGATTTCCTTCTCCTTCATGGAAGAACGCCTGTGTATTTGTATTTGTATTTACATACACATGTATTATATATCATATGCATGTCCATTGTTTTGTAGCTCCAGTCATCTTCACCAGGATCTGGCCTGCTGATGCTCCTGTACCTTTGGTTTATGTCTCCTCTCACCCAAAGAGGAAGCTCCAGGTCACTAGATAGTCACTCACTTGGGGCTCAGATGACCACGGCATCACTCAGTCCCCAGTTTTACCACTTTCACTTGCCTTCTCCCAGGGCCTTCCAGAAACTCTGCATCTCAACAAGGCATTAGTGTTAGCAAATAATTGAATAAGTGCCTTAGGTTTCACAACATTGAGGGCTCCAGTCTGCTTATTCCTATGGATATTTCTCTATACAATTTTAGACCTAATGGAATAGACACATTGAAGTGTTCATTTCATTTGCCATAAAATTTCTTTTCCTCATTTCTAAGTACTTTATATTCTTAAGCAGAAAAAACCGATCAGGTGTTTCATTACTTCAGTGCTTCTTTTCCTGTCTATAATGCTCTATCATGGCATGTAAATGACAGGGCACATTATTCGGTCAAATGTCACTTTGGAACAGTAGTATAACTGGGATATTTACAGAATTTGTTCAATGCAGGAATTTATACGCTCTTTACATTTTCCACTAAAATATATTATTTCATTTATTTCCATTTAATGATCATTTTGTATTAAAATGCATTTATTTATTGTTTGAAACTTTTCCTTATGACAATAGACCACCAGATATGTCAGACCTACAACCCTATTAGGTTAGATGGTCCTCATATCCTTCCTATCAGGGAGTTTTTACGTCTCCTATCATTCTAGATTATCCTGGGGTAAATGGAGTAATCTTTATTTTCTCCTTTATTCACGATTGCTGTTTATTTTTAAGGCCCACATTAAAAAACTGAGCACCTCCCTTTTGCTAAAAAACATGTAATTAAGGCAAATCATAGGCTCTGGCATTGAAACCTTGTATTTGTTGTACATTGTAAACAGTCTACATTAATAAACAAAAGTTAAAGTCTCTAACAAATAATTCTCATGCTGAGTCACCCTGAGGATAGCACGTGTGGAATACTTTCTCAAGTATGCTAAAGAAAGTGGACCTGTACAGATTAAGGAAGGAAGAAACTGATACATGGGAAAAGTATCAATTCACCAATATTACCAAATATTACATTGAGAATTATGTGCCACTCATGGTTCATTTGTAATATGGTTAAACTTTTCTTGCCACATATCAGTGTCATTTATTGGTTATTACATTGGGTGCATTTAATTGTCCAATGTAGGAACAGGGAGGATTGGGCTTCCCCTTCCCTCAGCCTCCCTGTCACATCCCTGGTTGCTACAGGACACAGGACCCACTAAGTGTCCCTGCTGCTTCTGCCAGGACCAGGCCATGCAGCTGATGGGGCCATAGCAGAGGAACCTGAGGTGCATCCCAGATGCTCATGGCCCAGAGCCCTCAGCTGCCATGTACCCCCTGGGCCCTCCCTCAGCTTCCTCTCACATGGACTCAGAGCATCAGCTCCCAGTTCCCCAGAGAAGGTGCACCTTAGGCAGCTGGGCCCCCAGGCAGGGAGGTTTGTGTTCAGGGCAGTATCACTGTGGGAGGAGCTTCTATAGGTTGCCAACAGTAATAAACTCCAGCATCCTCAGCCTCCACCCTGATGATTTTCAGGGTGAAATGTGTCCCTGACCCACTGCTACTGAACCTGTCTGGGACCCCAAAGGCCCTGTTGGTAGCCCAATAGATCAAGAACTTTGGAGACTGGCCTGGTTTCTGCAGGTCCCAATTCAAATAATTCTTTCCATAACTACCTCGGAGGCTCTGAGTGGAGCTGCAGGAGATGGAGGTGGGCTCTCCAGGGCTGACTGACAGCGAGAGTGGAGTCTGGGTCAGCAAGATGCCCCACTGGATCCTGAAAATATAGAAGAGTATGTTGGCATAAACCCCATGAGTAATTATCAGATTTTTCTATTTGCTTTTTCTTCACACTAAACTCTTTTTTGCATGTTGATTATTATACAAAATTTCCAATTCCAACCATCCAAGTTTACAACATAAAAAGAGGTCCCCAGAC
Organism: Phacochoerus africanus; assembly: GCF_016906955.1. NCBI lineage: Eukaryota > Metazoa > Chordata > Mammalia > Artiodactyla > Suidae > Phacochoerus > Phacochoerus africanus. The sequence goes on from NC_062548.1 coordinate 61,160,182, forward strand.
GTCCTGTCCACTTTTCTGCACTTCCTATGCCTCCATCTCTAGCAGGGGATGGGAACCTGCTTCTTCTGGATTTTTCCTAATTATCACTTTGCTAAACCTCTCCTGCCCTTTGGCAGAGGGTGAGAGATATGCACATACATGTGGGCCAATACACATGACAAGCAGTGCTGCCCCCACAGCCCCCCTTCCCCTTCTCATCTCCCCTCCATTCTCACCTGGGACCCAGAGCAGGAGGAGCCCCAGGAGCTGAGCAGGGAACCTCATGGTCAGCTGTGAACAGAGGATCCCTGATCATTCCAAGCCAGACTACAGCTGCCCTTTTATATCAGACTCGCCAGGGTAGGAGGACAGCATGGAACTCCCCTGGTGGGGGCAGCAGAGGGGAAAGACCCATAGGTGGGGGTGTGGGCACAATTTTGGCCTAAGGGAAATCAAGTCCTCCTGCGTTTAGAATGAAATGGATACATAGCATCTATAGTTCTTGGAGTAGCAGGTGGCAGAATCTCACCATGAAAGTCTGAATTAATTGGAAGAACCCAGTGCCCATGGGTGGCTGCTCTAAGAAAACATCAGAGACCCTGAGTGCAGATGTGTGTGTCCAGGGTCAGTACCAGGAGGGCATGGCTGTCTGCCTCAGAGCCTCCCAGATGGTTCAGATGGGAGGACTGCTCTCTCCCATGTTAGTGCCTGAATCACTCCATGTTTTCTGCCAGTAACAGTACAGAGTTGAACTGGTGCAAGAGCTGCCATGTGCCAGCTCTTCCCGGGTTGACTGCTTATGGACCTTAGAGTCAGGTGTTAGAGTCAGTTAGATTGGATCATTTCCAGATACCTTGTGAATTACATTTCAAAGAGCACTTAAGAAACAGGACTTAACTGAGGAAAAAAGATGTTATGTCTGCTGTGCAGAGAGCTCATAGTCCCATTTCAGGCAGTAAGAAAAGGCATAAGAATGTTATGTCTCAGGCACTAAAATGAAATATCTGAAACTGTTTAATCTGGTGCATACTATTTTATAATTCTGTTTCTCTCTGTCTCTCTCTGCCCTGTCTCTCCATCTATATATGGCGATCATGCCATGTACATGCCTACATGTACATATGCACAGACACATGTGTATATATGTATTATATACATGACAGGCTAATCAAAGAATTTATGAAGAAAACATCCACTTTTTATGAGCAAATATAATGAAAAAAGCATGATTTTATATGATTTTTGAGAGTGTTCCTAAAATATTATTTCCCAGGTTGACTCTTTCTCCTCAAAGCGAGAGTTGCCTGCTTCTTGACTGTTTGGTGTAAGAACCTCCTCCTCTCACTGATGTATGTTTATTCAGATCCCTGAGTCAATAATTCAAAAGGAGATGCTGTTTGCGAGGAGAATAATGACTGGGTCCTTTAATTTCATGTCACGGGAGAGTCTGTGTCTGTTACAGACACGTTCCTGGGCTTTATCTTTGAACTGGTCACTGTGGACCAGGGTTTCCAGCCAGCACTACTCAGGGATTCAGCCTGTCACCCCCACCTGTCATGACATAGGACAACCACACGATTCCTCAAATGTTTCAGACTGATGCAGGTCATGTTGAACTGAACAGCCCCTGAATAACAGTGACAATGTTCAATGGCTTTTATTCTGAAAATGAAGTCTTGGGGATTAGAAAAATTAGACTTTGCCCTCTTATTAAAGTCTGGATAATTTAACCCCAAGTCGAGACTTAATTGACCAAGACAAATTACCTAATACAATAGTATGGAAGATTCCACAAGAAGCTTTTGTCTGAATGATCCCTGGGAAATGCTCAAGAATAGGATTTTGAACCAATGCTGAAAAGGTAACTGAGCAAAACTTATGTTCACCTATAATGTGAACACGATGGCAACAATCTCATTTTGCTGCCATTCATCAGGGTCTAGAGGTAAATGTACAATTACAAATGTGACATATTTATCGGGTCAAAATGTTGTTTTCCATTTCATTGTATCTATTTCTGGAAGTGTTTGCTTTTTTGACTTTGTTGATGGTGCTAGCCAAATGATTCTGGGTGTTGCTCCTGGCTTTGAAGTTACCAGGCAATGTCTGTGTTTCTACAACCAGATGCAGGGCTGCTTTCCTGAACATTCCAGCCAGTGCAGGACACTCATGGCTTGGCAAGACTGTCTTGTTCATGTTGGAGTTTATGTTCATGCTGGCATTTTTCTGTAGGATGGAGACTGTGACACACTCTGGGAACCGTGTTTTGTAGACTTTGTTACCCCACAGAGTTCCCACCTGGGCTGCTTCAATCAAGATGAGAGACAGAGAGAACTGTTCCCCGTCTGGACCCAGATGGAGGTTCCTTGTGTTGAGATCAGGCCCCCAGCAGAGGGGGCCCCAGGGGCAGGTGGGCTGGACCAGATCCTGAGCCCTGAGCACCTGGGATTGGAGCTGGCTGCCTGTCAAAACTAACAGCACACTGTCACTCACCAGAGGATCAAGCCCATGGTTTAACAGGATGTTGGGTTATGGAAAGCCCAGGGAAGGCTCTGCGAATGCTTTGACCTCTGACTCTATCAGTTATTTCAAAACATGGAGAAACAAATGTTTCCACACATGACTCTTCTGGATCCTCAAGAACTTCCTCTCCATCTGCCTAACAGGCATCTGTATTTAATGTTTGACTCGCTGTTATTTCTTTTCTCATAGAATGAATTTACAAATTCCTTAGACATAAAAAATGATCAATAGGATAAGTGGGAAATCACGTGTTTGTGATGAAGGCTTTTTGTCTAGAAACATTAAATGATGTGCTGAATCCTGCTCCCCGTGGAGTAATTGCACCAAGGAAGATGGTCGTTGCATTGTATCATCTGCCTGAGCTTCCTCTGCTCTGTGTGTTCTTCACCTGCTCCAGGAGCTTCACTCTGAGCTCACCCTTATTAAACCAGTATTTTTACCTGAAATGTAGTCTCCTTCAAAGCCATGGCTGTACAGGCGGCGTAGCAATCTTCTCCCTCGTGCACATGTGAGGTTCTCTTTGACCTTGTAAGCATGTCAGGTCACTTGAGATGTGGGGAGTGAGGGCACTGGGTGGTTCTGGAACCCGCAGGGCAGACCCTGCCTGTGGAGGAGGATTTGTACGGTGCCCCGGGGTCAGCAAGACAGGATTTTCTCAGAACATCATGGATAAGGTCATGCGCATAAAGCCAAATGGGGCCTCTCACCTAAGGATTCTCAAGTTCAGTGCTTCCCTTTCATAGTCAGTGAATTCAGGAATCTAGCTATTCTTATGATTGTGAAAATGGGACACTGCAGACACTCCAGAAAAAACAAAAAAAAAACATTACATTAAAGCACTTAAAATGATTTTTTGTTCTGTTGAGCCCATAGCATATGGAAGATCCAGGCTTGGGATCGGACCCAAGCCACTGCAGTGACAATCCCGGATCCTTAACCCCTGGCACCATAAGGGAACTCTTAACTGATGTGTTAAAGCACATAATGTCTGTTCATCTCCTGTTTAACACACATGGAAAGATCATGTCAGGAAAGACACAGAGATGAGTGGGTTTTTAAGTGCTCACTCCTCATGTTATCATACAAATCTATTAACCACCTCAGTACTGACATCAGTGATCGGCCTCAGGGACCCACTGACTCGCAGAAGGGCCTTCCCATCCAGTCAGTCACTTTTGACCAGAAGCCAAGCATAAGCCAGAGTTTCAATCCTCTTTGAAGCATTACCTGCCCTCACTTTTCAGTCCTTTTAGAAATGTGTGTGTGGACTCATAAAGCTACTGCTAGGCCACATTGAGAAAAAGGATAAAATATTTTAAAAAAATAATGAAATAAAATAAAATGAGATGCAATGTGTATTCCTGAAAGGAGGCATGGAGGTCTTATAAAGTTTACTGAGAACTACAGGATATCATAAATTCTTAGAAATTTCCATGTGGAAATCTTAAATCCCACATTTTTATCCTGGGCAGCTGGGAAGCTCCTCCATCAAGAGATGGAATCCCTAACTCTGGGCCCTGACAGCCTCATGTGAAATGTAAAACCCATTATGAGAATGTCTATTAATCTACCATTCTAGGTAAACTTATTGCATCAAAATGATTTATTTAAGACAATAGCAAGAGGAGAATTCTTGGATTCTATGGAAACATGAAAGCAAAGAATTCCTGGTCACAGGAATGCAGCCCATCCTACTAACCAGACACATAAACACCTATTGTTTTAGGGCCTAGTGGTAATACTTAAAGCAAAAGTCAGTAAAAATCATTGGTCTTCATTGCGACATAAGCCCGTAGTGTTGGTTATAACTGGAGTTGAACTTTCCTAAGAATATGTATTTTTAAAAAAGGACAGGATTAAAAAAGCATGCTATAGAATTTGTCTGGATGTAAATATTTGTTCAGAGAAAGAGTGAAGAGTGACTCAATATCTGTGAGTCAGCATCTGTTCTGCAAAGAAGTTCTGTCTGTCCTTTTTTCAGATCTCACATGTCAGTGAAAGCATTTGATGTTGATGTCTCAATGTATGGCTAACTTCACTTAGCATGATAGCTTCTAGATCCATCCATGTTCCTAAAAATGCTGGTATTTCTTTCCTTTTAATGGCTGAGTAATATTCCATTGTGTATATGTACCACATCTTCTGGAAGAGGCATTCTAATCCTCACAGTGCTAGGCAGATAAAGAAAGACTTTGGACCAGAGGGACCAAAACTTGCAAGAGGATAGACATGTGAGGTAAGAATTGGACTTGACTGCCCCCTCGTGTGCTGTTGACGTAAGCTCAGGGACAGTGTCCTGACTTGAAAGGAGCAGGACACTTATATATTCAGATTTATATTTGAAGCCTTTAAAAAATGAGACCTATTTCAATTATTCATTTAATTATACCTATACCTAGACCTTATGAGTGAGATTTGTATTCATGAAATGAGTCATGTGAAAAGCACTTTGTTTTGGCACTTTGTACCATCAAGCTTGTAATCTCCACAAAATTATTTAAGTTGAAAAGAGACAAGAAAATCCAGAGCAAGGGAGAATGTCCGAAGGTTTGGAAAATCAACATTATAAAATCCACAAGAAATAGAAGTGTAAAATAGTTGTGATGTTTCCATTGCATGAAAGCGCCTTGAGATTACATTGGAAAATAGAATCATACAGGCTGAAATTACAGCTAAAAAGATCACTTTCTAGTAATGCCATTTTTTTAACCTGACATTATGCTCTTATATATCGTTTTTTTTCTTTTTTTATTAAAAATGAATTTATCACATCTGTAGTGGTATAATGATCATAACAATCTGATTTCACAGGATTTCCATCCCACAGCCCAAGCACATCACCCAACCCCCCAAACTCTCTCCTCCAGAGACCATAAGTTTTTCAATATCTGTGAGTCAGCATCTTTTCTGCAAAGAAGTTCCATCTGTCCTTTTTTCAGATCTCACATGTCAGTGAAAGCATTTGATGTTGATGTCTCAATGTATGGCTGACTTCACCTAGCATGATAGCTTCTAGATCCATCCATGTTCCTAAAAATGCCGGTATTTTGTTCCTTTTAATGGCTGAGTAATATTCCATTGTGTATATGTACCACATCTTCTGGAGCCACTCCTCTGTCGATGGACATTGAGGTTGTCTCCATGTCTTGGCTACTGCAAATAGTGCTGCAATGAACATCAGAGTACATGTGTCCTTGTGAGGCATTGGTTTTCTCTGGATAGATGCCCTGGAGTGGGATTGCTGGATCAAATGGTAGTTCTATGTTTAGTTTTCTGAGGCATCTCCATTCTGTTTTCCATAGGGGTTGCATCAATTTACAATCCCACCAACAGTGTACTAGGGTTCCTTTTTCTCCACGGCCTCTCCAGCACTTACTGTTTGTAGACTTTTGGGTGATGGCCATTCTGGCTGGTGTAAGGTGGTACCTCAGAGGGGTTTTGATATGCATTTCTCTAATCAAGAGTGATGTTGAACATCTTTTCATGTGTTACTCGGCCCTCTGTATATCTTCTTTGGAGAACTGTCTGTTTAGATCTTCTGCCCATTTTTGGATGGGCTTGTTTGTTTTTTTGGTATGGAGCTGCAGAAGGTGTTTATAAATTGTGGAGATTAATCCCTTGTCAGTCGATTCACTGGCAAAGATTTTCTCCCATTCTGTGGGCTGTTTTTTTGTGTTGTTGAGGGTTTCCTTTGCTGTGCAGAAACTTTGAAGTTTGAGTAGGTCCCATTTGCTTATTTTTGTTTTTATTGTCAATACTCTGATAAGTGGATCAGATAAGATGTTGCTGTCATTTATGTCAGAGCATGTTTGCCCTATATTTTCCTCTAAGAGGTTTATAATGGATGGTCTTAGATATAGGTCTTGAATCCATTTGGAGTTTATTTTTGTGTATGGTGTTAGGGAGTGTTCTAATTTCATTCTTTTCCATGTGGCTGTCTAGTTTTCCCAGCACCACTTATTGAACAAGCTGTCCTTTCTCTGTTGTATATTCTTGTCTCCTTTGTCATAGACGAGTTGGCTGTAAGTGCGTGGGTTTAATTCTGGGCTTTCTGTCCTGTTCCACTGATCTCTATTTCTGCCTTTGTGCCAGTACCATACAGTTTTGACGACTGTTGCTTTGTAGTAGAGTCTGAAGTCCGAGAGCCTGATTCCTCAGGCTCCATTTTTCTTTTTCAGGATGTCTTTGGCCATTCTGGGTCTTTTGTGCTTCCAAACAAACTTTAAAATATTTTGTTCGAGTTCCGCGACAAATGTCCTTGGTAATTTGATAGGGATTGCATTGAATTTGTAGATTGCCTTGGGTAGTATAGTCATTTTGATAATATTAACCCTTCCAACCCATGAGCATGGTATATCTTTCCATCTATTTGTGTCATCTTTGATGTCTTTCATCAGTGGCTTGTAGTTTTTAGAGTACAGGTCTTTTGTTTCTTTAGGTAGGTTTACTCCTAGGTATTTTATTCTACTGGATGCAATGGTAAATGTGATTGCTTCCCTAATTTCCTTTTCTGCTTTTTCATTGTTAGTGTATAGCAATGCCATTGATTTCTGTGTATTGATTTTGTATCCTGCAACTTTGCCAAATTCATGGATGAGCTCTAACAGTTTTCTGGTAGAGTCTTTAGGATTCTCTAGGTATAGTATCACATCATCTGCAAATAGGGATAGTTTGACTTCTTCCTTTCCAATTTGGATTCCTTTGATTTCTTTTACTTCTCTGATTGCTGTGGCTAGCACTTCCAGAACTATGTTGAAGAGTAGTGGAGAGAGCGGACATCCTTGTCTTGTTCCTGATCTCAGCAGGAATTCTTTCAGCTTTTCACCATTGAGAATGACGTTCCCTGTGGGTTTGTCGTATATGGCCTTTATCATGTTGAGGTAGGTTCCCTCTATGCCCACTTTGTGAAGGGTTTTTTATCAGAAGTGGGTGTTGGATTTTGTCAAAGGCTTTTTGCACGTCTATGGAGAGGATCGTATGGTTTTTATTCTTCAGTTTGTTAATGTGGTGTATCACACTGATGGATTTGCAGATATTGAAGGACCCTTGCATCCCTGGGATAAATCCCACTTGATCATGATATACAATCCTTGAAATGTATTGTTGGATGTGGTTGGCTAGTATTTTGTTGAGGATTTTTGCATCGATGTTCATCAGTGAAATTGGCCTGTAGTTTTCTTTTTTTGTGGAATCTTTGTCTGGTTTTGGTGCCAGGGTGATGGTGGCCTCATAGAATGAGTTTGAGGGTATCCCTTCCTCTGCAATTTTTTGAAATAGTTTCAGAAGGAGAGGTGTTAGCTCTTCTCTAAATGTTTGATAGAATTTGCCTGTGAAGCCACCTGGTCCTGGACTTTTGTGTGTTGGAAGTTTTTTAATCCCAGTTTCCATTTCAGTTCTTGTGATGGGTCCATTCATCTTTTCTGCTTCATCTTGGTTGAGTCTTGGAAGATTGTACTTTTCTAAGAATTTGTCCATTTCTTCTAGGTTTTCCATTTTATTGGCATATAGTTGCATATGGTAGTCTCTTATGATCCTTTGTATTTCTGTGGTGTTCGTTGTTACTTCCCCTTTTTCATTTCCACTTTTGTTGATTTGACTCATCTCTCTTTTTTGCTTGATAAGACTGGCTAGGGGTTTATCACTTTTGCTGATCTTTTCGAAGAACCAGCTTTTCGTTTCATTGATCTTTTCTATGGTTTTCTGTTTCTATTTCATTGATTTCTGCTCTGATCTTTATGATTTCTTTCCTTCTACTAACTTTTGGTCTTGTTTGTTCTCTCTCGAGTTGCTTTCGATGTAAGTTAGCTTGTTTATTTGAGCTTTTTCTTGTTTCCTGAGGTGGGCTTGCATTGCTATAAACTTTCCTCTTAGAACGGCTTTTGCTTCATCCCATAGGTTTTGGAGTGTCGTATCTTCATTGTCATTTGCTTGTAGGTATTTTTTAATTTCCTCTTTGATTTCTTCAGTGATGCATTGGTTGTTTAGTAGCATGTTGTTGAGTCTCCACGTGTTTGTGTTTTTTGCAGTTTTTTTCTTGTTGTTGATTTCCAGTCATATAGCGTTGTGGTCAGAAAAAGATGCTTGATATGACTTCAATTTTCTTAAAGTTACCGAGGTTGGATTTGTAGCCCAGGATATGATCCATCTTAGAGAATGTTCCATGTGCACTTGAGAAGAATGTGTATTCTGTTGCTTTTGGATGGAATGTCCTATAAATAAATATCTATTAAGTCCATCTGGTTTAATGCTTCATTCAGTGCCTGTGTTTCCTTCTTGATTTTCTGTCTGGTTGATCTGTCCATTGCTGTAAGTGGGGTGTTAAAGCCCCCACTATGATTGTGTTATTCTCAATTTGTCCTTTTAAGGTTGTTAGCAGTTGCCTTATATATTGTGGTGAACTTGCGTTGGGTGCAAAGATATTTAAAATTGTTATATCATCTTCCAAGATTGATCCTGTGATCATTATGTAATGTCCTTCTTTGCCCCTGAAAATATCCTTCATTTTAAAGTCTATTTTGTCTGATATGAGTATTGCTATGCCAGCTTTCTTTTGATCCCCGTTTGCATGAAATGTCTTCTTCCATCCTCTCACTTTCAATTTGTACGTGTCCCTAGAAGTGAAGTGGATCTCTTGAAGACAGCATATATATGGGTCTTGTTTTTGTATCCATTCAGCAAGTCTATGTCTTTTGGTTGGGGCGTTTAGTCCATTCACATTTAAGGTAATTATTGATATGTGTGTTCTTATTGCCATTTTATTTATTACTTTGGATTTGTGTTTGCTGCTCTTTTCCCTTTCCTTCTTCTCTTGTTCTCTTCTGCCTATAGAAGTTCCTTTAGGATTTGTTGTAAGGCTGGTTTAGTGTTGCTGAATTCTCTCAGCTTTTGCTTATCTGTGAAGGTTTTGATTTCTCCTTCAAATCGGAATGAGAGCCTTGCTGGGTAGAGGAATCTTGATTGGAGGTTTTTTCCTTTCGTCATGTTAAGTATATCATGCCCCTCCCTTCTGGCCTGCAGAGGTTCTGTTGAAAAATCTGCTGATAGCCTTATCGGGGTTCCCTTGTATGTTGTTTGTTTCTTTTCCCTAGCTGCTTTCAAGATGTTCTCCTTGTCTTTAATTTTGGTCAGTTTGATGAATATGTGTCTCGGGGTGTTCCTCCTTGGGTTTATTTTGTATGGTACTCGTTGTGCTTGCTGGATTTGAGTGAGTGATTCCTTCCCCATGTTAGGGAAGTTTTCGGCTATTATCTCTTGGAATATTTTTTCTATCTCCTTCTCTCTCTCTTCTCCTTCTAGCACCCCTATAATACGGATGTTGGTGCGTTTAATGTTGTCCCAGAGTTCTCGGGGACTCTCTTCAATTGTTTTCAACCTTTTTTCTCTTTTCTGTTCTGCATCCGGAATTTCCACTCATCTGTCCTCCACCTCGGTTATTTGTTCTTCTGCCTCCTGTATTCTGCTGTTAGCTGCTTCTAGTGAATTTTTTATTTCAGTTATTGTATTTTGCATCTCTTCTTGTTTAGGTTTTATATCTTGTATCTCTTTGGTCAGGGTTTCCTGTATGTTATCCATCTTTGCCTCCAGTTTATTCCCAATGTCTTGCATCTTCTTCAGCATCAACAGCCTAAAATCTTTTTCCTGGAAGCTAAGAATCTCCTCCTCACTCAGCTGTTTTTCTGGTTTTTTTTTCTTTCTCCCTCATCTGAGTTCTAGGTCTCTGTCTTTTCATTTTTATAGTTTTTTTGGTGTGGTGACCTTCTTACAGATAATAGAGTTGTAGCCTCTCTTACTTCTGATGTCTGCCCCCCTTGTGGCTGAAGTCAGTATGGGGGCTTGCTGCAGGCTTCCTGATGCCTGCCCCCTGATAAGTGGAGCAGATTCTAATCCCTCTGGTGGTTGGAGCTTAGCCTCTGGATGGGATTAGAGGTAGCTGTGTGCCTGAGGGGTCTTTAGGTAGCCTGTTTACTGAGGGGCGGGGCTGTGATCCCTCCTGGGTTGTTGTTTGCCCTGGGGCTTCTCAGCAGCTGACTGACTGGTGGGGCCAGATTTTCCCAAAATGGCCACCTCCAGAGAAAGGCACTGCTGCTGAATATTCCTGAGAACTTTGCTTTCAATATCCTTCCCTCACAACAAGCCACATTCACCCCTGTTTCCCCAGGATGTCCTCCAAGTACTGTGGTCAGGTTTGACCTAGATTCCCATAGAGACTTTGCTTTGCCCTGGAACACAGTGCACATGAAAAATCTGTGAGCACCTTTTAAGAATGGGTTCTCTGTTTCCCCCAGTCCCATGGAGCTCCTGCACACAAGCCCCACTGGCCTTCAATGCCAGATGCTCCAGGACTCTTTCTCCCCATGCCAGATCCCCACACATGAGAGTTTGATGTGGGGCTCAGAACTCTCACACTTGTATGTGAGTCTCTGTGAACCAGTTAGTTTCCAGCCTGTGGAGCTTTCCACCCAGGAGGTATGGGTTTTTTTATATCATGAAATCACCCCTCCTACCTCTTGATGTGGCCTCCTCTTGTTCTTCTGGAGTAGGGTATCTTTTTAAGGTTTCTGGTCCATTTGGGTGAAGAGTGCTCAGTCTTTAGTTGTGAATTTTGTTGTTTTTAGGAGAGAAGTTGAGCTCCAGTCCTTCTATTCCACCATCTTAATCCCATCTCCCTCACTGGCCTGTTTCTATGGGGGCAGCATGCCAAGGCCATACAGCTCTTGGGGGCTTAACATCTGGTTTCTGATGAGGAGCTGAGGCTCTGCTGGTCCACAGTCCTCAGCTGCACCCTCTGCCCCAGGTTCTCCCACTTCTTCCTCTTACACAGACTCAGAGCAGATGACCCTTTGCTCCCCAGATAACACACACATGTGTGCAGCACAGCCCCCAGAAGAGGGGTTTGTGTTAAGGGTTGTATCACTGTGGGGGGATATTGTATACTTTGCTGGCAGTAAAAAACACCAGAATCTTCCCTTCTGATTTTCAGGGTGACATCTGTCCCTGACCCACTGCCAGTGAACTTGTCTGGGACACCAGAGGCCAAGTTGGAAGCCAAATAGATCAGGAGCCTTGGAGACTGGCCTGGTTTCTACAGGTACCAACTCAAATCAGTGTTTCCATAACTACCTTGGATTCTCTGACTGGACCTGCAGGAGATGGAGGCCAGGTCTCCAGTGCTGACTGACAGGGGAGTGGAGTCTGGGTCAGCCCAATGACTCCACTAGATCCTAAAATAGTGAGAGAAAAGAAAAGCATTTTGAGCAAATATCATGAGTAATTTTCAAAATTTTCTATTCATTATTTTCTTCATGCTAGATCATTTTTTTTAATTTGTCCTTTTGCCTTTTCTAGGGCCAATCCCATGGCATATGGAGGTTCCCAGGCTACGGGTCTAATCAGAGCTGAACCTGCCAGCCTATGCCAGAGCCACAGCAATGCAGGATCCAAGCCATGTCTGTGACCTACAGCAGTGCTCAGGGGCAACACTGGATCCTTAACCCATTGTGGAAGACCAAGGATTGAACCCACAACGTCATGGTTCCTAGTCAGATTCATTAACCACTGAGCCATGATGGGAATGCCTAGATTACTTTTTGATTGTGAATTGTATCCAAAATATTCAATTTCAGAAAATCCCAAGATTTACAACATAAAAGGAGATATCCAGGAGTTCCCATCGTGGCACAGTGGTTAACAAATCCGAATAGGAATGATGAGATTGCAGGTTTGATCCCTGGACTTGCTCATGGGTTAAGGATCCAGCATTGCCGTGCGCTGTGGTGTAGGTTGCAGATGTGGCTCGGATCCTGTGTTGCTGTTGCTCTGGCCTAGGCCGGGAGCTGCAGGTCCAATTCAACCCCTAGCCTGGGAACCTCCATATGCCATGGGATGAGCCCTAGAAAAGGCAAAAAACAACAAAAAAAAAAGAGAGAGGGAGAGAGAACTCTAAAGCTCATGTACACCTGCCCACACTATCTATGCCTCCATTTTTCTTAAAGGATGATTATCTGTTTCTTCTGGATTTTTCCTCCTAATCACTTTGTTAAATATCTATTGCCCTTGGTAGAGGATGAGAGATGTTCACATACATGTGGGCAAATTCACATGAAAAGCAGTGCTGCCCCCCAGCCCCCCTTCCCATTCTGATCTCCCCTCTGTCCCCACTTGGAACCCAGAGCAGGAGGAGCCCCAGGAGCTGAGCAGGGAACCCCATGTTCAGCTGAGAACAGAGGAGCCGTGATCAGTCCAAGCCAGACTAGAGCTGCCCTTTTATGTCAGACTGGCCAGGGCAGGTCCTTCCTAGGGGACACCATGCAAATCCCTGGGGATGGGGGAGGCAGCAGAGGGGAAATAGACAGGGGCTGGGGTGGCAGGGGGGATTTTCCTGTAACAAAGATAAAATGTCCTTGTGATGAAGGGAAATATTCACTTCCTTACAGATGACACCTATGCTGCCTCCAAGGTGACGGCACACATTTCAATGTTTCCTCCTATGTTCTCTTCAAGAGTTTTAGTTTCTTATACTTTCATTATCAGATTACATGCCTCTTTTTAAGACTAGCTTCCATAATTTTTAATGATTTTTTTTTACTATTTTTCATCCATGTATGATTTTATTGATTTATTCCTAATATCTTTATAAACCAGTTGCTTAATACTCAGTTTTAATAAGATGCATCTCTCTGCATGCTGTGTACAATACTGAATTGGGCAGCAGAGTTTGGAGCTCCAACACTCAAACCTCACAGGATCGTGACATTAAGGATTCACTTCATATTCAGAGATGCTTGTGTTAACGAGTGTTTGACGGATCCAGGCTGTGCTCTGGGTGGTCCTACTGCACATGACTGAAATGATCTCCTGTCCACGGGTAGAGTCTCATCTGGGAACAGGGCTGAAGGGCACTGAGCACTCAGGGTACCACGTCCTTATGGCAAGTTCAGGAGTGAATGAAACCCCCCTCCAAGCTGCACAGGAGAGTCCAGTCCAGTCATCTCCATCACAGGTGCACACAATTTTGATTTATTCTTCACCTTGGTGATTCTTCAAGTTTCTGCAACCTAGTCCATAGAAGTTTTAAGATATTTGCTCATGCCATTGAGATAATTATTTTTTGAGGTTCATATCCTAAGAATGTCGTTACATATAAATTTATGTTGATTTTTACATAAAACCTGTGGAGGGGGGAGGGAGTGGGGTGGTTGGGGAGCTTGGGGTTAATACATACAAACTATTGCCTTTGGAATGGATTAGCAATGAGATCCTGCTGTGTAGCACTGGGAACTATGTGTAGTCACTAATGATGGAGGATGATAATGTGTGAAAATAGCATATGCACATGTATGTGTAACTGGGTCACTATGCTGTACAGTAGAAAGAAAATGTATTGGGGAAATAAGTATTAAAAAATAAATGCAGAATCTAAAAGCAACAGGAAACAAACAAAAAAATATTATGTTTCCGACTGGTGGCTTTCATCAAATTGTTAAATGGCTTCAGGAGAAAAAAACGGATCCCTTTAGCTGAAGAAAAGATGGCCTAACACATAATTTCTTAAATCTCATCTAGATCCCCTGTCATCTTCTTAAAATGCACACTATCATTGTGGTATAAGAAGGAGTCGCTAGTTGGCATTTCTAACACGCTTCCAGAGATAAAAAGACAGTTGTTGTCCTCTGGAGCCTGCACGTTATGTTTGTATTTCATGGAGTTTATTTCATAGAAAAGAGAATGCTATATTGACTGTGCTTATATATATTTTGTAGTAGAATTAAGTATATTTTTCTTCTCATTTTTCTGTGTACACTGTGGCTGAATGAAGTTTCCCACTGCCATCTCAGACTTGATGATGAGCCTTGGAAGCACATTCAAGTCCATTCTGGGACTGTCCACAAACTAGCACAATTTGAGAGAAGGGAAGTAGTGACCTGCTGGGCTGTGAGCTGCCAAGTCCCCATCCTCCCCATCACTTCTGGAAGCAGATTTCCCCCGGCCCTCTCCCTCCATGGTTTCCTGCAGATTTGCTCCATGAGGCCCTCCCTGAGATTAGGAGTCAGAGAGAAGGCTCCAATGCTGTCCCTCAGCACCTGCAGGCAGATGTGGGGACAGAGGTGGGACTGGAGAGTCACCTGATGAAGTGACGCAAGCAGCTGAGAGCATCAGGACCACATGGCCAGGATTTCTAGACACGTCTGTTACCCTGTGTTGAGACAGCCTGAACCTTCAGAGGATGATGGGCTCTGGCTTCTGGGGAGGCACCTGAACCCTCTTCCAAACACGTGTACACAATTTATAGTGTCTGTTTCCTGACACTCATAATGGCATGCCTTTGAAAAGTTGTAGATAAAAATAAACATTCCTCTATTAAAATAATCTCTACTTGAAAAATGTAGAGTATCTCATACGTGGAATCTTAAAAAAAGGATACAGATGAACTTATGTGCAGAACGGAAACAGACTCACAGACTATGAAAAACTCACAGGTCCCAAAAGGGACAGGTTGTGGGGAGCGAAGACGGCCTGAGGGTTTGGCATGGAAAAGTCCTAAAATTAGGTTGTGGTGATGGTTGCACAACAATGAGTATAATTCAGTTCATTCTATTGGAGAAAAAAAGAAAAATACAGATCTAACCCTCCTTTGCTGTATGAGCTCCGATTACTGCTTTAACTCAAACTCCTCAGGTATAATAACTTATGAGCCTATTAAATCAGGAAAAGTGCTGTCATGTGTGTGCTGCTGGGGCTGAGGAGGAGGAAAGAGAGCTAGGGAGCCAAGGAGCACGCAGTTTCTTCTACTAGGGCCTCCCAGTGACCTCCAAAGGGCGGCTGCACCTGAAACAGGCTCTCAGCACGAGGAGCAGCTGGGGCGGCCCAGGATCACACATCTGCTTACCCTGGGGGTTTTTGTGCTGGCCTGTAACACTGTGGGAGGTGCACTGCTATGCTGCAAACAGTAATAAGTTGCAAAATCTTCAGCCTGCAGGCCACTGATGGTGAGGGTGAAATCGGTGCCAGATCCACTGCCCTTGAACCGGGATGGGACCCCACTTTCCAAACTGGATGCAGCATAGATCAAGAGTTTAGGAGCTTTCCCTGGTTGTTGTTGATACCAGGCTAAATAACTGCTAATGCTCTGACTGGCCCGGCAAGTGATCGAGACTGTGTCTCCGAGAGATGCAGCCAGGGAGGCTGGAGACTGGGTCAGCTGGATGGCACACCTGGCACCTGAGAGGGGAAAGAAAAAACACATATTCCTGTTATCAGAGGACTTCCTTGAAGAGCCCAGAGGTACTGAGCACAGTGGCCGAGGGGATGCTCCCATGTCCCAGACACACAGAGGCACTCAGGCGTCCCAGAGTGAGCAGGGATGAGGGGCAGGTGTAAGCAGTGGGAGTCATTCAGGGTGTCTCCCTCCTCACCTGGGAGGCAGAGCAGCAGGAGGCCAAGGAGGTGCATGGGGGCCCTCATGTCCATGCTGGGTCCTGACCGCCACTGACTCCTACCCAGGGTGGGCCCAGACACTTAGTAAGTGTCCAGGGTGGTGGGCTGGCCTCTGGAAACATGCAAATCAGCAAGGGGAGGGGAGGGCTGGGCACAGCTGTAGGGCTGGCTGGTCTCAGTGACAGCACAGGGGCTGTGCCCTGGGGACTCAGGTCAGAGCAGGCTGCTCACATGTGCTCCAGAGAACAGGTTTCTCCCTGGAGACCACAGGATGGACTCTGCACACTGTCCGGTCAGGGGAGGATTTGTTTTCCTCCATTCAAGGTTCCCATCATCTTTCTTGCTCCATCTCCATCTAAGAGCAGGAACATCAGGGATGATATATTTCAAAAACTGCAGAGAGTTTAACTAAGTTCCTGTGTTGTGTATCTGGAGCTATGTTTGAGGCTGGCAAATTTTCCTCTCAGATCTGATTCTCTGATGACTTGGGTGAGATATATTTTTGATCCTCCTCAGACCAACCACCCACTGGATCTCCCTGAACTGACTGTGTTTCCCACACCTGCATTTTCCTGCATCACCAGATCTCCTAAGAGATGCCAGTTCTCAGGGGTTTGGGGCAGGGTGCTGGGGCTGAAGCAGGGGAAGGCAAGGACCATGGAGGAAGGTGAGGTTAGAAGTCTGGCACCTGGGCAGGAGCTCACACAGTGTGTACAGGGCACCAGCACAGGCAGGAAGGGAGCAGGACCTGTGGTGTGAGAGCCACATGGAGACAGGAGGATGTCCCCTCAAGCAGGCATTGCCGCTCCTGGCCCAGTGCAAGATGTGTAGCTGGAGGAAGATGAGGAAGGCGTTCATGTGGCCAGCGAGGCCAGGGCTGGTTATCACCCCAACCACCACTGCTTCGTCCTCCCTTTACAGAGGAGGGCCCTGGACTTGGAGCTCAGATATGGAGAAACTCAAATCAGCCCCAATCTAGTCTGAGTCATTCTCTCTGAAGCAGGGTGAAGACAAGACCACAGCCTGTGGAGTTGCTGTGAGCTGCAGAGAGGACAGGGGGGAGGAGCCATGGGGCTGGAGAGAAAGCTGCCCTGCTGTCAGTGTCACCAGTCCAGGGATCCCCAGCCCTTCAGGGTGTGGCTGCAAAGGAGAGAAGCTGTGTCCCCACACACAGTGGGAAAGTCTGTCTGCACTCAGGAGTCCCCGTGTCATCCTTGTCCATGAGGACTCGTGGAGCAGCAGTTATCTAGGCAAGTGCTCAATTGGCCTTACTGCATATACACTTTTTTTTGAATATACACTTTTCCTCTAAGTGTGCATGAGTGGTGTGTGCAAGCACGTTTCTATGCCTGTGGTTTCTGATCACTGCCTTCTTCTGCCCCTATGCTTGATGAAGATCATGTTCTGTCTCGAGCCCATTACAAAGATTTTTTAAAAATTAAATTTTTACTTTAGGTTAAAGTTTTTTATGATTTAATTTGAAGATTTTTGATCATTCTATGAAATAATGGACATTCAGGCCAGAATTGTGCTGACAGCTATAACACGTTGCCTACAACTTTTAGGTTTATCCATAAAATAAAATGGTATGAGAATGGAATTAATGTAAACAGTGGTTCTTTTATATTTCCTGTGATTTGCAATTTTAGGATGAAAAATAAAATGCTTCCAAATCTACCACCAAAATAAGTTAATTCAAGATTATAGAGTTGTTTGGTAAAGGCTGACACCAGATGATCAGAAACCTCAATTGACACTGCATTAAAGAGTGACTAGTAATCGTCCCACTAACTAGCATTAGCACACTGAGTAGAGGAAGAGTCCAGAGTGTGGGCTCAAGGAAAACTTTCACAGCTTCGCCCAGGCACCAAGCACATGCCGGCCACCACACACAGCATGGCAGAACTGGAGTCTCATATCCTGAGCAGAAGGGGAAGGCCTGCTATGCCCATGGCCCAGAGATTCTTCCACATGTTGAATTTCACTGTGCATGGACATTAAGGTGGGGGGAAAGAGAGTGCCCAAAGGGACCTTTACAAGGTGGTGGTGACCTAAGAGGGCCTGAGGATGCCAATGACGTCAGGTCTCTAATCTTTGAGCTGACAGTGTCAGCTTCAGTAGGTGGGGAAATGTGGCTGCCTGAGATGGATCCTGCTCAGGAAGTATAGAGACAGGCTGTGTAGATACTGCTGTGTCAGAGAGGAGGGGGCCAGGCCAGACTTCCAGTCCCAGAGTCCAGGACCCAGGGAGAGTTTCTCTACCACCACCACGACTGCAGCTCCTTCTTCAAGTATCCCCACCACACTTGAGCCTTAAACCCCCAGGGGCTCCCTGTTGAAATGGGACAGGATCCCTCCCACTTGCTCATAATTTCCAAGAGCAGGCCTAGGACCTTTGTGGATGGTGATTTTTGTCTGCCACCTAATGACAGTTTTGAGACATAGTACCTTACAGGATGTCTGATGCTATGGCCCAAGAGTCTAGACTATGAGGTTTTCATTGTTACTCATGAAAAAAAATGATAGTATTACATACATCCCAGGTGATATTCTGTGAGAAACACAGCTTTATTGATATACAAAGCACAGCACATATATACTATATACAGTGAGATGAGTCTGGCCATACGTATACAGTGAGGATTCAATCAACAATCAGAAGTATTCAACATTTTCTTTTCCATCATAGTGTCCAGCCTTATAGTTAGGTCTTTAATCCATATTGAGTTTATCTTTTTGTTTTGTTTTGTTTTTGCCATTTTCTTGGGCCACTCCCCTGGCATATGGAGGTTCCCAGACTAGGGGTCGAATCAGAGCTGTAGCTGCCAGCCTATGCCAGAGCCACAGCAATGAGGGATCCAGGCTGCTTCTGCGACCTACGCCACAGCTCACAGCAACACTGGATCCTTAACCCGCTGAGCAAGGCCAGGGATTGAACCCACAACCTCAGGGTTCCTCCTTGGATTCGTTCACCACTGAGCCATGACAGGAACTCCTTGAGTTTATCTTTTATATGGTGTTAGAGTACATGCTAGTTTCATTCTTTTACATGTATCTCTACAGCTTTCCCAGTTTGCTGAGACAAGCATTTCACCACTGGATATGTTATACCTTCCCATTAGTCAGCTGCTTTGAATGTTGGCTACATCTGTGAGGACTCGGGGAAGGAGAGCACTCAGCCTCAAGTTCAAGGAGCAATAGGAGTGGCTCCTCTACTTGGGCCATATGATCAGCTGAGCACATGGTGCTGGTTACAGCTGGATTAGATAAGAGTTCTGTGTGTACACTCTGGAAAGCTCAGATAGAAAGTCACTTCATAGATTTCCAGGCTTTTAGTGAAAAACTATGCCATGCTCAAGAAATAAATTAAATTATACTTTGTTAAAAAATAATGTCCCAGAAGATCAAGAACCTCTGGTACACTTGTCTATAGGACAATAGGCAGCTATGAGATTGAACTGACCACTGTAATCTGTCAACTTGATACCCATCAAGTTATTAGTGTTTCTGGGTCTCAGTGGCAGTCAGTCTGAGCAGAGCGCTGGGTCTTTGAGGACTGCCTACTACGCAACTTCAGCAGGCAGACTCCATCTCCGTGGGAAGGACCTCAGTCCCCACGTCAGTCACCACCATGGCCCTAACTCTTCATCAGCTTAGAGTTTGGCATCACAGGGGCTCTCAAGCAGGTGACTTGAGAGAGAACCCTTCAGGTTTGTCCTGGACTCTCTGGCGACATACGTTGGTGCGAGCAACAACACAGAGCTCCTGCCCTACAGCCCTGCTCATGCTGGGCTCTGAAATGAACTGCTGAGTCAGCAGATGCTGGAGCAGGGCCCGTGGTCCCAACTTAGTCTGAACAGAGATGTGACCAGAGACAAGGATGTTTGGAGATTTTTGGAGGGCTGGTTGCACAAGGGCTTGAAAAGTCATGATTAGGAGATGAAAGTTTAGGAGTTCTGGGGAAAGGGTTAGGGAATACCTAAGCATTGTGTCCAAGGTGAGGAGAAAATGGTACAAGATGGAAATTACAACGTAATTGTCTGAAGATAAAGGAAACCATCTGAAACTGACACAGGAAGTCCTGGGCTGCCTGTCGACATCCTGGTGCGTGACAGGTGGGTGATGTCCCATTGTTGGAGTGTTGTCCACATTCTGTTCCCAGGGACTCAACAGCTGGCAGCAAAGGACACAGGGAAAATGTTCCCCCAAAGGCAAGTGAGCTCTCAAGTGTGCCCCCCACACAGGTTGAGATTTCCATTCCTGTTCAGACTGTTGAATGTGTGTCTTTTCCTTAAAGAAAGGGATCTGCCAGCTGACAGCATCTCTGGTTCTGGAGACCCACACATTCCACCCACAGGAGGGCCAGTCTGGCTCAGGGACCAGGGGCCATGGAATCTGCCAGATGGGAGAGGAGCCAGAAAAGCAAACTGCTCTCTGTAGCCTGCAGTGCCAATAGCCCTGCCACCTGGGCCTGTGAGGATACAGGGGACTCGATCAAAGACATCAGCCCTCTGGACACAACTGACACACAGTGACCACCTGGCTGAAAGAAAATGATCCTAGTGGCTGCTCCAGGGAGGCCCTGGAAGCCGTTCCCTGGAGGGGGTGTGGGAGTATCCCCCTCCATGGGGAGGAAGAAGGGAAGGACAGGGTGGCTGTCCTGGGGTGCCCTGAGCCCTGTCTACACAGAAGGGGACCAGGCTGGGACTGAGGCCTCCAGGTATCTCCCTCCAGGTTCTCCAGACATTTCTCCCGAGCCCTGGCTGGAGTCCCCTCTGTCCTCTGGGCCCCACAGCTGCTCCTGCACCCTGAGGATGGAGCCCCCTTGGAAGCCTTGTGTTAGGATCCTTGACTCTGTGCAGAGTCCGGAGAGCATCCTGCTCACAGGAGTATGTGCAGCATCCCCAGGCTCCACACTGGGCATCAGAGCAACAAGCCATTTGCATTTCAGGTAAAATTGTGCCCATTGTGAATTTGTGTAGAAACCTACTCTGAAGACCTCTTCTTTCTGCTCTAAACTCCGTAGTATAAGCCATTTTTTGTTTTTCTTTTTGAACTTCTAGTTAATCCAAGTTCAACTGCCCTTGCTATGCAAAACATACTTTGAATTCCTTAATCACAACCAGGATTATATCGTTCCAGTGATCTGAAATTATTTACTCTTTTTTTTCCTTTGGCCATACCTGCGATACATGCAAGTCCCCAGGCTAGGGAACTCCACCACAGGCACAGCAAAGCGGGATCCATGCCTCACCTATGAGCTACATAGCTTGCAGCAGTGCCAGACAGTTAATACACTTAGTGAGACCAGGGAATGAACCCTCATCCTCATGGGTATTAGTTGGGTTCATAACCCCCTGAGCTACAACAGAATCTCCCTGAAAGTATTTTACTGTGATCCTATCATGCCATAACATGAAACCAGCATGCCCATTATTGCTTCATATACATTTTCAAAACATTTTAGAACCTGGGATCAGGAGTTCCTGTGGTGGCTCAGCGGGTTATGAAACTGATTTGTATCCGTGAGGATGTGGATTTGATCCCTGACCTCACTCAGTCGATTAGGGATGCTGTTGCTGTGAGCTCTGCTGAAGGTCTCAGACACAGCTCGATCCTGTGATTCTGTGGCTGTGAGATAGGCCAGCAGCCATAGCTCTGATTTGAGCCCTAACCTGGGAATGCCACATGCTTCAGGTGCAGCCTGAAGAAAAGCAAAGCAAGCAAGCAAGAGAGCAAGCAAGCAAGCACAATAGGATCTATTCGATGTATCCATTTTTTTATAGTTAGACCTATAATATAGGAATCAGATTTATATTCATGATATGAACGTGTCATGTGGAAAACTACATTTATATATTGTTGGATTGTTTTCCTTTTAGGACAATTGATGACCAAATTTATAATCACCAAAAAATTACTTAAGTTGAAAAAGGCAAGAATATCCATTTCCAGGAATTCTCTTAGACGGTTTGGAATGCAAACGTTGCAAAAGGCATAAAACATAAAAAATAAAAGGGTAAATTGGAGACTTTGTATTTTCACCACATTAGAGTTTAATGGAAAATAGAATACTATAGCCTAAAATTCTAAATTAAAGATCTGCTTTTCATTGTACTACTTTTATTTTTTTACCTGACAGTAAGCTACTCTTTATTATTTCCAAAATTGCATCCGATAAAGTTCTGACTTGGTCCGGGCAGAACACCTGGGCTGCAAAAGGGGAATTCAGCTGAGTTTTGGTTGTCCCATAGGCCAGGCCAATTTCTCTCACTGGCCTGTTTCTAAGGGGGTATCATGCCAAGGCTGGGAAGCTGACGGGTCTTAACATGCGGTGTCTGAGGAGGAGCTGAGGCAGCGCTGGTCCACGGTCCTCAGCTGCACCCTCTGCCCCTGGTTCTCCCACTTCTTCCTCTTACACAGACTCAGAGCTTCTGCCCCTCTGCTCCCCAGACAGCACACACATGTGTGCAGCTGGGCGCCCAGGAGAGGGGTTTGTGTCAAGGGCTGTATCACTGTGGGAGGAGATTCTTTATGTTGCTGGCAGTAATAAACTCCTGCATCCTTAGCCTCCACCCTGCTGATTTTCAGGGGGAAATCTGTCCCTGACCCAATGCCACTGTACCTGTCTGGGACCCCCAGAAGACTTGTTGGAAGCGTAAAATATCAGGAGCTGTGGCGACTGTCTTGGTTTCTGCTGGTACCAACTCAAAGATTTGTTTCCATAACTACCTTGGAGGCTCTGAGTGGACCTGCAGGAGACAGAGGCTGGCTCTCCAGGGCTGACTGACAGGGAGAGTGGAGTCTGGGTCAGCACGGTGGCCAACACTGGATCCTGAAATGATGAGAGAAACGAATATATTTAGAGAAAGTTTCCTGTAATTTCACAGTTTTCCATTGTTATTTATATCATGCTGGATTATCATTTTGATTCTGACTTATACATAAAATATTCAATTTCAAAAGAGCCCTAGATTTACAACATAAACACAGAGCTCTAGAATTCAGGTCTACCTTCCCACACTGTCCATGCCTCCATTTTCCATAGAGGATGGGGACCTGTTTCTTCTGGATTTTTCCTCATTCTCACCTTGATAAACATCTCATGACCTTGGTGGAGGGTGAGAGATGTGCACATACATGTGGGCAAATCCACATGAAGAGCTGTGCTGCCCCCACAGCCCCCCTTCCCCTTCTCATCTCCCCTTCACCCTCACCTGGGACCCAGAGCAGGAGGAGCCCCAGGAGCTGAGCAGGAAACATCATGGTCAGCTGAGAATGGAGGAGCCGTGATCAGTCCAAGCCAGACTAGAGCTGCCCTTTTATGTCAGACTGGCCAGGGAAGGTCCTCCCTAGGGGACAGCATGTAAATCCCCCGGTGGGAGCAACAGAGGGGAAAGAGCCAATGGGGGAGGTAGGGAGGGACTCAACTTTGAGCCAAGAGATATCATGGTCTCATTTTTTTCAACATTTTCACTCATTATCTTGACATTCATGAGAGCAGCTGTCACGTCTCTTTACTCCCTTTCAGTCTCAGGAAGATCTCTCATTGCTCCCCTGCTTGTGCTTACAGATAATCCTTTTGAATGAGAAGCTCTATTAAATCCTAAGTACTGAATCTTTCTAGTCCTAGTTTATAAGGCATTTTAAAATTAGAACTAGTAATGAATGCTACTTAAATAATGTATAAAACGTTTAAATCATCCATCAATGTGATAAAAAAGGTTTTCTTCTGGAAATCATTTCTGTTCAGCTACATTAATAAACCCTCTGGACTCACTGGACCTCATGAGGATCATTGTCCCTGTGATTACACATATGCGCCCCCAGAGCTGCTCTTAGAAGAAATTTGGAGAGCGGCCCACATGGGAAGCAGCTTGATCATAAGTGACTCTCAACCCTGAGGACCAGACCTACTGCTCTTATATTCTTATAGTTATAAAACCTGCATATATTGGGATGTGTTCTCTCTTTTCTTCTTTGATAAAAGAGCCAAAAGCCTCATCTCACATGCCTCCTCTCCCTATTGGGGGGTCCGGGGACCCTCAATTGTTCCTCTTTTAACCACTAGGAGGTGGCTGTCTTTCTCCTTAAGGTCCAGACACAGCTCTCAAGTGAATCCAGTCACACCAGGGAACTGCCTCGTGACACAGACCTATAGCTGTGAAACACTCATTGTAAAATAGAAACTAATTTTTCACTTCATTAGAAATATGTAGGATTTCTGGCTATGGGATATTGGGTTACGAATCTGATCACATTGGTTTGGGTTGCAGTGAGACATGTGTTCGATCCCTGGCCTAGGAATTTCCATGAAAAATTTTAAAAAGGCATATGCAACAAATAACAGAGTCTTAGATCATTTATTAGAATATATTTTTGGTTTTACCTAACTTGCATTTCAGTAATAAAATCTTAACAGTGTGGTGGGCTGAAAATTAAAATATAAAAAATATATACATATCTTTTAAAATGTCATTGTGAAAATATAGATTATTTTAACCTTTCTATAAAGTTAAAAAATATCTGAGAGATTTTGATTTAATTTTCCTCTGGATCCATTAAAATAAAGAGCCTCTAATATAGTCATGGAAAGCAGATTTACTATATATCGGAGTTTATATCAATTGAAAAAGTACAGGAACACACAGTTCAATGAATATTGTTAATTTGATGTTTCTAACTCAGGATTAATAGCTCTAATTCTGAACAGCATTTATACAAAAAAATGTTATCACATTTTTCCATAACTTCCAAAAGAATCTTTTTTCATTGTTTTTTTCTCCTTCCTTCCTAACACACAGAGTGCTAGGAGGTTCTTTGTCCCTTCTACCAAAACCTTGCAGTGACTTTCAAAGGCTGGTCTGATAAGTGCTCTCAGCAGAAGGAGGCAACGGGAGTAGCTGGGGTGCCCCAGCCTCACACATCTGCTTCCCCAGGAGAGTTTTATGTGGGCTTGTAACACTGTGGGAGGTGTACTGTAATATTGCATACAGTAATAAGTTGCAATATCTTCAGCCTGGAGGCTGCTGATTGTGAGGAAGAAATCCACTGCCCTTGAACTGGGATGGGACCCCTCTTTGCAAAGTGGTTGCAGCATAGATCAGCAAAGATAGGTCATTTAGGAATCTTCCCTGGTTATTGCTGCTACCAGGCTAAATAATTGCTAATGCTCTGACTGGCCCAGCAGACTATGTCTGTGTCTCCTAGAGATGGAGACTGTGTCTCCTAGAGATGGAGACTGTGTCTCCTCGAGAGGCAGCCAGGGAGGCTGGAGACTGGGTCATCGGGGTAGCACAAATGGCACCTGAGATGAGAAATAAAAAACACATATTCCTGTTATTAGAGGACATGCTTGAAGAGCCCAGAGGTACTGAGCACAGGGGCTCATTCCAAAACCAGACAGAGATACCACCAAAAAAGAAAACTATCGGCCAGTATCATTGATGAATATAGATGCAAAAATTCTCAAAAAAATCTTAGCCAACCGAATCCAACAACATATCAAACAAATCATACACCATGACCAGGTAGGGTTCATCCCAGGTTCACAAGGATGGTTCAACATACGCAAATCAATCAACATCATACACCACATTAACAAAAGAAAAGTCAAAAAGCATATGATCATCTCAATCGACGCAGAAAAAGCATCTGACAAAGTCCAACA
Source organism: Phacochoerus africanus (assembly GCF_016906955.1). Lineage (NCBI taxonomy): Eukaryota > Metazoa > Chordata > Mammalia > Artiodactyla > Suidae > Phacochoerus > Phacochoerus africanus. The sequence continues at coordinate 61,185,787 of NC_062548.1, forward strand.
TCCATTCGTGATCAAGACCCTCACCAAAGAGGGTATAGAGGGAACATTCCTGAACATAATCAAAGCCATTTATGAGAAACCCACAGCAAATATAATCCTCAATGGGGAAAACCTGAAAGCCTTCTCACTCAAATCTGGAACAAGACAGGGATGCCCACTCTCACCACTGCCCTTCAACATAGTTTTGGAAGTCCTAGCCACAGCAATTAGACAAACCAAAGAAATAAAAGGCATCCATATAGGAAGAGAAGAGATCAAACTGTCACTGTATGCAGATGACATGATACTATACATAGAAAACCCTAAGGACTCAACCCCAAAACTAGTTGAGCTGATTACTAAATTCAGCAAAGGAGCAGGCTATAAGATGAACATTCAGAAGTCACTTGCATTTCTGTATACCAGCAATGAAATGTTAGAAAAGGAATACAAAAGTACGATACCTTTTAAAATTGCACCTCACAAAATCAAATACCTCGGAATACACCTGACCAAGGAGGTAAAGGACCTATATGTCGAGAACTATAAAACTTTCATCAAAGAAATCAAAGAAGATGGAAAGAAATGGAAAGATATTCCATGTTCCTGGATTGGGAAAATCAATATTGTAAAAATGGCCATACTCCCCAAAGCAATCTCCAGATTCAGTGCAATCCCTATCAAATTACCCAGGACATTTTCCACAGAACTAGAACAAACAATCCAAACATTTACATGGAACCACAAAAGACCCAGAATCGCCAAAGCAATCCTGAGAAACAAAAACCAAGCAGGAGGCATCACTCTCCCAGACTTCAAGAAATACTACAAAGCCACAGTCATCAAAACAGTGTGGTACTGGTACCAAAACAGACAGACAGACCAATGGAACAGAAGAGAGAACCCAGAAATAAACCCTGACACCTATGGTCAATTAAGCTTTGACAAGGGAGGCAAGAACATACAATGGGAAAAAGAAAGTCTATTCAGCAAGCATTGCTGGGAAACCTGGACAGCTGCATGCAAAGCAATGAGGCTAGAACACACCCTCACACCAGGCACAAAAATAAACTCAAAACGGCTGAAAGACTTAAATGTACGACAGGACACCATCAAACTCCTAGAAGAAAACATAGGCAAAACACTCTCTGACATCAACATCATGAATATTTTCTCAGGTCGGTCTCCCAAAGCAATCGAAATTAGAGCAAAAATAAACCCATGGGACCTCATCCAACTGAAAAGCTTTTGCACAGCAAAGGAAACCCAAAAGAAAACAAAAAGACACCTTTCAGAATGGGAGAAAATAGTTTCAAATGATGCAACAGACAAGGGCTTAATCTCTAGAATATATAAGAAACTTATACAACTCAACAGCAAAAAAGCCAATCAATCAATGGAGAAATGGGCAAAAGACCTCAATAGACATTTCTCCAAGGAAGAGATACAGATGGCCAGCAAACACATGAGAAAATGCTCGTCATCACTGATTATAAGAGAAATGCAAATCAAAACTACCATGAGATACCACCTCACACCAGTCAGAATGGCCATCATTAATAAGTCCACAAATAACAAGCGTGGGAGTGGGTGTGGAGAAAAGGGAACCCTCCTGCACTGTTGGTGGGAATGGAAACTGATACAGCCACTATGGAGAACAGTTTGGAGATACCTTAGAAATCTATACATAGACCTTCCATATGACCCCACAATCCCACTCTTGGGTACAAATCCAGACAAAACTCTACTTAAAAGAGACACATGCACCCGCATGTTCATTGCAGCACTATTCACAATAGCAGGACATGGAAACAACCCAAATGTCCATCAACAGAGGATTGGATTCGGAAGATGTGGTATATATACACAATGGAATACTACTCAGCCGTAAAATAGAATGGCATAACGCCATTTGCAGCAACATGGATGGAACTAGAGAATCTCATCCTGAGTGAAATGAGCCAGGAAGACAAAGACAAATACCATATGATATCACTTATAACTGGAATCTAATATCCAGCACAAGTGAACATCTCCACAGAAGAGAAAATCATGGACATGGAAAAGAGACTTGTGGCTGCCTGATGGGAGGGGGAGGGAGTGGGAGGGATCGGGAGCTTGGGCTTATCAGACACAACTTAGAATAGATTTACAAGGAGATCCTACTGAGTAGCATTGAGAACTATATCTAGATACTCATATTGCAACAGAACAAAGGGTGGGGGGAAAAATGTATACGTGTAGGTATAACTTGATCCCCTTGCTATACAGTGGGAAAAAAATAAATTCATAATAAGCTTAAAAAAATTATATTCCATGTTCCTACACCATACTTATGTTTCAATTATGGTTTGAAATGCTATGCTCAAAACACATGATTCTATTCCAAGAATGAATTTATGTTTTCATGTTGACTGCCTCTGGTTTGAAAGCAACCACTGAGTGCTAATGGTATTTTATAATTAGAAAATTTTCTGGACTATGTTGAAAATTATGATATTTTCTTTCTGTTTTATTATGTTACAGTTGACATACGGCTTTGCAAAATTGTAAGTTGTAGCACATAATGGTTTGACTTGATTACCACAATAAATTTGGTAAGCACCCATCATCTCCTGGTATGCAGGAGACAGATTCAAAGTGACTGGACATGACGGCAGTTCCCACAGAGGTTCAGGGGTTCAGAATCCTCAAGCCGACTTAACCCCCAACTGAAGACCAAACCAGATAATCAGCTCTCACAGGAGAGCCAAGTCAGCCTGCCTTCATCCCAGAGAAGGTATTTCTAACTCTGCACAACCACATCCACAAAGATAGTGGTTAACATTGAAATTGACTTGTTGCTGAAGGAGAGAGTGATTAGGAAAAGTCAGATCCTCACAGAGAGGATATGGGTATGGGTTGCTGGCCCCATGGTGTGGCCACTGGACCCACCCATGTCTCAGGAGAAGGGACAGGGTTCTGCTGCCCTCAGAGACCACAGCTGTGGCCCCTGGCTTCTTCCAGGTGTGTTGTAAGCTATGGGTCTCAGGGTCTTGGATCAGGTCCTCTGTGCTATTTTCAGCTCTTTGGGATAAGTGTGTCACTCTAGGGTTCCACGGACAGGATCCAGAGGTGACCATGGGAGTAGCTTTGAGAAGACCTCCTGGCATTTCAGGAAGCTCCCTCAGTGTCCTCCTGGCACCTGCATGGAACACTCTTGTCTGGCCAATTTAGCCTGGGCCCCTTCTTTCTGTCTGTGTGTCTGTGTGCGTGTCTGTTGGCTCGCAGCCTCCTGAGGAGCATCTTGCCAGTTACCATGAAGGGTGAGCAGAGCAGAGCAGGGAAGGAAGTCCTGGGTCCCCAGGGGCAGGACACAGGCCTGGGGTCACCCTGCATGTGGCAGAGCACCAGAGACCTGGGCAAAGAACAGCGCTGAACAGTCCCTCTCCTGCTGCATGTAGAATCCTGAGGAACTTAAGCAACATTAGGAAATGGAATATCCTTTCCTCACTGGAGGTTGTGACTTCTGCTGATTCTACCAAATCATCTTTAATGGCCAAGGAAAGGAAACAGCATGTTGAGAAGCATTCAAATAGAAACATGGAGCCTGATGTGATGAGAGGGTGGGACGTGTTCAGTGTGGCCCTGAGGGGTCACAGAGGGGACAGTTCACTGAGCCTCACTGATCTCCAGGGAGCAGCCCTTGCATGTGTCAGAGCCTTGGAGCAGAGACAGGCAGCATCAAACTGCAGACAGACAGACAGACTCAGGGGTCTTCTCTGTGGCTGAGCTGCTATTGGGAAGCAGAAAACCAGCTCTGGACCTAGTGCTGCTGGTCCAGGTGGGGTGGGAAAAGGCTGGCAGTCCGGGTGGAGGTTGTGTTGCCTGTGATGGAAGTGAGCTCCCTGCTCTCAGAGCACCAGCCCTGCAGGAGGCCAGAGGAAAGTGTGTGGGTTGGGTTTGCACACATGCGTACACACTGGTGAAAACTCCTCATTGATCATCCCTCTCTTACAAGCATAACCATTCTATTTACTTTTTATTTATTTATATATTTATTGTCTTTTGAGGGCTACACCCATGGCATATGGAGCTTCCCAGGCTAGGGGTCAGATTGGAGCTGTCGCCACCAGCCAATGCTACAGCCACAGCAACTTGGATCCAAGCCATGTCTGCGACCTACACCAAGGCTCATGGCTTGTTAAATGCTCAACCACAATGGGAACTCCATCATGTAACTGTTTTAGATTCCACATCTGAGTGACAGCACCCTGTACTTGTCTTCCTCCATTTAACTTATGTGCTGAGCATAATGTGCTCATGGTCCATCCCTGTTGTTACAAAGGGCAGGTTTTCCCCCTTTCACATGGCTGATTCTATTCCATTGTATGTACCTCCACATACATAAATACATATACATATATCTCTCACATTTATTCAATTAAAGAATTTCATTTTTTTAAATATGCTTTTTTACTTTTCAAAAAACTTAAAAATATATATATATATTTTTTTTCAGGGCAGCATTTGCGACATATGTAATTTCCAGCCTAGGGGTCAAATCAGAGCTACAGGTGCCAGCTTACACCACAGCCATAGGAATGCAAGATCTGAGCCATTTCTGTGACCTATGCCACTGCTCGCAGCAACGCCAGATCCTTAGCCCTCTAAGCAAGGCCAGGGATTGGGCTCACATCCTCATGGATCCTAGTCGGGTTCATTACTGCTGAGATATAATGGGAACTCCCGATTAAAGAATTAACTTTGTCCCTTCCCTGATCTCCACTACATTCACTACCCCTGTGAGAGAGGGCTTGCCCCCCTGAAAACACAGATTCTCCACCATTTAAATTTTGGTACTCCTCAGCATCCAAAGTTGAGGAGGCAGTTCACCAACGGTGGTCATAATTTAGAAAAGAGAGACATGAGAAAATCAGCTCAGCCTAAACCTTGTGGGGCACTGGGGTTCTTGGGGAGAAGGGTAGACCTCCCTCCCTGGCAGGGTCCTTGCAGGAGTGAAGAATAGACCAGAGATGGCCTGGTGGGGGGGCTCCCCCAAGTGAGACATCCTAACAGCAGTGACACGTGGCCCCACCCTCTCTCCAGGGGAGAGGCGATCTTTGGAGAAGGGATTCCAAGTGGGAATCCTGAGGAGTCTTGATTTCAACTCCCCAAACTCAGGAGCCCTGGGCTGCTCCCAAGACAGCAACCCAGGACTCAGATTCCTTCCCTTGTGCCAGCTAAGCCTTCTCTCTGGGAGGGCCTGCTTTCCAAGCTCAGGCCACAAGTCCATAGTCCTGTTACTGAGAGAGCAGTTCTCTTAGGTGCAGAGATACCTGGCCAGTGCCTTCTGTATTTTCAGTCAAAATGCTCCACTGGTGAAGTGCAAATGTCTGACTTTACAAATGCTCAGGCTTCAGGGGCTGTTTCTGCAGTGGGTTCAATTGCCTCCGCCTTTGAGCCCATGATAACCCACACCCAAGTCCAAGGTTATTTCATGCTCTTCCCCATTTAATTCTCTCTTGACCTCAATGAGTAACGATAGCCCCTAAAGAAGTAAAATCCACAATTTTATGAACTTGGAATGAGTTTACAAAGGCATATCAACAGAATAAAAGAGAATTATCTTCCAAATTTTTCCCCTAATGTGCCAAATTAATGTGGAGAAAGAAGATAAAAAGATATGAGACAGAGCCTGCTGGGGGTCAGCTCTGCAGGGTGGGTGGGGCAGGGGGCAGACCGAGGGCCCCTGGCTAGGTCATTGCCCCATCTGCACCTGTGAGGATCAGATTCCCCAGTTTTTCTGTTCACTCAGGCTGAACAAGTTTTTGTTCCAGGTTTTAGCACAGTGTGAGGGTGACTATTCCTCTGCCAACACTAATAAGTTGCAGCATCTTCAGCTTCCAGGCCCCTGATGGTGAGGGTGAAATCTGTTCCAGATCCACTGCCCCTGAAGTGGGATGGGATCCTTGACATGGTCTGGGAAACAGACGTTACGAGGAGCTTCAGAGCCTGTTTGGGTTTCTGCTGGTACCAGTGTAACTTGGTGCTAAGCCCCTGGCTGGCCTGGCAGGTGATGGTGGCTTTCTCCCCTGGAGTCTTAGACAGGAAGGCTGGAGACTGGGTCAGCACCGTGGCCCCACTGGAGGCTGGAACCACAGGTGAGATGTTAGCAGAACATAACTATATATACGTGCAAGTCACCATAGACCTAGTTAGGTAGGGAAAAAATATGCTTTATATTTTTAAAAAATCAGACTAAATGAGTAACCTATATCCACGTGGTGAAAGCTCTCTAATGAAGAAATCATCCAGTGAAAGATGCCCTCACTCTTGTCCAAACAATCCCACTGGAGCCCAGAGGAGCAGAAGCCAGCGGAGCTGGAATGGAAAAGGCATCTTGCTGCTTTCAGCTCGTCTATGTTCCTCATGGCACATCTCAAGATAAAGACCTTCTGATAAAAGTCTGAGAGGCAGGGTCACATGAGAGGTCATAGTAAATATATATGCAAATTAGGGATGTTTCAGCTCGTTTAAATACTCTATTCATTTGCCCATAGATCATGCACCCTGTCCCTTCTCTGAGTGTGTTTTGTCTCCCTCTGCTGCTGAGTTAAGGCATGGTGAGGTTTTTTTTTTTTTTTAATAATACCTTTATTGATATATAATTAACTGTACATATGCAGTGTATACAATTTCATATTTTTTTGACACATGCATCCACTTATGAAATAATCACCACAATCTGAGGATTAGACAGAATGTTCCCCTTCAAAATATCCATTATATTCCATGGGGGATTTTTTCTTGTCGTTGTTAGGATTTTTAATTTTTTTTTTACTTTTTCAGCAATAATACTAAAATCTATGCTCTTAATCTTTAAGTTCATCACGTGGTGTTAACTCTAGGCACTATGTTGTACTGCAGAGCACTGGAGTTTAGTCACCTTCACAACTGACGCATCCATTATTTTGAAAAGTTTTGTGCATTCTTGAGCATAAGCAGAACTGAGTGGCAGAGTGAAATCACACAAACTAATGCAGTCCTCTGGACTAGACTGAAAAGCAGCTCACATCCTCAGCCTTAGCACAGGACAGTGTTAAGTCTCTTGCTCTCCATCACAATGGAAGCCGAAGAAACTATATTTGCCTGGACATTCCACAGTGTGTCATACTATTCAATCCTGGATATCTGATGTCACATTAATAAGGCTTGATGGGCAAGAAATTGCAGAAATGAATCTGACTAGGATCCATGAGGAAGCAGGTTCAATCCCTGGTCTCACTCAGTGGGTTAAGGATCGGGCATTGCTGTGAGGTGTGGTGGAGATCACAGACATGGCTCCTATTGTGTGTTGCTGTGGTTGTAGTGTAGATTAGCAGCTCTAGCTCCAATTCAACCCTCTAGCCTGGGAACTTCCATATGCTGCATGTGCCATCTTAAAAAGACATAAAAAAGGAGTTCCTATTGTGGCACAGCAGAAATGAATCTGACTAGGAACCATGAGGTTGCCGGGTTTGACCCCTGGCCTTGCTCAGTGGGTTAAGGATCCAGTGTTGCTGTGAGCTGTGGTATAGGTTGCAGGTGCAGCTCGGATCCTGCATGACTATGGCTCAGGCATAGGCTGGCGGCTACAGCTCCAACTGGACCCCTAGCCTGGGAGCCTCCATATGCTGTGGGTGTGGCCCTAAAAAGACAAAAAGAAAAAAAATTCAGCTTCCAGAATGTTGAGGAATCTCTCTCTAGATATGTTCATGGACATGAAGTAGCTGTGTGCTTGAGTTGCCCATTACAATCTAGTAATTTTAGACCCAGCAAGTTATCAGGTGGATGGGATATCTCAGACCATAATAAGAAACTGATATTTGTGGCCCTTGAATCCTGGAGGGAGGAGAATATATGGTGTTGAAAAAGTAGTCAAATGAAAATATTTCAAAAAATGTCCTCCACATTTGGCAAAAGACAAACTAAGTAACCACGAACAGGATATAACCATGGCATAGCATAGTCAAAGTGTGTACTAATATTTACAGAGAAAAAAATCTTAAAATGGTGCAAGTCAAATGATTCTTTCACCATGGGGGGACATTCTCTGACTGACAGAGGATGTCTTATTCAAAGCATGGAGGTCAGAAAGAAATGATGCTTTCAATTGCCAAAGAAATAACCATCAATTTGGAATTCTATATTCTGTGAAAATATCCTTTAGAAAAAAGTGAGTATTATGAATTTCTCAGGGGAAGGTGAATTTGTTGGTGGTATGCCTGCCTTAACAATATGGCTAAAGTAAGTTCCCTAAAGAGAATGGAAATGATTTATGAAAAGGGAATCATGAATGCCTTGGATAGACTAAAGAGTAGACTTGACAGAGCCAAGGAAAGACTTAATAAGATATGCAATAGAAACTTTCTCAAGTGAAAAGAGAAGATAAAAAGTATAAGAAAAGAAACAGAATATCCAAGAGCAGTGGGAGCATTCAAAAATGATGTAATTGGAGTTCTCTTTTGGTGCAACAGGTTAAGGATCTGGCATTGTCACTACAGTGGCCTGGGTTGCTATTGTGGTGTGGTTCCATCCCCTGGCTTGAGCAACTTCCACATGCTATGGGCATGGCCTAAAATATACATAAATAAAATAAAAAGATGTAATATATGAATAGTGGCACTGCCAGAAAGACAAGTACTTTTTACAGACAAACAAAAAACCCGGGATTCATCACCAGCAGATCTGCCCCTACATGCAATGCTAGCACAAGATCCATGGGGAGGAGGTAAATGATGTAGCATAGACCCTCAGGTCTTCATAAAGAAAGGAGGCAGAAAAGGGCAGAAATAGGGGGACACAAACAGTTTATTTTTCTTGGTTTCCTTCATTTTATCTATTCTTTCCTATCGATGATTTTATTAATTTCTGTTCTAATTTTCTTTTTCCTTTTATCCCTTTTTCAGATTGGGTTTCTCTTCTTTCCTGAAGTTGAAGCTTAGATGGGTTTCTCTTCTTTCCTGAAGTTGAAGCTTAGAAGCTTAGAAACTACTGAAGATGAAACTTCAGTAGTTTCCTGAAGTTGAAGCTTAGATGGTTAACTTTAGTTTTTTCTTCTGATATAAGAGGCCTTTGTGCCATAACTATGTTTCTCTCTTCAGCACTAGTTTCATTGCATCCCATACATTTTGGTGTTATAGTTCCATTTTTATCTATCTCAAAACATTTTCTATTTCCCTTATGTCTTCACTTTGACCCACTGGAAAATTTGAAATGTATTATTTCATCTCCAAATATTTGTATTTTGGAAGCTATTTTCTATTATTGGCTTGTGGTTTAATAACATTGGGCACTAAGTTAATACTTAATAAGATTTCCATCCTTGAAATTTGCAGCCAATGGACACTTCCTAATGAATTCTATATCAGCATATATAAAAACCAAATAAAGATATAGTGAAAGAAAAACTGTGAACCACAACCTTGATCAGGACAAAGAAGGATATATAAACCCACCTCAAAAAGTTTTTTTTTTTAATTCAAGATTTTCCCTGACCGATACCTGAATATGAAGCACCGTTCTAGTTAAGTTTTACAATAATGTTTTGTGAAAATACTTTGTTATTTTTAACCTGAAATTGGTACACGATGGTATTTAAGGTGCAATACTCACAATTGCCGGAATTTGGAAGCAAACAAGGATGAACTTCAGTAGGTTATTGGATAAACTGGGGTCCATTTAGACCATGGCATGCTGTCGGCCCTGAAAAGCAATGGTCTAACCATCCATGAAAAGACAAGGAGAAAACTCAAATGCACATTACTGAGTGAAAGAAGCCACCTGAAAAGTCTCTTTACTGTATGATCCCATGTATATGATGTTCTGGAAAAGACAAAACTATGGAGACAGGGAAAAGATCAATGGTGGTCAGGGCTTGTGGAGAAAGATCACAGGAGGAGAAGAGAGGAATGTTAGGGCAGTGAAACTGCTCTGTGTGATGCCCTGATGGTGGAGGCAGGTCATTGCAGATGTTTTCAAACCTGTAGAATATACAACCTCAAAGGTGATCCCGAAAGTCAACCATGGGCTTTGGGTGAAAACAGTGAGTCCGTGCAGCTCATCAAGTGTGAGACATGTGCCACTGTGAGGGGAGGAGTCAAGTGTAGAAAACAAGGAAGGCCACATGGCTGTGGAGAAGGGTATTTATGGGAAATCACTGTACACTTGCTGAATTGTTATTGGAACCTAAAATTCCAAAACTAAATGAATATCTATTAAGAAACTCCTTCTTGGAGTTTCTTGGAAAGTATTCTTCAACAAAACCTTCACCCACTGTATGAACTGAGATGCCACAATGCAGATGACTCGGGGGTAATCTGGGATCATCTCAGAATTTATAAAGTCAGGAGAGGCATTGTCACATCTGTGCTGTGGGGCTGAGGAGGGGGAGAGAGTGTTAGGGTGTCTAGGAGGTTCCCAGGCCCTTCTATAAAAACCTTGCAGTGACCTTCAAATGGTGATCTGAGAAATGCTCTTGGCAGGTGGAGACACCAGGAGGAGACACCAGGAGAAACTGGAACAGCCCAACCTCACACATCTGCTTCCCTGGGGGGGGGGGTTGTGCTGGCCTGTAACACTTTGGGAGGTGTATTGTAATCCAGCTGACAGTAATAAGTTCCAAAATCATCAGCCTGCAGGCTGCTGATGGTGAGGGTGAAATCTGTGCCAGATTCACTGCCCTTGAACCGGGATGGGACCCCACTGTACCAACTGCATGCTGAATAGATCAGGAGTTTAGGAGCAGTAATTTAGACTGTTGTTGATACCAGTCTAAATTACTGCTAATGCTCTGACTGGCCCGGCAAGTGATCGAGACTGTGTCTCCGAGAGATGCAGCCAGGGAGGCTGGAGACTGGGTCACCTGGATGGCACACCTGGCACCTGAGAGGGGAAACAAAAATCACACATATTCCTGTTATCAGAGAACTTCCTTGAAGAGCCCAGAGGTACTGAGCACAGTGGCTGAGGGGATGCTCCCATGTCCTAGACACATAGAGACACTCAGGGGTCCCACGGTGAGCAGGGCAGAGGGGCAGGTATAAGCAGAGGGTGTCATTCTGAGGGTCTCCCTCCTCACCTGAGAACCAGAGCAGCAGGAGGCCAAGGAGCGGCATGGGGGCCCTCACGTCCATGCTGGGTTCTGACTGCCACTTCCTCCTGCCCAGGGTGGGCCCAGACTCTTAGTAAGTGTCCAGGGTGGTGGGCTGTGCTCTGGGAACATGCAGATCAGCAGGGGGAGGGGAGGGCTGGGCACAGCTGCAGGGCTGGCTGGTCTCAGTGACAGCTCAGGGGCTGTGCCCTGGGGACTCAGGTCAGAGCAGGCAGCCCATGTGTTTTGCAGAAAACAGGTTTCTCCCTGGAGACCATAGGATGGACTCAGTGCACTGTCCTGTCAGGAGAGTATTTGTTTTCGTCCGTTCAAGGCTCACCCTTGTCTTTCTGGCCTCATTTCCATCTAAGAGCAGGAATGTCAGTGATGATATATTTCAGAAAGCTGTAGGGAATTTGACAATATCTCTGCATTTTGTACCTGGAGAATTTTCCTCTATGGTCTGATTCTCTGACGTCAGGGTTGAGATACATTCTTTGATCCTCCTCAGACCAACCACTCACCGGGTCTCCCTAAACTGAATGTTTTTCCCACGTCTGCATCTTCCTGCATCACTAGATCTCTTAAGAGATGACACTTCTCAGGGGGTTGGGGCAGGGAGTTGGGGCTCAAGCAGGGGAGGAAAGTGAGGTTAGAAACCCGGCACCTGGCCTGGAGCCCACATGGTGTGGACAGGTCACCTGCACAGGCAGGAGTGGAGCCCAGCCTGGGATGTGGCAGGAGCATGTCCCCTCGAGGGGGTGCTGCCACTGCTGACCCAGTGCCAGGTGTGGAGCTGGAGGGAGATGAGGGAGGCCTTCAGGTGACCAGTGAGGCCAGTGCTGGTCATGTTCCCAACCACCACTGCTTCTTCCTCCCATTACAGAGGAGGGCCCTGGACTTGGAGATTGGATATGGAGAAACTCAAATCAGCCCCAATCCAGTCTGAGCCATTCTCTCTGAAGCAGGGTGAAGACAAGACCACAGCCTCTGGAGTTGCTGTGAGCTGCAGAGAGGCCAGGGAGGAGGGGACATGAGGCTGGAGAGGAAACTGCCCTGCTGTTGGTGTCACCAGACCAGGGAGCCTCAGACGCTCATGGTGTGGCTTCAAAGAAGAGAAGCTGCATCCCCACACACAGTGGGAAAGCCTATCTGCACCCAGGGGTCCCGATGTCCATCTTGTCCTTGTCCTGGATCAGAGGTTATCTAGGCAAGTCTAGATAAATCTTACTGCAGTTTTTTTTTCATGTGTATGCATTGTACATTATTATTTTTTAATTGTTTGTTTTGTTTTTTAGGGCCGCACACAGAGCATATGGAGGTTCCCAGGCCAGTGGTCCAGTTGGACTTCCAACTGCCTGTCTGTGCCACAGCTCAAGGCAATGCCAGATCCTCAACCCCTTGAGTGAGGCCAGGGATCGAAGTGATTCCAAGTCAGATTCTGTTCCGCTGGACCACGATGGGGACTCCAAATTTATTATTTTTTTTATTTTTCTTTTTAATGAACAGAAACCTCAATTGACACTGCATTAAAGAGTGACTAGTATATAGTCCCACTAACTAGCATTAGCACACTGAGTAGAGGAAGAGTCCAGAGTGTGGGCTCAAGGAAAACTTTCACACCATTGCCCACGCACCCAGCACACACAGGGTACCATGCAAAACAGGGCAGAGCTGGGGTCCCGAACCCTCAGCATAAGGGAAAGTCCTGCTGTGCCCATGGCCCAGAGCTTCTACCACATGTTGAATTTCACTGTGCAGGGAAGTTAATGTTGGGGGGGAAGGAGAGTCCCCAAAGGGACCTTTACAAGGCAGTGGTGACCTAAGAGGGCCTGAGGATGCCAATGACATCAGGTCTCTAATCTTCTAGATGACAGTGTCAGCTTCAGCAGGTGGGGAAAGGTGGCTGCTTGAGATGGATCCTCCTCAGAAAGTGTAAAGATGGGCTCTGTGGACACAGCATGTCAGGGGGTGGGGGGGACAGGCCCGGCTTCCAGCCCCAGAGCTCAGGACCCAGAGAGGGTTTCTCCACCACCCACCATGACTGCAGCTCCTTCTCAGGTGTCTTCACCACACCCCAGCCCTTAAACCCCCAGGGGCTCCCTGTTGGAACGGGACAGTTTCCCTCCTACTTCCTCAGAATTTCCAAGATCAGGCCTAGGACTTTTGTGGATGGTGGTGTTTGTCTGCCATCTAAAGGCAGTTTTGTGAGATAGTAATTTATAAGATGTCTGATGCTGTGGCCAATTTAGTCTAGGCTATGAGGGTTGAATTGTTATGTGAGAATTAATCTGACAGTGTAACACCCATCCCAGGTCATATTCTGTTGGGAACTCAGCTTTATTGATATCCAAGGCATGTAACATATATGATATACACAGTGAGATGAGTCTGGCCATATGTATATATATCAGTGAGTCAATCAACAATCAAAAATACTAGCCATTCCCTTTTCTTTCATTGTATCCAGGCTTACGTTTTCATCTTCAGTCCTTTAGAGTTTATTTTTATATGGTGAGAGAGAACATTATAACTTCATTCTTTTACATGTATCTCTGTAGTTTTCCCAGTTTGACGAGACATGCATTTCACCAATGTGTATATTACGGTCTCCCATGAATCAGACTTTGGATGTCGACTACATCTGTGAGACTCAGGCAACAACACAACAGGACTCTTGCTCAAGTTAAGGTAGCAATAGGAGTGGCTCCTCTACTTGGGTCATATAATCAGCACAGCACATGGTGCTGATTGCAGCTGGATTAGATAAGGGTACTGTGTGTACATGCTGAAAAGCTTGGATATAAAGTCACTTCATAGATTTCTAGGCCGGTGTTGAAAAACCATGCCATGCTCAAGAGACAAACACAAACTATACGTTGTCAAAATGAATCCGTTCCCAGAATGTCAAGGACCACTAGCAGACTTGTTTGTAGGACACTAAGCAGCTATGTGATTGAACTGCCCACTGTAATCTGCTCATTTTAAACCCAGCAAGTTATCAATATATCTGGTCTCAGTGGCAGTGAATCTTAGGGGAGAGCTGGGTCTTTGAGGACTGGGTCTAAACAAATTCAGCAGGCAGAATCCAACTCCATGGGAAGGACCTCAGTCCCCACAGCAGTCATCCCCCTGGCCCTAACATCTCCTCATCAGCTTAGAGTTTGGTGTCAGAGGGGTGCTCAAGCAGGTAACTTGAGAGAGAACACTTCAGGTTTGTCCTGGACACGCTGCCGTCATATGTTGGTGCGAGTAAGAATGCGGAGCTCCTGCCCTACAGCCCTGCTCATGCTGGGCTCTGAAATAAACTGCTGAGTCAGCAGATGCTGGAGCAGTGCACATGGTCACCAACCTGGTCTGAACAGGGATGTGACCAGGGACAAGGATGTTTGGAGATTTCTGGAGAGCTGGTTCCTCAAGGGCTTGGAAAGACATGATTAGGAGGTGAAAGATTAGGAGTTCCGGGGAAAGGGTTAGGGAATACCTAAGCATTGTGTCCAAGGTGAGGAGAAAATGGTACAAGATGGAAATTACAACACAATTTTGTAACATTTTACCTAGAGCCCCATCCCAGAAATTGTGTGGAGAGAAAGGAAACCATCTGATAAAGACCCAGGACCTCCTTCTGGGCTGCCTGGTGACATCCTGGTGGTTGTCAGGTGGCTGATGTCCCTTAGATGCTGTGGTGTCCACTTTCTACTCCCAGGCACCCAACAGCTGGCAGCAATGACAAGGAAAATGTTCCCCCAAAGGCAAGTGAGCTCTCAAGTGTGCCCCCCACACAGGTTGAGATTTCCATTCCTGTTCAGACTGTTGAATGTGTGTCTTTTCCTTAATGAAAGAGATCAGCTGACAATTTCTCTGATTCTGGAGACGCACACATTCCACCAGCAGGAGGGCTGGTCTGGCTCAGGGACCAGGGGACTCGGAGTCTGACAGATGGAAGAGGGACCAGAAAAGCAAACTGCTCTCTGAAGTCTTCAGTGCCAACAGCCCTGCCACCTGACCTGTGAGGAGCGTCCTGCTCCTAGGAGGATGTGCAGTGTCCCCTGGCTCCACACTGGGCATCAGAGCAACAGCCATTAGAATTTTGGATAAACTTCATTTCTTGCTCTGAAGTTTTTCCATGCTTTGTGTGTGCTCTAAACCTCTTACGGTAGCCATTTTTTTCTTTTTCCTTGGGAACTTTCTTGCTAATCCAGGTTTATTTGCCCTTGCAATGGAAGCTCTTATTTTGGAAAGGAAAGAAACTCTACTTTGCTTTCCAAAATCACAAATAGGATTATATCATCCTAATGATCTGAGTTTTTTCACTTTTTTGGGGGGGGGTGGTGGCTTTTTAGGCTGGACCTGCATCATATGGATGTTCTGAGATTAGAAAGTGGAATCCATCATGGCAATGAAGGATGTGAGCTGAGTCTGATACCAACATCAAAGCTCCCCTCTGCAAATCAGGACCCTTACTCAACAGAGTGAGGCCATGGATCCAATCCCTTTCCTCATGGATAATATTTGAGTTCATCACCTGCTGAGCCACATTGGGAACTCCCTGAAATTATTTTACTTTGATCATACCATTCATGACGTGAAAACAGCCTGTGCATTATTTGTTTAGACATAGTGTTAGAGCATTTTAAAAACTGGGATCTATTTGATGTATCCATTTTTTTGTATTTACACCAAGAAAATATGAGTCAGATTTATATCAATGGAATGAATATATCATGTGAAAAACTACATTTATTTCTTGTCTGATTTTTTTCCTTTATGACAATATTCCGCCAAAATGATATTCTACATAAAATTTTTAAAGTTGTAAAAAGAAAAGAATATCCATTTTGAGGTAGAATGTTAGAGGGTTTGAAGAGCCAACATGGCAAAAGGGACAAAAAATAAAAAGGATAAAATAGAGAAGCTCTATTTTCATTGCATCAGAGAGCAATGGGAAACTACAAAAATATATCCTAAAATTGTGAACTAAAACTGATCTTTTTACTTGTACCATTTTTCCCCTTACATTATGGTTTTGTTAATTGCTTCCAAAATTGCAAATGGATAAAATGCTGACTCAGTGGAGGTAGAAAACCAGACTAAAAAAGGGGAATTCAGTTGTCCCACAGGCCAGCTACTCTCAGTAGCCTGTTTCTGAGGGGACATCATGCCAAGGCTGTGCAGCTGACAGGGCCTTGACATGTGGTGTCTGAGGAGGAGCTGAGGCTTGGCTGGTCCAGAGTCCTCAGCTGAACCCTTGGCCCCTGGTTCTCCCACTTCTCCCTCTTACACAGCCTCAGAGCATCTGCCCCTCTGCTCCCCAGACAACACACACATGTGTGCAGCTGGGCCCCCAGGAGAGGGGTTTGTGTTAAGGGCTGTATCACTGTGGGAGATTCTATATCTTGAAAACAGTAATAAACTCCAGCATCCTCAGCCTCCACCCTGCTGATTTTGAGAGTGAAATCTGTCCCTGACCCACCATGACTGAACCTGTCTGGGACCATAGAGTCCCTGTTGGTAGCATAATAGATCAGGAACCTTGGAGACTGGCCTTGTTTCTGAAGGTAACAACTCAAATAATTGTGTCCATTACTGTGTAGGAGGCTCTGACTGGACCTGCAGGCAGTGGAAGTGGGCTATCAAGGGCTGACTGACAGGGAGAGTGGAGTCTGGGTCAGCACAATGGCCCCACTGGATCCTGAAATAATAAGAGAAAAGTATAGTATTTTAGACAAATTTCATGTGTCCATTTCAGAATTTTCCATTTGTTATTTCCTCCAGGCTAAATTATTTTTTGATTCAGATTACCAAAAATATCCAGTTTCAAAATGAACCCAAGATTTACAGAGTAAAAAGGGATCTCTAGAAGACATGTCCACCTGCCCACAATTGCTATGCCATCATCGTTGCCAGAGGGTGGGTGATTTTTCTTCTGGTTTTAACGACATTCTCATTTTGCTAGGCATCTCATTCCCTTTACATAGAGACTGCAATGTGTGCATCTAACATGTGGACAAATGCACATGAAAAGCAGTGCTGCCCCCACAGCCCCCCTTTCCCCTTCTCATCTCCCCTCCGTCCTCACCTGCGACCCAGAGCAGGAGGAGCCCCAGGAGCTGAGCAGGGAACTTCATGGTCAGCTCTCAATGGATGAGCCCTGAATAGTCCAAGCCAGGCCTGAGATGCCCTTTTAGGTCAGACTGGCCAGGGCAGGTCCTCCCTAGGGAACAACATGCAAATCCCCGGGTAGGGGCAACTGAGGGGAAAGAGCTGAAGAGGGAGTTGGAGGAGAGGAACTCACCTTTTAGCAAAGAGAAATCAGGGTCTTCTCTGCTTAGAAGACCAGAGCAGCTAGAAACCATCCTTCCTCTCCCAGAGTGGGAAGGACAAGCCCACTGGGAGCATCCAGTGTGACTGTGGGCATAGAGCTGAGAGGACCTGATGCTCTGAGAAAGCATAACAAACCCTGCGTGTCCAGGCTCATGTCCAGGAGCTAAAAGGCTGTCCTGCTCGCATTCTTCCCAGCTCACCCAGAGCAGAGAAGAGCTCCTTCCTTTCTAACACTGAGCATCTGGATTTTCTTCCCAAGACCAGTGTGGAGCTGAGCTGGCTCAGGTGTTGTCAGGTCACTGCACTTCCCAGGTCCCCTCCTGGAGAAGGTTAGACTCAGCTGTTAGAATGGCTTTCTCCTGGGACCTGGTGAACCACATTTCAGAAGAGAACTCAAGTCACGAGAACTTGACAGGGAAAAAAGTAACATGTCTGTTGTGCAGAGAGGTTAAGAGTCCAGTTTAAGACAATAGGAAAAGGATAAGAATTGTATGCCTCAGGCAGTAAAATGCAATACGTGAAATCCAGTTGTTTCCATCTGGTGCATAGTCTATCTTAATTCTATGTCTCTCTGTCTCTATCTTGGTCTATTTCACTAGTCAAAGTTTTATTTGCCCTATTATTTTATGCTATTTCTGTAAAATTTTGTGCTTTTTTTTGACTTTTGATTTGGTCTTTTTCTCCCTTTTTTTTCTTTCTTCTTTTTTTTTTTTGGCCCATACTCCGGACACGTGGAAGTTCCTGGGCCAGGGATAGAACCTGCGCCATACCAGTGATCCGACCCCTGCAGTGACTATGCTTCACCTACTGTGCCAAGGAGAACTCCTCCTTGATATTTTTTATGATGCTGAAAAAAAGACCCTACATTTTACTTCTGCATTGTGATGACACCAAGACTAACAAGAGTTTCATCTAGGGAGTGGGCTGTTATCCTGAAAACTCCAGTGCTCTGATTAACCAGGCAGTGAAAGAAGTCAAAGATAAGCATCTGAAAGGGAAAAAAAAATGAACACCTGTGAGCCAAAATGGAGAAGCTCTTATAAATATTAAGGCTCATCTTATAGGACTCTTTTAACAAGTATTAAACAAAGATTTGTTTTCAAACACTATTTTTAGTTGCCTTCTGTTCCCCTAGAAAGTATATTATTGAAGTTTTAGTGCCCAGGACCTAAGCAAGTGACATTACTTGGAAATTACTAACTGTAGACACAATGAGGTTATTAGGATGTGGTCACACTGTGGTGTGATGGACCTTTAATGTGCATGACAGGGGCCTTATAAGATGAGGAAAAGACCACAAAGACAGCAGTTCAGAGAGAGGAGACCATGTGGAGAAGGAGGCAGTGGCTGGCCTTGTGTCATCAGTACTGAAGGAAAACCTGGGGCCTCCAGATGGTGAGAAAAGGCAGGGAGGACCCCTCCCCTACAGGATCCAAATAAGACCTGGTGGAATAGGACCCTGGCTGGACACTTCACATCACATCCCTGAGAGAGAACACCTTCACCCTTTCACTTGTTTTAGGCCACCAAATTCAGAGTGCTTTCTTACAGAAGCTTTAAGAAACAAGTATGCCTGGTACTAAAGAAGTAAACCTAAACTGTGGGAAAGGGAGGGAAAGGGAGCATGTTGTTGTGGTTTTGTTTGTGTGTTGCACCAAATCATTTTTCAGAAACCCGTTTTATAAACTATTCTTTAAGATTGTTGCATTTCAGAGAATGTGTCTCATGATGTTACCAGAACACTTTTGAAGGTCTCTCATTCTTACTGTTTGCTTCATCTCCTAAGCACAAGCCTTGAAATACATGGAAAATGTAAAATATCTAAATAACACTTTTGTGATTAGAAAAAAACTTTGAAATATACTTTTCTGAAATTTAGACAGAAATTACAAGTTTTCTGATTCTGAAAAAAGCTCTCTGCCTCATATATGTGAACAAACCATGTTAAGGCTTGTACCAGAGTAACTAGCAGTCAACACAAGTCACTTGACATGATCCCTAGAGAATAACCTCCCTGAGGTCCAGGTGGGGAGCAGGCTCAGTGACTCTCTGATTTCAAGCAGAGTCCACTGAATCAGGGGCTGTAAAGTAGGCAAGTTCATTGGAGTTTTGCCTCCATAGTTGGCCGATACTATGTCTGTATTTTTTAGTTATTTGGCTGTACTTGAGGCATGTGGGAGTTCCTGGATCAGGGTCCAACATGTGTCATAGCAGTAATCAGAGCCACCTCAGTGACAGCACCAGATACTTAACCCACTGAGCCACCAGGGAACTCCAGCTGTCAGATTCTATTACTCTGAAGTCCTTCAAACTGGAAGCAGGTATATGACATGCATGGCTTGGGAAGACTGTCCTGTTGGTGATTGAGTTTGTTTCCTTATTGTCATTTTCCTGTGGGATGGAGACTGTGATCCTGTTATACACTCTCTGCAGTGTGTTGTGTAGCTCTTGCCATCCAAACAGCCCAAAGCCACGCTGCCTTGGACAAGATTAGAGACCCACAGAGGCCTGTTCACCTTCTGGATCCAAATGGAGTGAGGATCCCTGTGTTACCAGGGGAGAGTTTGTCAGTGAGGGAGAGTGGAGATCAGGCCCCCAGCAGAGGGGGCCCCAGGGGCAGGTGGGCTGGACCAGATCCTGAGCCCTGAGCACCTGGCACTAGAGCTGGCTGCCTGCCAAAACCAACAGCAAATTGTCACCCATCAGAAGATCAAGCCCATGGTTTATAGGAACTTTGGTCGGTAGGAAGCTCAGGAAAGGCTGTGTGAATATGCTCACCTGTGACAGTGTGAGCTTTATCAGAACTTGGAGAAGCAGATAGATTTCCTCAGGCAACATTCCTGGAGCCGCAAGTCCTTCCTCTCCGTGTGCCTGACAGGAACCTGCATCTAAATGTGGGGCTCATTTTTGTTTCCTGTCTCACAGAATACATTTAGTAATCCTGTGGACACACACCAGTGATGCTAGGAGAAGTGGGAAATGGTTCAGGAGATGAAGGCTGTTTGTGGGTGACATTAGCGGATCACTGCATCCGGCTCATCCAGGGTCTAGGGGCACCGAGTGTGGCAATAACTATGCTTCCCCCTGGGCCTGAGCATCCTCTTCCCTGTACATCCTTCATCTGCTCCAGTAGCTTCACTCTGAGTTCACCCTTCAAACCAGTGTGTGTGCTCAGAAGACAGGTTCCTTCAAAGCCATGGCTATTCTGGTTGCTTAGCAATCTTTCCCCTGTGCACATGTCACATTCCTGTTTGACCTTGTAAGCACATCAGGTGGCTTGAGACATAGGGAGTGAGGGCACAGGGAGGTTCTGGGACCCGCAGGGCAGATCCTGCCTGTGGAGGATTATTGGCACCCATGGTGCCCTGGGGTCAGCAAGACAGGATTTTCTCAGAACGTCATGGATAAGGTCATGCACATAAAGCCAAATTGGGTCCATCAACTGAAAATTCTCAAATTCAGTGCTTCTCTCCCAGAGTCAGTGATTTCTGGAATCTAGCAATTCTTATAATTTTGAAAATGGGATATTGATGACACTCTGGAACAAAAACCCCTTATATTAAAGCACATAAACTAATTTTTTTTGGGGGGAGAGGCTAGGCCCAGGGTATGTCAAAGTTCCAGGAGGGACCAGACCCAAGCCACTGCAGTGACAACCCTGGATCCTTAACCCATTGTACCACTAGAACCTTAACCCATTGCACTCCAAATTGATTTCTTAAACCACAAGAACATTGTCTATTCATCTCCTGTTTAACACACATGGCAAGCTCATAACAGGAAAGACACAAGAGATGAGTGGGTTTTTTAGTGTTCACTCCTCGTCTTACAACACAAATATACTAACCGCCTCAATAGTGACAATAGTGATGTTCTGCCTCAGGGACCCACTGGCCTCACAAAGCGACTGCTCATCCACTCAGTCACTTTTGACCAGAAGCCAAGGATAAGCCAGAGTTCAAATGCTCTTTGAAGCATCACCTGCCCTCACCTTTCAGTGCTTCCAGAAATGTGTGTGTGGACTCTGCTAAAGCAACTGCTAGGCCAAGTGGAGAAGAAGGATCAGAACTTTTGAAAAATGGCATGACAATGAAAGAAAATGAGGCCCACTCTGCATTCCTGAAAAGAGGTAGGGACATGTTACAAAGTTACCTAGTAACTGGCATTGCTATGGCTGTGGTGTAGGCTGGCAGCTGCAGCTCTGATTCCACCTTGAGCCTGGGAACTTCCATGTGATGCAATTACAACATTAAAAAGCAAAAAAAAAAAAAGGAAAAATAAGTTAAAAATTTCATACAAGTGTCAGGAAAAAATTTGCTTTAATTTCAACTTAAACCTGTGATGTTGGTTATAACCTGAGTTCAACTGCCCTTAGAACATGTATTTAAAAAAGGAAGAGATAACAATAAATATGCTACAACCTTTCTCTGAATGTTAACATTTGCAGAAAAAGAGTGATGTGAGGATAGAGAGAGAGGGAGAGAGGAGGCATTATCATCCTCACTCACTGTGATTGGAGATAAGGAAAAATTTGAACAGACATATGTGCAGGAGTGGAATTTCTGGGTCATATGGTAGTTCTCTGCTTAGTTTTCTGAGGTCCCTCCATACTGTTTTCCATGGTGCTAGTACCAATTTATATTCCCACCAACAGTGCAGGAGGGTTCCCTTTTTTCATACACTCTCTAGCATTTGTTATTTGTTGACTTGTTAATGATGGCCATTCTGACCAGTGTGAGGTGGTACCTCATAGTAGTGGTGATTTCCATCTCTTTAATAATTAGTGATGTTGAGCAGTTTTTTGAGGTGCTTGTTGGCAGTCTAAATATCATCTTTGGAGAGATGCCTATTCAGGTCTTTTGCCCATTTTTCAGTTGGGTTCCTGGTTTCTTTGCTGTTGAGCCATATAAGTTGTTTGTATGTTTTAGAGATTTAACTCTTGTCAGTTGCATCACTTGAAACTATTTCCTCCCATTCCTATTCTGTAGGTTGCCTTCTTGTTTTTTCAAAACTCTCACTGAAAAAGAGACACTCTCCCTTATGGTCATTGCAGCACAATTCGCAATAGTCAAGACATAGAAACAACCTAAATGTCCATGGACAGATAAATGCAGTAAGAAGATGTGGTACACATACCCATGGAATACTACCCAGCCATAAAAAAAGAACAAAATCATCCCATTTGCTGCAACATGGGTGGAACTAGAGACCCATACTAATTGAAGACAGAAAGAGAAAGCCAAATACCATATGATATCACTTATTTCTGGAATCTCCTATATGGCACAAACAAAACTTTCCATAGAAAGGAAACTCATGGACTTGGAGAACAGACTTGTGGTTGCCAAGGGGGAGGGGAAGGGAGTGTGATGGATTGAGAGTTTGGAGTTAATAGATGCAAACTCTTGCATTTGGAGTGGATAAGCAATGAGACCCTGCTGGGAACTGAATCTAGTCACCTGTGATGGAAGCTGATGGAGGATAATGGGACAAAAAGTACATATATGGAAGACTGGGTCACTTTGCTGTACAGTAGAAATTGAGAGAACACAGTAAATCAACTCTGATGGAAAAAATAAAAAATAAAAAATTTGAAACTTCATTTTTTTAAAAGAAAAACTTTGGGCCACAACTTGCAACAAGATAGACATATGAGTTAAGAATTGGATTTGCTATGCCCCAAATGTGCTCTTGACGTAGGATCAGGGAAAGTGTCATGACTTGAAAGGAGTTCTGTCCTTATATGCTCATACATATTTTTAAAGCATGTTAAAAAATGGGATCTATGTGAAGTATCCATTTCCTAGACAAAATGACCGAGAAAATATGTCAGATTTGTATTCACAAAATGAAAAAAATTTTTATTGTTTGATATTTTTTCCTTTTTTGAAAATAACACATCAAGCTTGTAATTTTTACAAAATTATTTCAGTTGAAAAAAGACAAGAAAATTCATGGCAATATAGATATTCAGAGTTTTTCAAAAGAGAACATTGTGAAATGCAAAGAAATAAAAGGGGGAAATGGAGAAGATATATTTTCATTTTAAGAGAGAGCAATGAGATGACACTGGAAAATACAATCATAGAGCCTAAAATTCCAAACTCAAAAGATCCCATTCTAGGTATGATAATTTTTTACCTATCATTATGATCCTTTATATGGTTTCCTATCCTACATCTGGATAGAAGTTCTGATTAGGCCCAAGCAAAAACCAAAACTTAAAAAAGGGAATTCAGCTGAGCTTTGATTGTCCTGAGGGCAATTTCTACCACTGGCCTGTATCTAAGGGGGCATCACGCCAAGGCCCTGCAGCTGATGGGGCTTTAACATGTGGTGTCCAAGGAGGAGCTGAGGCTCACAGGTCCGCAGTCCTCAGCTGCACCCTCTGCCCCTGGTTCTCCAACTACTTCCTCTTACACAGACTCAGAGCATCTGCCCCTCTTCTCCCCAGATGGCGCACACATGTGTGCAACTGGGCCCCCAGGAGAGGGGTTTGTAGGGCTATATAACTGTGGGAGGAGATGCTAAACCTTGGTGGCAGTAATAAACTCCAGCATCCTCAGCTTCCAGATACTAATTTTGAGAGTAAAATATGTTCCTGACCCACGGCCAGTGAGCCTGTCTGGGATGCCAGAGGCCCTGTTGGAAGCCACATAGATTAGGCGCTATGGAAAGTGGCCTGCTTTCTGCTGGTATCAATGCAAAGCAGAATATCCATAACTATTTACAAGGCTCTGACTGGACCTGCAGGAGATGGAGGCAGGCACTCCAGGGCTGACTGACAAGGAGAGTCAGCATGATGGCCCCACTGGATACTGAAATAATGAGAGAAAAGAATATATTTAGAGTTTTTCAAAAGAGAACTTTGCAAAGTTTCCTGAGAAATTTCACAATTTTCTATTTGTTATTTATATCATGCTGGATTATCATTTTGATTCTGACTTATACATAAAATATTCAATTTCAAAAGAGCCCTAGATTTACAACATAAACACAGAGCTCTAGAATTGAGCTCGAACTTCCCACACTGTCCATGCCTCCATTTTCCATAGAGGATGGGGATCTGTTTCTTCTGGATTTTTCCTCATTCTCACCTTGATAAATATCTCATGCCCTTGGCAGAGGGTGAGAGATGTGCACATACATGTGGGCAAACAAACATGAGAAGCAGTGCTGCCCCCACAGTCCCCTTCCCCTTCTCATCTCCAATCTGTCCTCACCTGGGACCCAGAGCAGGAGGAGGCCCAGGAGCTGAGCAGGGAACCTCATGGTCAGCTGTGAACGGAGGAGCCCTCATCAGTCCAAGCCAGACTAGAGCTGCCCTTTTTTGTCAGACTGGCCAGGGCAGGTCCTCCCTAGCGGGGACAACATGCAAATCCCCTGGTCTGGGCAGCAGAGGGGAAAGTGCCTGGGGGAGGGGCCCTCTCTTGTGACAAAGGAAGATAAAATGTCTCTGTGATGAAGGGAACTTTCACTTCCATACAGATGACACCTATGCTGCCTGTGGGGTGAAGTCCCATGTTTCAATATTTCCTTCTATGTTTTCTTCAACATTTTTTTTCTTAGAACTTCTTCAATCATATTACACCTGTCTTTTTAAGACTAGTTTTCATGATTTTTATAAAATTTTTTACTCTTTTTTCATCCATGTATGATTTGATTGATTTCTTCTTAATATCTTTATAAACAGATTGCTTAATATTCAGTTTCCATAAGATGCATCTCTCTACGTGCTTGTGTACATACTGAATTGAACAGCAGAGTTTGGACCTTCAACACTCAACCTCATAGGACCATGACACTAGGGATTCGCTTCATATTCAAAGATGCTCATGTTAGCAAGGGTTTGACGGATCCAGGCTGGGCTCTGGGTGGTCCTGCTGCATGTGACTGAGCTGGTCTCCTGTCCATGGGTAGAGTCTCATCTGGGACCAGGACTGAGGTGCACTGACCACACAGGGTACCACATCCTCATGGAAAGTTCGGGGGTCAAAGAAATCTTCCATCCAAGCTGCACAGGAGAGGCAAATCCAGTCATCTCCATCACAGGTGCACACAATTTTAATTTATTTTTTCATCTTGGTGATTCCTCAAATTTCAAAAACATATTTCAAGACATATTGAAGGTACTTCATTGTGCATTTTAGATAATTGTGTCTTTTCATTTTCATAACTTTAAAATATCCCTAAATTAATTTTGTGATTTTGTGTTGAATTTTTTTTCTTTTTTAAGGCCATAGCTCAGACTTATGGAATTTCCAGGTCCAAGGGTCAAATCTGAGCTGCAGCTAAAAGCATCTGCCGCAGCCATGGCAACACTGGATCCTTAACCCACTGAGTGAAGCCTGGGATTGAACCCGCATCCTCCTCAACACTATGCCAGATTCATAACCAGAGAAGCCCCAATGGGAAATTGTAGATTTGTGCTGATTTTTAAACTAGACTGTGTGTGTTTCCAACATGTGGCTTTAATATTTTGAATGTGGCATTACTGGGGAAAAATATGTCTCCTTAGCTGAAGAAAAGATCCCCTAAAACTCAACTTCTAAACTCTCCTGTAAATCACCTGTCTTCTTATTAATATGCACACTGTCATTGAGGTGTAAGAATGAGCTGATGACTTTCCATTTCTAATAAGTTTTCAATGGTGCACAGGCTGCTTTTGGCTTCTGGAGCTGGCAAAGTGTTTTCATGTTTTGTGGAAATTATTTCATGCTCTGTTGATTTGCTTTGTATGTATTTTCGTTGGCAAGAAAAAGCTTTCGTTTCTTTGTCAAATCACTCTCTCTTTTTCAGTGTGCACTGTGGCTGAATGAAGTTTCATGCTGTCATCCCAAACTTGTGGATGAACCTTGGAAGCAAAGTCAAGTGGATTCTGGGACCATCTACCATCTGACAATATCCTGAGTCACAGAAACTAGTTTCTTGCTGGGCTGTGTGCTGCCAACTCCTCATCCTCCCCTTCACTTCTGGAAGCAGATTCCCCACCTCCTCTTCCTCCAGGGTTTCCTGTAGATTTGCTCCATGAGGCTCTTCCTGAGATTAGGATTCAGAAGAGGAGGCTTCAATGCTGTCCCTCAGTGACTGGAGGCAGGCCTGTGGACAGAGGTGAGACTGGAGAGTCACCTGATGAAGTGATGCAGGCAACTGAAAGCATCAGGACCACATGGTTGGAATTTCTACCCACTCCTGAGGACCACTGGGGAAGATGGGCTCTGGCTTCTGGGGAAGCACCTGAACCACCACAACCACCTCCCCACATACATAGTTTCTAGTGTTTGCTTCCCTGAGTTTCATAACATCATCCCTTTGAAAAGTTGTAGTTTAGACTCAGGTACCATTTATTGAGAAACTCCTGCTTGTAAAATATAGAGATAAGTTTCACTTTCTGTATGAACTCTGACTAAAGCTGTAACTCAGACTCCTCAGGTGTCATGATTGCTGATGGTATTAAATCAGGAGAAGCACTGTCATGTTTGTGCTGCTGGGGCTGAGGAGGAGGAAAAAGAGCTAGGGAGCCAAGGAGACCCCCCCCCCGCCCCTTCTACCAAAACCTTCCAGTGACGTCCAAAGTATGGCTGCATCTGAGAGAGTCTCCAGCACATGGAGGCACCAAGAGCAGCTGGGGCGGCCCACCCTCGTGCATCTGCTCCCCTGGGGTTTTTTTCTGCTGGCCTGTAACACTGTGGGAGGTGCACTGTATTCCTGCTGACAGTAATAAGTTCCAACATCTTCAGGCTGCAGCCCACTTATGGTGAGGGTGAAATCAGTGCCAGATCCACTGCCCTTGAACCGGGATGGGACCCCACTTTCCAAACTGGATGCAGCATAGATCAAGAGTTTAGGAGCTTTCCCTGGTTGTTGTTGATACCAGGCTAAATAACTGCTAATGCTCTGACTGGCCCGGCAAGTGATGGAGACTGTGTCTCCTAGAGATGCAGCCAGGGAGGCTGGAGACTGGGTCAGCTGGATGGCACTCCTGGCACCTGCGAGGGGAAACAAAAACCACATATTCCTGTTATCAGAGGACTTCCTTGAAGAGCCCAGAGGTACTGAGCCCAGTGGCCGAGGGGATGCTCCCATGTCCCAGACACACAGAGACACTCATGTGTCCCACAGTGAGCAGGGATGAGGGGCAGGTGTCAGCAGTGGGAGTCATTCTGAGGGTCTCCCTCCTCACCTGGGAGCCAGAGCAGCAGGAGGCCAAGGAGTGGCATGGGGGCCCTTATGTCCATGCTGGGTCCTGACTGCCACTGACTCCTTCCCAGGGTGGGCCCAGACTCTTAGTAAGTGTCCAGGGTGGTGGGCTGTGCTCTGGGAACATACAAATCATCAGGGGGAGGGGAGGGCTGGGCACAGCTGCAGGGCTGGCTGGTCTCAGTGACAGCACAGCGGCTGTGCCCTGGGGACTCAGGTCAGAGCAAGCAGCACACCTATGCTGCAGAAAACACGTTTCTCCCTGGAGACCACTGGATGGACTCAGCACACTGTCCTGTCAGGAGAGTATTTGTTTTCCTCTATTCAAGATTCCCCATTGTCTTTCTTGCTCCATCTCCATCTTAGAGCCAGAATATCAGTGTTGATGCATTTTAAAAACTGCAGGGAATTTAACAAGCTCCCTGTATTGTGTGCCTGGAGCTATTATTGAAGCTGGAGAACTTTCTTCTCTGGCCTGATTCTCAGATGTCTTGTTGTGACACATTCTTTGCTCAAAAACAGAACCAGGATATCTACAGAATTTTCCTCTGTAGTCCCGCTGGAATGAGCATTCCACATGTGCGAAGAGCCCAGCAGGATTGGGAAAGTTCTTCTGAAAGTCCGACGGGAAAATTCACAGCCCTCAGTGCTCACACAGCCCAGGGGTATCTCTGTTTCCACCAAGCAGAGCAGAAACCCTTTTAACACATGGAACATCATGTCAAATACTCCAAAACCTGTAAATCATTATTGGAGTGAAGTTGTTGATATACTAAATTCTTTTCTGGTCTATCCTATCAGAGCTTTTGAAAGCAATAGATTAAATAGTTACAAATTATGAGATAAATAATGTGCAAGACTAGGTTAGTGACGTTAGCCATGGAACACACCAAATTGAGGGCAATGATTTAAAATAAATGTTGGGGAAAAAAATGAACGCTCACCAGTGAGTTGTATGTCACCTGGAGTCTATCTAGTGTGCTTATACGTAGAGTGCTGAGAAGAGCAGGTGGAGAGAAAAGTAGAAAGGAGATGAAGAAAGTATTGTTCTCAATGTTCCACTTTTACCACCCAATTGAAAAATGGACCGAAGACCTAAATAGAAGTTTCTCCAGAGAGTATATACAGATGGCAAATAACACACAGAACTATGCTCAACAGCATTAACCATTGCAGAAATGCAGACCTAAACTTCAATGTGGTACTACCTCATACACATCAGAATGACCATCATTAAGAAATCCTACAAAGAACACATTCTGGAGAGGGTATGTGATTAAAAGAGCCCTCCTACACTGTTGGTGGGAATATAAATTGTTGCAGCCAGTATGGAAAACAATATGGAGTCTCCTCCACAAACTGAAAATAGAGTTGTCATAGGACCCAGCAATCCCAATCCTGGGCATATACTCACACAAATCTACAATTGGAGAAGATTGTTCCCCACCATGTTCATGCACAGTGAAGACAGTACTTATTGTAGATAGTCTTGTAAAGAGTAGCACTATTTCCTACAGCCAAAACATGGACGTAAGCTAGGGGCCCATCGAGAAATGCATGGATAAAGAACATGGTGTGTAGACATATATAATGGAATATCAGCCCCCCGAAAGAATGAAATAATGCCATTCATAGCAACAGGCATGGACCTAGAGGTTTTCATACCACCTGATGTAAGTCAGAAAGAAAAAGACAACTAACAATACTATGACTTATGTGTGCAATCTAAAATATGGCAAAAATCAACATATCCATGAAGAAAAACAGACTCACAGGTAAAGAGAACGGACTTGTGGATGCCATGGGAAAGAAGGGGTATGGGATCGAAGGATTGGAAGTTTGGGATATCAAGGCAAACTCCTTTATATAGAATAGATAAATAACATGTTCCTACTGCATAACATAGGGAATTCGATCCAATATCCTCTGACAAACCATAATGGAGAAAACGTGAAAATATGTATATGCATACCTGAGTTACTTTGCTATACATGAGCAATTCACACATTGCAAATCAACTATATTTCAATAAATTAAAAAACTAATGTTCCCATTTTAAAATATTATTCCTGGTCTTGCCTAATCAAAAATCTAGGGTCACCTTAAAACCATGTGGTCAGTGGCTCTATACAAATGCCTAAGACAAATCACAACTTGCCCAGGTTTTAACCATGGTTCTGATTGCAGCTGTAATCAAATTGCTAGAAGGCTGTGGTGTGGGGAATTCAAGAACTTATCTTCAAAATGAAGACATAATTTGAACTCCTGTTGTGGTATTTGGATTAAGGATCGGGTGTTGCCACGGCTGTGGTGGAGGTATCAGCTGCAGCTTTGATTCAATTCTTGAACCAGGAATGTCTATACGTTGGAAATGTGGACAAAAAAAGGGGAAAAAACACATAATTTCTCATAGAAAAGCACTCCCACCAAGTCAACACAAGGAAATATCATTTGGATTCTGAAGGCAGCTTAAACATTTTGGAGTTAGTTATCCAGATTTGTTTATTGTGATGCTGTAAACCTGCTAGTGCTGAGTGAGCTCCAGAACAGAAGGCTCTATGCTCTGCCCAGCATTTATTGGACCTTATCATCCATCCATACAATGACCCTTAAAGTGCTTGTGCCAGTTAGTGTTGTGCTCCAGAAAGCACCACAGGAGAACCACAGTACAGACTACTAGAGTATTGGAGCACTGCCATGATCTCTTTGGCAGATAAGAAATCCCCTTTTTCAAGAGGACTCCTGGCTTGCTACTAAACCCTGGTAAAGCTACATGCTGTCTTCAAGTCAGGAAGTGGCCGTGGGACCTGAGCTGCCCTCATTAACTGAATGGGGGTGGATGAATCCACCAGGGCATAACTATGTGCATGCACAGAAGCACTCTCTCATTAGGTAGAAGGGGACATATGATTCCCGAGGCGTGTGTATAGATTGTGCCAAATCAAAGGGAACCTAAGCTTGCAGAACTGCTGCCTTTTCCTGATCCTATACCTATGCACACATGTGGAGTCTCTTTAGCCAGCTGAGCAGGAAAGAAAATCATCAAAACCTAACTCAGGCAGGATACCCCATCCTCCTTTCAATGTAGATTTTTATAGACCCAAAGCCTACACGAAGAACAGTGAGGAAAGAACATGCGGGAAGAAAATCATCTCAGGGAGCAGGACCTGAAGTTGATGGACTCCAATCCACTTTACCTCACAGAGAGATAATCTGAGTCAGATTTCTTCATTGATTCCAGGTCAATGCGGAACAGTTTGGCCAAAGGATCAGATGATTAGATAAAACAAGGCTGAGAGGTTGGGGATGAAGTATTGCCCAGTAGAGTCTTATAAGTGGATCTCATGTAAGGACATACATTGTAAGGATGTCTGTGTTCTGTGAACATGGTCAGGAACTAACATCTCCTTTGCAGGCAATTCTCAAAAATCAGAGAGAAAGATGGCGGCCTCTTTGGATGTCAGGTGGCCTCTTTCCCAAACACTCCAGTATGTGCTCCCTGGGTTCAAACATGAAGTGGCCATCCTGGCAAGGAAGAAGTTCATCCACTTGAACTTCCCCTGACCTAGAGTTCCCTGGCTTTTCCCCTCAAGACATTGCCCAGCAGGGCAAAAGAGCAGAATGATTCTGGTCCCTGAACTGTCACCATGCCTTTAGTATCTGGGAGAGCCAGGTAGCCCCCTAGTGGGAGCTTTTCTA
This sequence comes from Phacochoerus africanus, assembly GCF_016906955.1. Classification (NCBI taxonomy): domain Eukaryota; kingdom Metazoa; phylum Chordata; class Mammalia; order Artiodactyla; family Suidae; genus Phacochoerus; species Phacochoerus africanus. Next base: position 61,217,102 of record NC_062548.1, read on the forward strand.
TTTGCATTCCCCTACCAAGAGGGAAGAGCCACTTGTCACCGCAGTGGACTCTGCGTCCAACTTACCTTCCTTGTCTGACATGCTTCCAACTGCCTGTGCTTACAAAATCCTGATTCAGTAGCATGGTATTTCAACAGCCAAGTACAGGCAAGAATCGCCTTTTCCCATAAATCCAGTGACTAGTAGCCAACCACATGGACAGTGGAAGGTCCTGCTGGTGACTTGGTTACAGTCTAAGTTGGGACTAACAGTCAATTTTTGATACTGTTTGTCTCCTAATTAGAATATATTGCTCCAAGAACCAAAATTATAGAAACTGCAGTAACTTCTATGAATGTTACTCTTGAAAAATGTTGCTCACTGCCCTTGGCACTGGAGCTCTCTGTTTTAAAAGTTTTGGTTCTCAAGGAAGGAATGCTTGAGACAGCAGGCACAGTAACAGACCCACTGAACTAGACGTTAAAAATGTGAGTTGGCTAGTTTGGGCTACTCTTATTTAACCAACAGACAAATCAGGAGATTACTCTGCCAGCTTGGGTGGTACTCCTATAACTGGTGGCAAGGAGGAATAGCCCAGGGCTATAGGGATCTCTTGGAAGGCCCTTTAGTGGTCTCATGTACAGTGTCCAGTTTAATAGATTACAATAACCCACAGAGTTTAGTATCTCTCCAGGAGTAAGAGATTGGGTTTGCATTCAAGAAAAGACTGTGATCAGAGAAGTTGCTGTTAGAGTTCCCCTTGTGGCACAGTGGTAACAAATCCACCTAGTATTCATGAGGATAGGGATTTGATCCCTGTCCTCGCTCAGTTGTTTGAGACTCCAGCATTGCTGTGGGCTGTGCTGTGGGTTTGCACATGCAGCTTGGATCCCACATTGCTGTGGCTGTGGCGTAGGCTGGCAGCTGCAGCTCCGATTTGACCCCTAACTTCCATATGCCTTGGGTGTGCCCCTAAAAAGAAAAAAAAAAACAAAAAAAGAAGAAAAGGGGCAGTTTAGGGAAAGGAAAAGATGAGTAGTGGAAAATGAAAGTATTATATTTTAACTGTGGCCTTGGGACAAATTTCAGATTAAGAACTCTTCCAATAATTATGTCTGCAGATAAATATAAATACAATATTGTATATAAATGAGACTATATGAAAGTGATATATCGATTATATACATGCTATAATATAATAGACATCATATATATTTATTTCCCCCCTTCCTTTCCCCCTTCTTTTTAAATTAAGTTTTATTTCTAGTGGTCAACCCGATAACTTATTCTTTAAATTTCTTGATATAAAGTTATGTGTCTGAACTGCAAAATAGATAAGCATTCCTTTGTGGAGAAGAGGAAGAACAAGCCATCAGCTTTACAAGGGATCCTTGCCTCATATTAGGCAGCTACACAGTAGTGTTGTGTTTTTAATTGGAAACTCGCATGTGGATGAATGTGCGTCTTGGATGCTGGAGCAGATTTGTCAGCTCAGCCTTACTGCTTTGTCCATCTCCATTCTCCTCCAGGATCCCTTTCCCCATATGGCTCTGGGTTTTGCAACCTAATACAAGCTGCTGTGTCAGATAGGAAAATTGCAAGAGCCAAGCTTCTTGTCATTCCTGAGGTTCATCATGGCTTCTGAGATGGCTCTGAGGCTTCACGTCTGAGGAGATGCCACCGAAATTATGTGCAACAGATTCCCCATGATGGAGGCTTCTCCTGGTTTGGGGAATCTCTAGAAGTACAGTGGTGCAAATCCTCTAGTGCCCTGGACTAAAACCCAACCTATTTCAAAATCCTCTGAGGGTTTTTCTTTTCCTGAGAAAAGCACACAGTCTTCCAATTTGTACATTCCCCATACAACATCAGTAGAGATTTTGCATCTTATGTATGGCCTTATGAGACTAATTAGTTGCTTCTTTCATTCCATTATTTTCGCTCTGATGAGGGCAGGCTTTCAAAATGTAATATGTTTTTCTCCCTCATTCTGATCCCACAGGAGAGCAAGGGTCCTGGACTCCTATGGGATTTTCTAACATGTGGAAATGGCTTTGTAAATTTATAATGTGGAACATATTTAATACTAGAATGTTTTCCAATGCATTTTATGTTATTAAACAATACTTGATTTAGTGTCGTGTCAATTTCTGCTATACAATATAGTGATCCAGTCATATATGCATCTACATTCTCTTTCTCATTGAATAAATTTAATAAATACAGTGCATATTCTTGAACTAGAAGGAATGGATTTGTTCAAAAATTCAAAATAAGTGGACAGGGACATTAATGCACAATAATTAATTACATGATTTTCAGAATTGTACAAGAAATTGATACGTAAATCACAAGCACTACACATCATTTGCACTGAGACAGTTTAAATTGCAGAATAATCTTGTCAAAAGAAATGCAGAAAGGAAAAAAAAAGAAGAATGAAAAATGAAAACTAAAAACAGAGCAAAGAAGGACAGGAAGAAGGAAGGCAGGAAGGACAGACAAAGGAGGGAGGAGGGTGGGAGGAAGCACGGGAACTGAGTGTCCAGTGTCTCCGTCAAGCCTTACTCATGAAGGGGCAGGTTTGATCCTATCAGGTAGGTAGGTAATGACTTGCTTTACATGAGCTCTAAAATCCTGCCTGTGCCCCCAGGACTTGAGACTCCCCTGATTGAGAGGAAGCAGCTGGAAACACAAGACCTCCCTGAACAAGTGAGTGAGTTGGGTTTGTGCTCAGAGACATAAACTTGTAAAAGTCAAGGGCTTTCCCTGAAAGATCATCTCCAGGGTCACGAGGGCATCTGAGTGGCTATTGACCCACAGGGTGTGTGATTTCAGGGACCTTGACACAAGCCCCAGCACATCAATCAGCCATTTCCTGATCAAAAAGCCAAGCAGTCTCCCCCAGTGCCTTCAGCTTCTAGGCTCAAATCCCTGACCTGCAGCTGGTGGTGACTTTGCTGGAGTCAAGGACTTGGGGGCTGGAAACTTGGTCATCATGGGGTCCCCAGTGGCCCAACAGAGTAAACTTGACCTACATGTCTCTGGTGTTCTCCAGATGGAACCACGGTCCCCATAGCATCATGAATCGGGCTCCTCCCACTGCAGTGTGGGTGTGGTGCTCTCTTGCCCCTCAAGGACTCCTTCCTTCAGTAACTCCTCTCCCTATAGCCACATCCTGGCACTGGCACTGTGCAGCTCCTCCATCAGGAGGTGGAACCTATTTGCCCACCCTTGAATCTGGACTGTGTGTGACCAGCTTTGCAAAGTGGAATGTGGAGACAGGCTACTGTGTCAGGGCCCAGTCACAGACCTTGAATAACCTTGCCTGATTCCTCTTTGATCCCAAGGCCTTTAGAGCATCCACGCCAACCAGTCCTGTCTGGGCCACAGGAAGATTGACTTTCACATGAAAGAGGGGCCAGGTGTCAAAGGTCATCCTCTTCAAGAACAACTGACAGTGAGGAGACACCTGAGGGAGGAAAGCCAGGTGAGAAGAGCCACGTGATACCTCCTGACAGAACATGGACATTTCCTTTACAAATAACAGCGCACTCACCTCCAGGTCCATCATGGGAAACCCAGATCCCTTCACTCCAGCTCCATCTTGGAAGGGAATGACCTCCCTCAAGGGTCACCCTTCATCTGGATCCATCATTTACCCTGAGGTCTACATTATGAAGGTGAGGAAAAAACAGCCATTTCCTTAGAAATTTCCAAAGGAAAAGACAGAAAACAAAATTTCTACAAAGTGTGTGATGATACCTACAGTTATCATGGATCAGCATTCTTAATAGAGCTCCACACATGCCCCCTATTCACGCTCTCTTTCATTTGTGTAGATACATTTATATGAGTGTGAAATATAGAGAGAATTATGTAAATTTGGACATGGGTGTATCTGGATATGCACATGTAAGGATATGCATCACATAATAAAGCAAATATATTCGGATTATTGGATATAAATCTCTTTTAAGAAGTTTCTCAAAATGAACTTATTAATGAACTGTTTTCACCTCAATATGTTTTAATTTTATATAGTTTATGTTTGGACCGTTCCTTAAGAATGGATTGCTAAATAATCATATTTATTCCAGAAGTTTTAATAAAATTCATTTATCTATACATGTTGACATGTAAACAGTGAATTTCACAACAGTTCCACAATAGTGGTTTGTAACAACAATCCCCTTGAAATCTCAGTGGCTCCCAACACAAAGCATTTATTTTCATATTTACAAGAGTTTACATTAACAGGGATTTGGCTGATCCAGGCAGGGTTCAGGTGGGTGTTTCTAAGCTGGTCTGTAGTCTGTGGGTGGGGTTTGCTCAGGTCCAAGACTTAGGAAGCAGTGGACATACCCTGCACTCACAGAAATCTCTAGGTCAAGCTTCACCAGAAATTTAAGTCTAAACATCTACAGCACAGATGCATGCAGTTTTGTTTTTCTTTTTTTTTTTTTTTGGTAATGAATGACTTCTGTATTTATTTATTCTTCTTTGAGCTGTTCACATTTTTAAATTTATTTATTTTATTATTTTTTTATTACTCAAATGAATTTATCACATCTGTAGTTGTATAATGATCATAACAATCTGATTTCACAGGATTTCCATCCCACAGCCCAAGCACATCACCCAACCCCCCAAACTCTCTCCTCCAGAGACCATAAGTTTTTCAATATCTGTGAGTCAGCATCTGTTCTGCAAAGAAGTTCCGACTGTCCTTTTTTCAGATTCCACATGTCAGTGAAAGCATTGGATGTTGGTGTCTCATTGTATGGCTGACTTCACTTAGCATGATAGTTTCTAGGTCGATCCATGTTGCTAAAAATGCTGGTATTTTGTTCCTTTTAATAGCTGAGTAATATTTCATTGTGTATGTGTACCACATCTTCTTGATCCACTCCTCTGTCGATGGACATTTAGGTTGTCTCCATGTCTTGGCTATTGCAAATAGTGTTGCAATGAACATGGGAGTGCATGTGTCTTTGCGAGTCATGGTTTTCTCTGGATAGATGCCCAGGAGTGGGATTTCTGGATCAAAAGGTAGTTCTATGTTTAGTTTTCTGAGGAATCTCCATTCTGTTTTCCATAGGGGTTGCATCAATTTACAACCCCACCAACAGTGTACTAGGGTTCCTTTTTCTCCATGGCCTCTCCAGAACTTATTTTTTGTAGACTTTTGGGTGATGGCCATTCTGGCTGGTGTAAGGTGGTACCTCAGAGGGGTTTTGGTGAACATTTCTCTAATCATGAGTGATGTTGAACATCTTTTCATGTGTTTATTGGCCATCTGTATGTCTTCATTGGAGAATTGTCTCTTTAGATCTTCTGCCCATTTTTTGATGGGCTTGTTTGGTTTTTTAGTATGGAGCTTCAGAAGGTATTTATAAATTGTGGAGATTAATCCCTTGTCAGTCAATTCACTGGCAAAGATTTTCTCCCATTCTGTGGGCTGTTTTTTTGTGTTGTTGAGGGTTTCCTTTGCTGTGCAGAAACTTTGAAGTTTGAGTAGGTCCCATTTGCTTATTTTTGTTTTTATTGCTAATACTCTGATAGGTGGATCTGATAAGATGTTGCTGTCATTTATGTCAGAGAGTGTTTGCTCTATGTTTTCCTCTAGGAGTTTGATAGTGTCTGGTCTTATATCTAGGTCATTCATCCATTTGGAGTTTCTTTTTGTGTATGGTGTTAGGGAGTGTTCTAATTTCATTCTTTTCCATGTGGCTGTCCAGTTTTCCCAGCACCACTTATTGAACAAGCTGTCCTTTCTCTGTTGTATATTCTTGCCTCCTTTGTCATAGATGAGTTGGCTGTAGGTGCATGGGTTTAATTCTGGGCTTTCTATCCTGTTCCACTGATCTCTATTTCTGTCTTTGTGCCAGTACCATACAGTTTTGATGATTGTTGCTTTGTAGTAGAGTCTGAAGTCCGAGAGCCTGATTCCTCAGGCTCCATTTTTCTTTTTCAGGATGTCTTTGGCCATTCTGGGTCTTTTGTGCTTCCAAACAAACTTTAAAATATTTTGTTCGAGTTCCGCGACAAATGTCCTTGGTAATTTGATAGGGATTGCATTGAATTTGTAGATTGCCTTGGGTAGTATAGTCATTTTGATAATATTAACTCTTCCAATCCACGAGCATGGTATATCTTTCCATCTATTTGTGTCATCTTTGAAGTCTTTCATCAGTGGCTTGTAGTTTTCAGAGTACAGGTCTTTTGTTTCTTTAGGTAGGTTTACTCCTAGGTATTTTATTCTTTTGGATGCAATGGTAAATGTGATTGCTTCCCTGATTTCCTTTTCTACTTTTTCATTGTTAGTATATAGAAACATCTATCAATTTCTGTGTATTGATTTTGTATCCTGCAACTTTGCCAAATTCGTGGATGAGCTCTAACAGTTTTCTGGTAGAGTCTTTAGGATTCTCTAGGTATAGTATCACATCATCTGCAAATAGGGATAGTTTGACTTCTTCCTTTCCAATTTGGATTCCTTTGATTTCTTTTACTTCTCTGATTGCTGTGGCTAGCACTTCCAGAACTATGTTGAAGAGTAGTGGAGAGAGCGGACATCCTTGTCTTGTTCCTGATCTCAGCAGGAATTCTTTCAGCTTTTCACCATTGAGAATGACATTTGCTGTGGGTTTGTCGTATATGGCCTTTATCATGATGAGGTAGGTTCCCTCTATGCCCACTTTCTGAAGGGTTTTTTATCAGAAGTGGGTGTTGGATTTTGTCAAAGGCTTTTTGCACGTCTATGGAGAGGATCGTATGGTTTTTATTCTTCAGTTTGTTAATGTGGTGTATCACACTGATGGATTTGCAGATATTGAAGGACCCTTGCATCCCTGGGATAAATCCCACTTGATCCTGATGTACAGTCCTTGAAATGTATTGTTGGATGTGGTTGGCTAGTATTTTGTTGAGGATTTTTGCATCGATGTTCATCGGTGAAATTGGCCTGTAGTTTTCTTTTTTTGTGGAATCTTTGTCTGGTTTTGGTACCAGGGTGATGGTGGCCTCATCGAATGAGTTTGGGGGTATCCCTTCCTCTGCAATTTTTTGAAATAGTTTCAGAAGGAGAGGTGTTAGCTCTTCTCTAAATGTTTGATAGAATTTGCCTGTGAAGCCACCTGGTCCTGGACTTTTGTGTGTTGGAAGTTTTTTAATCCCAGTTTCCATTTCAGTTCTTGTGATGGGTCCATTCATCTTTTCTGTTTCATCTTGGTTGAGTCTTGGAAGATTGTACTTTTCTAAGAATTTGTCCATTTCTTCTAGGTTTTCCATTTTATTGGCATATAGTTGCATATGGTAGTCTCTTATGATCCTTTGTATTTCTGTGGTGTTCGTTGTTACTTCCCCTTTTTCATTCCCACTTTTGTTGATTTGACTCATCTCTCTTTTTTGCTTGATAAGACTGGCTAGGGGTTTATCACTTTTGTTGATCTTTTCGAAGAACCAGCTTTTCGTTTCATTGATCTTTTCTATGGTTTTCTTTGTTTCTATTTCATTGATTTCTGCTCTGATCTTTATGATTTCTTTCCTTCTACTAACTTTTGGTCTTGTCTGTTCTCTCTCGAGTTGCTTTCGATGTAAGTTAGCTTGTTTATTTGAGCTTTTTCTTGTTTCCTGAGGTGGGCTTGCATTGCTATAAACTTTCCTCTTAGAACAGCTTTTGCTTCATCCCATAGGTTTTGGAGTGTCGTATCTTCGTTGTCATTTGCTTGTAGGTATTTTTAAATTTCCTCTTTGATTTCTTCAGTGATGCATTGGTTGTTTAGTAGCATGTTGTTGAGTCTCCACGCGTTTTTGTTTTTGCAGTTTTTTTGTTGTTGTTGATTTCCAGTCATATAGCGTTGTGGTCGGAAAAAGATGCTTGATGATTTCAATTTTCTTAAAGTTACCGAGGTTGGATTTGTAGCCCAGGATATGATCCATCTTAGAGAATGTTCCATGTGCACTTGAGAAGAATGTGTATTCTGTTGCTTTTGGATGGAATGTCCTATAAATAAATATGTATTAAGTCCATCTGGTTTAATGCTTCATTCAGAGCCTGTGTTTCCTTCTTGATTTTCTGTCTGGTTGATCTGTCCATTGCTGTAAGTGGGGTGTTAAAGTCCCCCACTATGATTGTGTTATTGTCAATTTGTCCTTTTAAGGTTGTTAGCAGTTGCCTTATATATTGTGGTGAACTTGCGTTGGGTGCAAAGATATTTAAAATTGTTATATCATCTTCTAGGATTGATCCTGTGATCATTATGTAATGTCCTTCTAGCCCCTGAAAATATCCTTCATTTTAAAGTCTATTTTGTCTGATATGAGTATTGCTATGCCAGCTTTCTTTTGATCCCCGTTTGCATGAAATGTCTTCTTCCACCCTCTCACTTTCAATTTGTACGTGTCCCTAGAAGTGAAGTGGATCTCTTGAAGACAGCATATATATGGGTCTTGTTTTTGTATCCATTCAGCAAGTCTATGTCTTTTGGTTGGGGCGTTTAGTCCATTCACATTTAAGGTAATTATTGATATGTGTGTTCTTATTGCCATTTTATTTATTACTTTGGATTTGTGTTTGCTGCTCTTTTCCCTTTCCTTCTTCTCTTGTTCTCTTCTGCCTATAGAAGTTCCTTTAGGATTTGTTGTAAGGCTGGTTTAGTGTTGCTGAATTCTCTCAGCTTTTGCTTATCTGTGAAGGTTTTGATTTCTCCTTCAAATCGGAATGAGAGCCTTGCTGGGTAGAGGAATCTTGATTGGAGGTTTTTTCCTTTCGTCATGTTAAGTATATCATGCCCCTCCCTTCTGGCCTGCAGAGGTTCTGTTGAAAAATCTGCTGATAGCCTTATCGGGGTTCCCTTGTATGTTATTTGTTTCTTTTCCCTAGCTGCTTTCAAGATGTTCTCCTTGTCTTTAATTTTGGTCAGTTTGATGAATATGTGTCTCGGGGTGTTCCTCCTTGGGTTTATTTTGTATGGTACTCGTTGTGCTTCCTGGATTTGAGTGAGTGATTCCTTCCCCATGTTAGGGAACTTTTCAGCTATTATCTCTTGGAATATTTTTTCTGTCTCCTTCTCTCTCTCTTCTCCTTCTGGCACCCCTATAATACGGATGCTGGTGCGTTTAATGTTGTCCCAGAGTTCTCGGAGACTCTCTTCATTTGTTTTCAACCTTTTTTCTCTTTTCTGTTCTGCATCCGGAATTTCCACTCATCTGTCCTCCACCTCGGTTATTTGTTCTTCTGCCTCCTGTATTCTGCTGTTAGCTGCTTCTAGTGAATTTTTCATTTCAGTTATTGTATTTTGCATCTCTTCTTGTTTAAGTTTTATATCTTGTATCTCTTTGGTCAGGGTTTCCTGTATGTTATCCATCTTTGCCTCCAGTTTATTTCGAATGTCTTGCATCTTCTTCAGCATCAACAGTCTAAAATCTTTTTCCTGGAAGCTAAGAATCTCCTCCTCACTCAGCTGTTTTTCTGGGGTTTTTTTTCTTTCTCCCTCATCTGAGTTCTAGGTCTCTGTCTTTTCATTTTTATAGTTTTTTTTTTGTGTGTGTGGTGACCTTCTTACAGATAATAGAGTTGTAGCCTCTCTTACTTCTGATGTCTGCCCCCCTTGTGGCTGAAGTCAGTATGGGGGCTTGCTGCAGGCTTCCTGATGCCTGCCCCCTGATAAGTGGAGCAGATTCTAATCCCTCTGGTGGTTGGAGCTTAGCCTCTGGATGGGATTAGAGGTAGCTGTGTGCCTGAGGGGTCTTTAGGTAGCCTGTTTACTGAGGGGCGGGGCTGTGATCCCTCCTGGGTTGTTGTTTGCCCTGGGGCTTCTCAGCAGCTCACTGACCGGTGGGGCCAGATTTTCCCAAAATGGCCACCTCCAGAGAAAGGCACTGCTGCTGAATATTCCCAAGAGCTTTACTTTCAATATCCTTCCCTCACAACAAGCCACATTCACCCCTGTTTTCCCAGGATGTCCTCCAAGTACTGTGGTCAGGTTTGACCTAGATTCCTATAGAGACTTTGCTTTGCCCTGGGATCCAGTGCACATGAAAAGTCTGTGAGCACCTTTTAAGAATGGGTTCTCCACTTCCCCCAGTCCTGTGGAGATCCTGCACACAAGCCCCACTGGCCTTCAATGCCAGATGCTCCAGGGCTCTTTCTCCCTGTGCCAGATTCCCACACGTGAGTGTTTGATGTGGGGTTCAGAACTCTCACACTTGTAGGTGAGTCTCTGTGACCCAGTTAGTTTCCAGCCTGTGGAGTTTCCCACCTAGGAGGTATGGGGTTTTTTATATCATGAAATCACCCCTCCTACCGTTTGATGGTTCCTCCCCTTTTTCTTCTGGAGTAGGGTATCTTTTTTAAGGTTTCCAGTGCAATTGGGTGAAGAGTGCTCAGTTTTTACTTGTGAATTTTGTTGTTTTTAGGAGAGAAGTTGAGCTCCAGTCCTATTCTGCCACCTTAATCCCATTCTGATGCATGCAGTTATAATTGGTCATTTTATTTTGATAATTCCTCAAGTCTTTAGCTACCTTTACCCATTTAAATTTCAAGGCGTTTGATCATGGCACTCACATGGAGTTCTACTCTCTAATATTTGTCACCATATTGCTCTCAATCTTAATTTTGCGTTAATTATACAGAATCAACTGAAAGAATTATCAGCAATATATTATTAGGCTCTAGGAAGACTGAAGGTTGGAACTTTTAGCATTTGAGCAGCATCTCAGTGACCGCAGAAAGCACATAGTTTCTTCCTTATTTCTGATTCACCACCTTCACCAGCTTGGCTTTTTAGTCTCAGGATTAATGCCTCATGGTGTCAGGAGGGCTGTGGCAGCTCTGAGCATCATAGCCTCCCAGGATTGGGTCAGGAAGGAATGCAAGGGGAAGCTGTCCACCTGCCCTTTTGTGTGAGGATTCAAAGTCCTTCTCAGAAGCCCTGCTCACACCCCTCATTCCTCTCACATCCCCCTGCCTGAGCTGACCCCAGGGGCTCCCCTAATCCCTGCTCCCCCTGGGCCTGAGGGGACTCCCCTTTGCTCACCATGCTCAGCAGACAGAGGTGGGGATCTAGAGACCCAAGGAGAAAGGGGAGGCCTGCTGTGGACATGGCCAGGAACTTCTGCCTCATTTTGAAGTTCACCATCTGTTGAAGTTGCTGTGCTGGAGAGACCCCAAAGTCACCTTTACAAGATAGGTTGGAATATACTAGGGGAGTGCCCATTGTGGCTCAGGGGGTTCAGAAACTGACATAATCTCTGTGAGGATGTGGGTTAGATCCCTGACCTAGATCAAGGGGTTAAGGATCTGCATTGCCACAAGGTGTGTCATAGGCCATAGGTAAGGCTTGGATCTAGCATTGATGTGACTGTGGTGCAGGCTGGTAGCTGAAGCCAAGATTCCACCCCTAGCCTGGGAACTTTCATATGCCACAGGTAGGTCTGGAAAAAGGAAAAATAATAAATAGGTAAATTGTAAATATTAAATATATGTATTCACACTCACATACACAGCAGGGCCACAGGAGGCAAATGGAATCATATTTCTAATTTTCTAGTTGACCATGTCAGGTTCAGCAGTTTGTGGAAACATGGCCTGTGCTTCCAAGGCCAGGATAGTCTGGCTTGTGCTGCTCCAGAGCTGCTGGGCTTTAACTAGGGCCATGGAAGGAGGAGCCACTCTCCTGACCTGAGGGACCAAAGTCCCTATGTGGGGTGACTGTCAGGGGCAAGGAAGGATACTATTGACACCACATGGTGCTGAACCCCCCTGAGAGCCCAGGGGCCAGGGTGACAGCCAGAGTGGCCAGCACCTCGGAGCTTGTTGTGGGCCCTATCGCTGTTCCCAGGGCTTCTCCCCTAATCCTGAGTGATCTTGACCCTGCTTGAGTCTACAGAGAGGGGTCAGCAACTGTCCCCACCCCAGAGTCTACTCTCAGCCAGACTGGGTTCTGGCTAGAAGGAAAGGGGGTACCAGTTAAATAAGTGAGCCAATTATATAAAAAACAAATCACTTATATGCTACACATAAACAGGATATGTACATTTAAAATACTAAATTAAATACATCTATTATAGGAAACATGTTTACCCAACCTAGATAACCATATAGTAAGTTACAAATGATGCATATGTGAATAAATATAATTTCACTATGAATATACTGTCTGAATTTCATATTCTGATTCATATGCATGAAGCTTTAGAACCAGTGATGGGAGGATACAGCTGTTGCATTCTCAGTATTTCTAAGAGCAGGCCTATAATATTTGTTTATTGTGGTGTTCATCTGCCATCTACTGGCAGTTTTATGACATAATAACATAGAATTTTTGATGCTGGGTCCACCTGAGACTAGGCTGAGTGACATGCTCAGTGGGAAATATAAAGCAAGTCCTGCAGGTTGAAATAAAAGGAATCTAGGCAGGATCTCAAAATCCATTAAGAAACAAAAATCTTCAATAAAGGTCAATGCATGAATAATGATAAAAGCTCTTATTTTATAAGATGGTTTTGTAAATTCACTTTTATTTTCTATATGATTTAAAAGACAAATACATAAAAAGCAACTTGTATTCTACAGGCTCCCATGATGTATGAAACTGTGATCAGTGATATCAATAGCAAGAGGGCAGAGGAGAAGCTATATAGAGACAGAATTTGTGCATGCTTTTGTAGCTAATTTGGCATAAACACAATTATTGATTGTTAGTACAGTATGATGTTAATTTTAATACTCATGACAACATCAAATCCAAAAATCTACAGAATGTATAAAAAAGGACATGAGAAAAGAATCAAAACATTTCACCAAAAATGTAACCAAACTACAAGAAGGCTATAATGATGAAAATGTTGGAACCAGAAGTAGGACATGGCAATGTGGCAGGAAAAAGTTCCTACCAATCATAACAAATTTTAAATATTAATGGATTTAACTCTCCAGGAAGACAGAGATTGGCAGAATGGATACAAAACAAAACAGAACACCCCTGGATCCAAGTACATGTTGTCAACACGAAATTCTTGTTAGAACCAAAGACACAATTGGTTGAGCACGAAATAATGACACATTATATTCTATGCCACAGTCCCCAGAGGAGAGCTACAACAAATCAGATGAAATAGCCTTTAAATCCAAAACTGTGACAAGAGACAAAGGGCATTTATATTAATAAATATCAGTATAGCAAGAAGCTGTAAATATTATGAATATTTAAACTAGGTATTGCCAATGGAATGGATTTTCCTGATAAGTTGAGAATTGCCTAATTCCTGATTTTCCTACTTCACTTTTTTCTCCCAGTACATTCATTTTTTTCCAGTCTGAGTGATGAATTTATTAGCATTTAATAATAACATATTATGCATCTGAGGTTTTTTTGAGGGCTCCACTCACTTGATTTCTATGGAATTTTTGCCATTCATCTTTTAAACCTGACATAATTGACACCTTGGAGTTTTCATTGCCTTTGCCATGGAAACGGTGATCTGGGAACAGGCAATGCAATCTAAGATACTTTACTTTCTGAAGCAGAAACAGGATCGGGTTATTGGGTTGATGTAGGCGATCTTTTATTTCCTCACGTTTTTATGACATGGAAATGGCCTGAGTCCTTATTAGGTCCATTATCAACTTGCAGCATAACTTTAAATGGAATGTAGTCAAAGTGTATGTTTCTATACATTCCATTAAAATACCTTATTCAGACTAACATTCAGTTTAGTGACCGTGTCACGTGAAAATAACAATTTGATGTACTGTTTGTAAACATTTTGTATGACAATGCATTGCCAAAGTTTCCCATTTCAGAAGTCTTTAGGTTCAATAGTCTTCACAACCTTACTGTTCAGAAAGAGAGAACAAAATCTGGAAAGATTCTAGATTTTTCCTATATTATATGGAGTAAACCGTATGTTCTCTATCACTCAATTCATGATGTTTATTTTCAAAGCACACTTTTGAAATTGTAAAAACACTGTTTCCACTCAGAATAAAGTAGAGGAAGCAAATCAAAGTGTTCTAACTCTTATATTTGCTATGAATTTAAAAAGACTATCTTAAACACTCAGAAAGTAAACATTTTTACTTATTATGCTCATCAGTACTCTCCTAGGAAGCTGATGGAGATACTTTCATGAACATATTAATGGAAGGTAGAGTGTGAGGAGGAAAGAAATAGCAAATTGAGAAAGAGAAAAATATTACTTGATCTCTATTCCATGTATTATGCTATGAAAACTATGCTCCGGTCTCTTCATTTCCAAAAAGTATTAAAGTTTAGCTGCCACATATAAGTGTCACTTGGCTATTTCATGAAATCATTTAATTGACAACCATAGACAAGCCAGGGAGGATTGGGCTGCCCTTTCCCTCAGCCTCCCTGTCACATCCCTGGTTGGTACAGGACACAGGACCCCCTAAATGGCCCTGCTGCTTCTGCCAGGACCAGGCTGTGAAGCTGATGGGGAGATAACAGAGGAGGAGGAGGTGGAGGAGGAGGAGGAGGAGGTGGTGAAGGAGGAGGAGGAGAATGTGGAGGAGGAGGAGGAGGAGGAGGAGGAGGAGGAGGAGGAGGAGGGGAGCGGGAGGGGGGGAGGAGGAGGAGGGGGAGGAGGAAGCTCGTGTCCCGCATGAGCGCTGGCGGTGAAGTCAGTGAAAGAGAATGAAGAGGCGGAGGGTGGTGGTTAGCGGGCCGCAGTGGCTATGGCGACGAAGACCAGTGAGGTGGAGGTGCATCCCAGATGCTCATGGCCCAGAGCCCTCAGCTGCCACCTACCCCCTGAGCCCTCCCACAGCTTCCTCTCACACAGACTCAGAGCAGCTGCTCTCAGGTCCCCAGAGAAGCTGCACCTTGGGCAGCTGAGCCCCCAGGCAGGGAGGTTTGTGTTCAGGGCTGTATCACTGTGGGAGGAGATTGTATACCTTGATTACAGTAATAAACTCCAGCATCCTTAGCCTCTACCCTGCTGATTCTCAGGGTGAAATCTGTCCCTGACCCACTGCCACTGAACCTGTCAGAGACCCCAGAGTCACAAAACCTTATAGATCAGGAGCTTTGGAGACTGGCCTGCTTTCTGCTGGTATCAATACAAATATGTGTATCCATCACTGTGTAGGAGGCTCTGACTGGACCTGCAGGAGATGGAGGCCAGCTCTCCAGGGCTGACTGACAGGGAGAGTGGAGTCTGGGTCAGCACAATGGCCCCACTGGATCCTGAAATAAGGGGAAAATACAAGATTATAAGCAAGTTTGAGCCACTTTTGAAAATTCCCTTTTACTTATTTCAATCTAAAACATTTTTATGTAAATTAATACACTAACCTAATCATTTTATAAAGAACCCAAGATTTCTAATGCATGAGAAAGTATCTGAAATTTGTCCACATATCACCCCCTCTCTGTGTCACCACCTTCACCAGAGGACTAGGGTTTCATCTGAATCCTCCTCATGCTCACAGATCTAAATATCTCTTCCCTTGGCAGAGGGTGAGATGGGCAACTACATGTGAGCAAATGCACATGAAAAGCAGTGCTGCCCCCACAGCTCCCTCCCCTTCTCATCTACCCCCCATCCTCACCTGGGACCCAGAGCAGGAGGAGCCCCAGGAGCTGAGCAGGAAACATCATGGTCAGCTATGAATGGAGGAGCCCTGAACAGTCCAAGCCAGACTAGAGCTGCCCTTTTATGTCAGGCTGGCCAAGGAGAGCATGCAAATGCAAATCCCCTGGTGGGGGCAGCAGAGGAGGAAGAGACTCGGGGAGGGCCCTCTCTTGTGACAAAGGAAGATAAAATGTCTCTGTGATGCAGGGGAACCTGCACTTCCATACAGATGGCACCTATGCTGCCTGTGGGGTGAAGGCACACATTTCAATGTTTCCCTCTCTTTTCTCTACCCATTTCTAGTTTTTGCAATCTTCCCCAAGCAGATATACACTTCTCCATAATAAGGTTGAGTTCCAGAAATATTTTTTTTATTCTTCTTTTCTTTTTTGTACAAGACTCTGAATTTGTTTTCATTTTCATGAATGGAAGACGTTGATTTCCTGGGCTTCAGGTGTACATCAAAGTCACTCAGTTATATATATATATATATCCTTTTTCAGAGTGTTTTCATTTCATTTTTTATTTTTTTAACTCAATGAACTTTATCATATTTATCATTGTACAATGACCATCACAACCCAAAATTACAGCATTTTCATCCCAAACCCGCAGGCCATCCCTTCCCCCAGCCTGTCTCCTTTGGAAACCACAAGTTTTTCAATGTCTGGAAGTCCATGTCTTTTCTGCAAAGATCATTGTATCCTTTTTTTAGATTTCACATTTAAGTGATAGCACATGGCTTTTGCGTCTCACTGTCTAACTTTGCTTAGCCTGATAATTTCTAAGTCCATCCATGTTACTGCAAATGCCATGATTTCATTCCTTTTTAAGGCTGAGTTATGTCCCGCTGTGTATACATACATCTTTGGCCTCTGTCACTGTCCCCTGTCAATGGACTGCTGTGCATTGAAAGAACAGAGACCACTCCAACTGAGAGGAAACAAATTACGAGTCTTTATTACTGGTCAGGGCCACACACTGCCTAAAAGTGGCTTGAGCGTGAAGCCCTGAACAAAGAAATGGACCACATTTATAAAGGCAAACTTACGTCCAAGTTGGGAGGGGTGAGCATGAATAAGCAGGGGTACAAAAGCAAAGTGGTGGTTAAATTCCTTCAAACCTTAACTAGTAATAGTGTTTAGGTTAATAAAAATAATGATTTAAGGTAAGGACCATATTTCCTGACTTCAAGCAGGCAGCTAATGTTGGCACCAAAGAAGTAATTAGATGGGTAACCTTGTAGCATCTGCAGTCCTCCTCATCAGCTAAATTTTTTCATCTAAGGAAGGGGGCTGTGGCCAGAGACTTAGGTGCCAGGTTTATTGCTTTACACAGGCACTGTGGAATGTTAACAGGGCCCAGGCCTACGTCCTTCAGACATTTAGGTTGCTTCCAGGTCTCGGCTATTGTATACAGGGCTTCAGTGAACAGTTAATACATATACATATATTCTTTCTCAGATAGTTTTCATTTCATTTTATTTTATTTTTATTCTTTTTATTTTTTGGTCTTTTTGCCTTTTCTAGGGCTGCACCTGTGGCATATGGAGGTTCCCAAGCTAGGGGTCTAATTGGAGCTGTAGCCATGGGCCTAAGCCCGAGCCACAGCAATCCAGGATCCAAGCTGCATCTGCAACCTACATCACAGCTCATGGCATTGCCAGATCCTTAACCCACTGAACAAGGCCAGGAATCGAACCCACAACTCCATGGTTCCTAGTTGGATTCGTTAAACACTGAACCATGATGGGAACTCCTCATTTTGTTGAATTTTATTGTATTTATAGTTGTACAAAGGCTTTTCAAGTATCTTTTTGAGTCATGGTTTTCTCTGGCTACATATGCCCAGGAGTGGGATTGCTGGATCACATGGTAATTCTATATTTAGTTTTTGCAGAATCTCCATCCTGTTTTACACAGTGGTTGCACCAATTTACATTCTCACCAACAGTGTAACAGGGTTCCCTTTTCTCCACACCATCTCCAGCATTTATTGTTTCTAGATATTTTGATGGTGGCCATTCTGGCCGGTGTAAGGTGATACATCATGGTAGTTTGGATTTGCATTTCTCTAATAATGAGTGACACTGAACATCTTTTCATGTGTTTTTTGGCCATCAGGATGTCTTCTTTGGAGAACTGTCTGTTTAAATGGTCTGCCCATTTTTTGATGGGGTTGTTTGTTTTTTTTTTGTTTTTGTTTTTGTTTTTGTTTTTGGTATTGAGCTGCCAGAGGTGTTTAATATTTTGGCAATTAATCCCTTTCCAGTCACTTCAATGGCAAATATTTTCTCCCATTCTGTGGGTTTCTTTTCATTTTTTTGTGGGTGTTTTTTTGGAGGGGTTCCTTTGATGTGCAAAAACTTTAATTTTAATTAGGTCCATTTGTTTATTTTTGTTTCTATTGTCATTACTCTAGGAGCTGGATCTGAGAAGATATTGCGATGGTTTATATCAGAGAGTGTTTGGCCTGTGTTTTCCTCTAAGAGTTCTACAATATCCTGCTTTATATTGAGGTCATTAATCCATTTTGAGTTTATGTTTGTGCATGGTGTTAGGAAGTGTTCTAATTTCATTCTTTTACATGTAGCTGTCCAGTTTTCCCAGCACCACTCATTGAAGGGACTTTGTTTTCTCCATTGTATATTCTTGCCTCCTTTGTCATATTTTAGTTGACTGTAGGTGTGTGGTTTTAATTCTGGGCTTTCTATACTGTTCAAATGATCTCGATTTCTATTTGTGTGCCAGTAGAGTACTGTTTTGATGACTGTACCTTTGTAGTGTAATCTGAAGTCAGGGAGCCTGATTCTTCCAGCTCCATTTTTCTTTCTCAGGATGGCTTTGGCTCTTCTGGGTCTTTTGTGCTTCCAAAGAAACTTTAAAATAGTTTGCTCCAGTCCTGTGAAAAACGTCCTTGATAATTTGATAGGGATTCTGTGAATCTGTAGATTGCCTTGGGTAGTATAATCATTTTGACACTATTGATTCTTCTCATGCAAGAGCAAGTGTATCTTCCCACCTGTTTGCCACATCTTTGATTTTGTTCATCAGTGTCTTACCGTTATCAGAGTACAGGCCTTTTGTCCTTTTAGGTAGGTCTATTGCTAGGTATTTTATTCCTTTTGATGTGATGGTAAATGGGATCGTTTCCCTGATTTCTCTTTCTGATCTTTCATTGTAGGTCTTCTCTCAGTTTCTGGGTGTTAATTTTTTATCCCTCAGCTTTACCAAAGTGATTGATGAGCTCTAACAGTTTTCTGGTAGCATTTTTAGGAATTTCTAAGTATAGTATCATGTCATCTGCAAACTGTGATAGTTTTACTTCTTCCTTTCAATTTGGGTTCCTTTAGTTTCTTTTTCTTCTCTGATCACTGTGGCTAGGACTTCCAAAACTATGTTGAACCATAGTGGTGAGTGCAGACATTCTTGTATTGTTCCTAGTCTTAGTGGGAATTTGTTCAGCTTTTCACCATTGTGCATGATGTTAGCTGTGAGTTTGCCATATGTGGCCTTTGATATGTTGATGTAGGTTCCCTCTGTGCCCACTTTCTGGAAGGTTCTTATGAGAAATGAGTGTTGCATGTTATCAAAATTTTTTTCTACATCTATGGAGAGGATCATATGATTTTTATTCTTCAGTTTGTTAATGTGGTGTATCACACTGGTTGATTTGTGGATGTTGAAAAAAATCTTTGCATCCCTGGAATAAATGCCACTTGATCATGGTGTACAGCCCTTTTAATATACTGTTGGATGCGGTTTGCATGCATTTTGTTGAGGAATTTTGCATCTACATTCATCAGTGATACTGGCCTATAATTTTATTTTTTTGTGATATCTTTATCTGGTTTTGGTATCAGGGTGATAGTGGCCTCATAGAATGGTTTGGGAGTGTTGCTTCCTCTGAAATGTTTTGGAATAGTTTCAGAAGGATAGGTGTTATCTCTTCTGTCAATGTTTGATAGGATTCACCTGTGAAGCCATCTGGTCCATGGCTTTTGTTTGTTGGACATTTTTTAATCACAGTTTCAATTTCAGTATTTGTGATTGGTCTGTTCATCTTTTCTATTTCTTCTTGGATTAGTCTTGGAAGACTATCCTTTTCTAAAAATTGCTCCATTTTTTCTAGGTTATCCATTTTATTGGTAGTAGTCTCTTATGATTCTTTGTATTTCTGTGATGTCCATTGTAACTTCACATTTTTTGCTTCTAATGTTATTGATTTGAGTCTAATTTTATTGATTTGACCAAAGATTTTTTAAAATTCATAACCTTGAATTTTTAGTAATTTTTCCCACTAACTTTGCATGGGGCTGCTTGTGTAGACTGTGATCTGGTCCAAGTTAAAGGAGTAGGAAGGAAGATATGCAGAAAAAGGAGAATCAGAAAGTGGCAAGAGTAGAAGAAACTGCTTTACTATTCATGGCACCTGATCTCAGCTTAGTTACTGAGTGCAAATGTTCCTCGCTCTTTTCCTCCCAATCATTCTTGCATCCTCTTACCTCAGTCATTACTATTGTCCTTGGGAAACTCCTCCTTTTGTGTACATTTTCAGGGTGGTATTTTCATTTTATCATTATTCTTGAGTTTGTGTTGTTACCCTTTTACACTACACGTATTTGAACATGTCCCTTCTGAACATGTAGATTTTGGATTTTGGGGTGTTATTTCATATCTGCTATTACATGGTTAATTATACGTTATGCATTCTAAAAGAATGGTGTGACAGGTTTTCTCCTTGGTAGCTTTTTTAAATGTTCTTGTTTTGGGCTCCTCAGTGGTATATGGAAGTTCCCATGCCAGGGACGTAATCTAAGCTGGAGCAATGCTGGATCGTTAACCTACTGCAGCAGGCAGGGAATTGAACCAGGGCCTCCACAGAAACAAGCCTGGTTATCAACCTACTGCATCACAGTGGAAAGTCCTTCATAGCTTTTTAAATGTATATCTGCCACCCAAAGAATTTCAGCTTTCAACTGTCATTTTCTTCTTATAGGGGCCTACCCTTGAGAATGAATGATTCTCTTCATTTGATGATTTTTTGCAGTGGCTATTTACTGATCAGTAAGAGATGTTTCTCTACCAGCAAGGAGGAACTTAGGTTGCTGATGTGGTTTCTTTACAGCAAGACCTATTCTTTATCCACTACAAGACAATGCATCACAAAAAGTTTGGTTCAGTGTCTTCTGACTCTTAGGTGCTATATTGTTTCCAGAGGATGTGTATCTTTACAAAACATGATAAAGAAATAGAAAAAGAAAAACTATTAACCAGAACCATGATCAGGACAAAGAATGATATATAAACCCATCTTAAATTGTTAACACTAAACAAAATGAAGAGACAACCCACAGCATGGGAGAAAATATTTCCAAGTTAAGTGACTATCAAGGGATTAATCTCCAAAATTTATAAACACCTTCTTCAGCTCCATACCAAAAAAACAAACAACCCCATTAAAAAATGAGCAGAAGATTTAAACAGACAATTCTCTAAAGAAGACACATAGATGGCAAAAAAAAACCACATGAAAGATGTTCAACATCACTCATGATTAGAGAAATGTGCATCAAAACCATGATGAGGTACCAACTTACACTGGCCAGAATGGCCATCATCAAAATGTCTAAAAACAGTAAGTTCTGGAGAGGGTATGGAGGAAAAGGAACCCTACTACACCATTGTTAGGAATGTAAATTGGTGCAACCACTGTGGAAAACACTATGGATATTCCTCAGAAAACTAAAAATTGAGTTCCCATTTGATCCATTGATCCCATTCCTGAGGATCTATCCAGAGAAAACCATGACTCAAAAAGATACGTGTACTCCAATGTTCATCGCAGCACTGTATACAATAGCCAAGACATGGAAACAACATAAATGTCCATTGACAGAGGAGTGGGTAAAGAAGAAGTGGTACATATACCCAATGGAATATTACTCAGCCATTAAAAGGAATGAAATAATGGTATTTGTAGCAATATGGATGGACCTAGAAATTATCATGCTAAGTGAAGACGGCCAGACAATGAGACACCAACGTCAAATACTATCACTTACATGTGGAATCTAAAAAAAAGGGCACAATGAACTTCTTCACAGAACATATACAGACTCACAGACTTTAAAAAATTTATGGTTTCTGAATGAGACAAGTGGGTGGTGGGTGGGATGCACTGAGGGTTGGGGATGGAAATGCTATAAAATTGGGTTGTGATGATCATTGTACAACTATAAATGTGGTAAAATTCATTGAGTAATTAAAATAAAATGAAATATAATAAAATAAAATTCAGGATTTTCCCTGACCAAGTCCTGAATATGATGTACCATTCTAGTTAAGTTTTACAGAATATTTTGTGAAAACACTTTGTCCTTTTTGACCCAAAAATCTGTACATGATGGTTCCAGTGTAATATTCACAATTGCCAAAATTGGGCAGCAACTTTGGATGAACTTCAGTGGGTTAATGGGTAAACTGGGGTACACTTGGACCATGGAATATTGCTTGGCACTGAAAAGCAATGGTCTAACAAGACATGAAAAGACTTGAGGAAATTTAAAATGCACATCACTGAGTGAAAAAAATCCATCTGAAAACGCTACCTAGTGTATGATCCCATGTATATGATGCTCTGAAAAAGACAAAACTATGGAAACAGTGAAAAGATCAATGGTGGTCAGGGCTTGTGGGGAAAGATCACAGGAGGAGAAGAGAGAAATATTAGGGCAGTGAAACTGCTCTGTGTGATGCCCTAATGGTGGAAGCGGGTCATTATGATGTTTTCAAACTCATAGAATATTCAACCCCAAAGGTGATCCCTAACATCAACCATGGGCTTTGGGTGATAACAGTGAATCAGTGCAGCTCATCAACTATAAGACATGTGCCAGGGTGAGGGGAGGAGTCAAATGTGGGAAATAAGGGAGGCCACATAGGTGTGGAAAAGGGTATCTATGGGAAATCACTGTACATTTGATGAATTATGATTAGAACTCAAATTCTCTAAAATAATTTATATTTATCAAGAAACTCCTTCTTAGACTATCAAGAATATCTTCACCCTGATCTATGAACCGTGATGCCCCAGACCAGATGATTCAGGGTAATTGTCTCTGACTTTATTGAGTCAGGAGAGACAATGTGACTTCTGTGCTGTGGGGACTGAGGAGGGGCAGAGAGAGAGTTAGGCTGCCTATGAGGTTCCCTGGTCCTTCTACTAAAACCTTCCATTGACCTTCAAAGGGTGTGTATTTCCTAGACAGGCTCTCAGCTGATGGAGGCACCAGGAGCAGTTGGGGAAGCCCAAACTCACACACCTACTTCCCTGGGTGGGAGGGTTGTGCTGTCCTGTAACACTGTGGGAGGAAAACCATACCCTGCACACAGTAATATTTTGCAGCATCTTCAGGCTGCAGGCCGCTAATGGTGAGGGTGAAATCTGTGCAAGATCCACTGCCCTTGAACCGAGATGGGACCCCACATTGCAAAGTGGATGCCTTATAAATGAGGAGTTTAGGAGCCTTCCCTGGTTGTTGTTGATACCAGTCTAAATTACTGCTAATGCTCTGACTGGCCCGGCAAGTGATGGAGACTATGTCTCTTAGAGATGCAGCCAGGGAGGCTGGAGACTGGGTCAGCTGGATGGCACTCCTGGCACCTGAGAGGGGAAACAAAAAACATATATTCCTGTTATCAGAGGACTTCCTTGAAGAGCCCAGAGGTACTGAGCACAGCAGCTGAGGGGATGCTCCCATGTCCTAGACACACAGAGACACTCAGGGGTCTCACAGTGAACAGGGATGAGTGGAAGGGTGTCAGCAGTGGGAGTCATTCTGAGGGTCCTCCTCCTCACCTGGGAGCCAGAGCAGCAGGAGGCTGAGGAGCTGCATGGGGGCCCTCATGTCCATGCTGGGTCCTGACAGCCACTGACTCCTGCCAATAGTTGGTGCAGTCCCTTAGTAAGTGTCCAGGGTGTTGGGCTGTGCTCTGGGAATATGCAAATCAGCAGGGGGTTGGGGGAGGGCTGGGCACAGCTGAGCTGGCTGGTCTCAGT
Source organism: Phacochoerus africanus (assembly GCF_016906955.1). Classification (NCBI taxonomy): domain Eukaryota; kingdom Metazoa; phylum Chordata; class Mammalia; order Artiodactyla; family Suidae; genus Phacochoerus; species Phacochoerus africanus. The sequence goes on from NC_062548.1 coordinate 61,240,745, forward strand.
GACAGCCCAGGGGCAGTGCCCTGGGGACTCAGGTTAGAGCAGGCAGCACACATGTGCTTCAGAGAACACGTTTCTCCCTGGAGACCATATGTCAGAGTCAGCACACTGTCCTATCAGGAGAGTATTTGTTTTACTCCATTCAATGTCCCCATCATTTTTCTTGCTCCATCTCCATCTAAGAGCAGGAATATCAGGATTGATGCATTTCAGAAACTGCAGGGAATTTAACAACTCCCTGCATTTTGTACCTGGAGATATTCCTGTGCCTAGAGAACATTCCTCTGCAGTCTGATTCTGTGATGTCCTTGGTGAAACACATTCTTTGTCCAATCACAGAACCAGGATATCTGCAGAATTTCCTTTTGTATTCCCACTGGACTGAGCAGCACACATGTGGGAAGAGCCCAGCAGGGTTGGGAAAAGTTCTGTCTGAACGTCTGACAGGAAAATGCACAGCACTCAGTGCTCACACAGCCCAGGGGTATCTGCAGTTCCCACAAGCCAGAGCAAACCTGCATCATTTATGGGCACAAGCTGGGTGCTCTGAGGTTATGCCTCAGTAGTGGAACTAAGTGCCTGCTCATTAAGTGCCATTTGCTCTTTGCAACAAAGTTTATACAAGCAGGACTCCATAGAGTTAAGAGCTTCAAATGACAAGACTAGATGATGCCAGAGCCTTCTTGTGTCACAGCAGGTTAAGATCCTACATTGTCACTGCACTGACACAGGAACTTCCACATGCCTTGGGTTCAGTCAAAAAATTTTTTATAGTTTCTATTGCTCTCTGATGCAATGAAAATAGAGCTTCTCCATTTTTTTTGGTCTTTTTTTTGCTACTCCTTGGGCCAAACCGGCAGCATATGGAGGTTCCCAGGCTAGGGGTTGAATCACTGCTGTAGCCACTGGCCTATATCAGAGCCACGGCAACATGGGATCCTACACCACAGCTCACAGCAATGCTGGATCCTTAAGCCACTGAGCGAGGCCAGGGATCAAACCCACAACCTCATGGTTCCTAGTCGGATTCATTAACCACTGAGCCAAGATGAGAACTCCTAGAGCTTCTCCCTTTTATCCTTTTTATTTTTTGTCCCTTTTGCCATGTCGGCTCTTCAAACCCTCTAACATTCTACCTCAAAATGGATATTCTTTTCTTTTTACAACTTTAAAAATTTTATGTAGAATATCATTTTGGCGGAATATTGTCATAAAGGAAAAAAATCAGACAAGAAATAAATGTAGTTTATCACATGATATATTCACTTCATTGATATAAATCTGACTCATATTTTCTTGGTGTAAATACAAAAAAATGGATACATCAAATAGATCCCAGTTTTTAAAATGCTCTAACACTATGTCTAAACAAATAATGCACAGGCTGTTTTCACGTCATGAATGGTATGATCAAAGTAAAATAATTTCAGGGAGTTCCCAATGTGGCTCAGCAGGTGATGAACTCAAATATTATCCATGAGGAAAGGGATTGGATCCATGGCCTCACTCTGTTGAGTAAGGATCCTGATTTGCAGGGGGGGAGCTTTGATGTTGGTATCAGACTCAGCTCACATCCTTCATTGCCATGGTGGAGCCTGTGGGTGAAGTTCTGATTCCACTTTCTAATCTCAGAACATCCGTATGATGCAGGTCCAGCCCTAAAAAGCCTCCCCCCCCAAAAAAGTGAAAAAACTCAGATCATTAGGATGATATAATCCTATTTGTGATTTTGGAAAGCAAAGTAGAGTTTCTTTCCTTTCCAAAATAAGAGCTTCCATTGCAAGGGCAAATAAACTTGGATTAGCAAGAAAGTTCCCAAGGAAAAAGAAAAAAAAAGGCTACCATAAGAGGTTTAGAGCACACACAAAGCATGGAAAAACTTCAGAGCGAGAAATGAAGTTTATCCAAAATTCTAATGGCTGTTGCTCTGATGCCCAGTGTGGAGCCTGGGGGCACTGCACATCCTCCTAGGAGCAGGACACTTCCCGGACCCTGCACAGAGTTACAGCTCCTAACACAGGCCTCCCAAGGGGGCTCTATCCTCAGGGTGCAGGAGCAGCTGTGGGGCCCAGAGGATGCAGGGACTCTAGCCTGGGCTCAGGGGAATTGTCTGGAGAGCCTGGAGGGAGAGGCCTGGAGGCTTCAGTCCCAGCCACAACCCCATCTGTGTAGACAGGGCTCAGGGCACCCCCAGGACAGCCTACCAGAGCCTCTTCCTTCCTCCCCACACTGGGAATTCCTCCAATACTGCCTCAGGGAATGGCTGCCAGGGCCTCCCTGGAGCAGCCACTAGGCTTATTATCCTTCAGCTGGGTGGTCACTACATGTCAGTTGTGTCCAGAGGGCTGATGTCTTTGATGGAGTCCCCTGTGTCCTCACAGGCCAGGTGGCAGGGCTGCTGGCACTGAAGACTGCAGAGAGCAGTTTGCTTTTCTGGCTCCTCTCCCATCTGGCAGATTCCATGACCCCTGGTCTCTGAGCCAGACCAGCCCTCCTACTGGTGGAATGTGTGGTCTCCAGAATCAGAGACGCTGTCAGCTGGCTGATCCCTTTCTTTAAGGAAAAGACACACATTCAACAGTCTGAACAGGAATGGAAATCTCAACCTGTGTAGGGGGCACACTTGAGAGCTCACTTGCCTTTGGGGGAACATTTTCCCTGTGTCCTTTGCTGCCAGCTGTTGAGTCCCTGGGAACAGAATGTGGACAACACTCCAACAATGGGACATCACCCACCTGACATGCACCAGGATGTCGACAGGCAGCCCAGGACTTCCTGTGTCAGTTTCAGATGGTTTCCTTTATCTTCAGACAATTACGTTGTAATTTCCATCTTGTACCATTTTCTCCTCACCTTGGACACAATGCTTAGGTAAACCCTTGGCCCGTTTCCCCAGAACTCCTAATCTTTCACCTCCTAATCATGACTTTTCAAGCCCTTGTGCAGCCAGCTCTCCAAAAATCTCCAAACATCCTTGTCTCTGGTCACATCTCTGTTCAGACCAGGCTGGTGACCATGTGCACTGCTCCAGCACCTGCTGACTCAGCAGTTTATTTCAGAGCCCAGCATGAGCAGGGCTGTAAGGCAGGAGCTCCGCATTCTTACTCGCACCAACATATGACGGCAGCGTGTCCAGGACAAACCTGAAGTGTTCTCTCTCAAGTCACCTGCTTGAGCACCCCTCTGACACCAAACTCTAAGCTGATGAGGAGATGTTAGGACCAGGGGGATGACTGCTGTGGGGACTGAGATCCTTCCCATGGAGTTGGATTCTGCCTGCTGAATTTGTTTAGACCTAGTCCTCAAAGACCCAGCACTCTCCTAAGATTCACTGCCACTGAGACCAGATATATTGATAACTTGCTGGGTTTAAAATGAGCAGATTACAGTGGGCAGTTCAATCACATAGCTGCTTAGTGTCCTACAAACAAGTCTGCTAGTGGTCCTTGACATTCTGGGAACGGATTCATTTTGACAACGTATAGCTTGTGTTTGTCTCTTGAGCATGGCATGGTTTTTCAACACCAGCCTAGAAATCTATGAAGTGACTTTATATCCAAGCTTTTCAGCATGTACACACAGTACCCTTATCTAATCCAGCTGCAATCAGCACCATGTGCTGTGCTGATTATATGACCCAAGTAGAGGAGCCACTCCTATTGCTACCTTAACTTGAGCAAGAGTCCTGTTGTGTTGTTGCCTGAGTCTCACAGATGTAGTCGACATCCAAAGTCTGATTCATGGGAGGCCGTGATATACACATTGGTGAAATGCATGTCTCGTCAAACTGGGAAACTACAGAGATACATGTAAAAGAATGAAGTTATAATGTTCTCTCTCACCATATAAAAATAAACTCTAAAGGACTGAAGATGAAAACGTAAGCCTGGATACAATGAAAGAAAAGGGAATGGCTAGTATTTTTGATTGTTGATTGACTCACTGATATATATACATATGGCCAGACTCATCTCACTGTGTATATCATATATGTTACATGCCTTGGATATCAATAAAGCTGTCTTCCCAACAGAATATGACCTGGGATGGGTGTTACACTGTCAGATTAATTCTCACATAACAATTCAACCCTCATAGCCTAGACTAAATTGGCCACAGCATCAGACATCTTATAAATTACTATCTCACAAAACTGCCTTTAGATGGCAGACAAACACCACCATCCACCATCACCACTAGGCCTGATCTTGGAAATTCTGAGGAAGTAGGAGGGAAACTGTCCCGTTCCAACAGGGAGCCCCTGGGGGTTTAAGGGCTGGGGTGTGGTGAAGACACCTGAGAAGGAGCTGCAGTCATGGTGGGTGGTGGAGAAACCCTCTCTGGGTCCTGAGCTCTGGGGCTGGAAGCCGGGCCTGTCCCCCCCACCCCCTGACATGCTGTGTCCACAGAGCCCATCTTTACACTTTCTGAGGAGGATCCATCTCAAGCAGCCACCTTTCCCCACCTGCTGAAGCTGACACTGTCATCTAGAAGATTAGAGACCTGATGTCATTGGCATCCTCAGGCCCTCTTAGGTCACCACTGCCTTGTAAAGGTCCCTTTGGGGACTCTCCTTCCCCCCCAACATTAACTTCCCTGCACAGTGAAATTCAACATGTGGTAGAAGCTCTGGGCCATGGGCACAGCAGGACTTTCCCTTATGCTGAGGGTCCGGGACCCCAGCTCTGCCCTGTTTTGCATGGTACCCTGTGTGTGCTGGGTGCGTGGGCAATGGTGTGAAAGTTTTCCTTGAGCCCACACTCTGGACTCTTCCTCTACTCAGTGTGCTAATGCTAGTTAGTGGGACTATATACTAGTCACTCTTTAATGCAGTGTCAATTGAGGTTTCTGTTCATTAAAAAGAAAAATAAAAAAAATAATAAATTTGGAGTCCCCATCGTGGTCCAGCGGAACAGAATCTGACTTGGAATCACTTCGATCCCTGGCCTCACTCAAGGGGTTGAGGATCTGGCATTGCCTTGAGCTGTGGCACAGACAGGCAGTTGGAAGTCCAACTGGACCACTGGCCTGGGAACCTCCATATGCTCTGTGTGCGGCCCTAAAAAACAAAACAAACAATTAAAAAATAATAATGTACAATGCATACACATGAAAAAAAAACTGCAGTAAGATTTATCTAGACTTGCCTAGATAACCTCTGATCCAGGACAAGGACAAGATGGACATCGGGACCCCTGGGTGCAGATAGGCTTTCCCACTGTGTGTGGGGATGCAGCTTCTCTTCTTTGAAGCCACACCATGAGCGTCTGAGGCTCCCTGGTCTGGTGACACCGACAGCAGGGCAGTTTCCTCTCCAGCCTCATGTCCCCTCCTCCCTGGCCTCTCTGCAGCTCACAGCAACTCCAGAGGCTGTGGTCTTGTCTTCACCCTGCTTCAGAGAGAATGGCTCAGACTGGATTGGGGCTGATTTGAGTTTCTCCATATCCAATCTCCAAGTCCAGGGCCCTCCTCTGTAATGGGAGGAAGAAGCAGTGGTGGTTGGGAACATGACCAGCACTGGCCTCACTGGTCACCTGAAGGCCTCCCTCATCTCCCTCCAGCTCCACACCTGGCACTGGGTCAGCAGTGGCAGCACCCCCTCGAGGGGACATGCTCCTGCCACATCCCAGGCTGGGCTCCACTCCTGCCTGTGCAGGTGACCTGTCCACACCATGTGGGCTCCAGGCCAGCTGCCAGGTTTCTAACCTCACCTTCCTCCCCTGCTTGAGCCCCAACTCCCTGCCCCAAACCCCTGAGAAGTGTCATCTCTTAAGAGATCTAGTGATGCAGGAAGATGCAGACGTGGGAAAAACATTCAGTTTAGGGAGACCCGGTGAGTGGTTGGTCTGAGGAGGATCAAAGAATGTATCTCAACCCTGACGTCAGAGAATCAGACCATAGAGGAAAATTCTCCAGGTACAAAATGCAGAGATATTGTCAAATTCCCTACAGCTTTCTGAAATATATCATCACTGACATTCCTGCTCTTAGATGGAAATGAGGCCAGAAAGACAAGGGTGAGCCTTGAACGGACAAAAACAAATACTCTCCTGACAGGACAGTGCGCTGAGTCCATCCTATGGTCTCCAGGGAGAAACGTGTTTTCTGCAAAACATGTGGGCTGCCTGCTCTGACCTGAGTCCCCAGGGCACAGCCCCTGAGCTGTCACTGAGACCAGCCAGCCCTGCAGCTGTGCCCAGCCCTCCCCTCCCCCTGCTGATCTGCATGTTCCCAGAGCACAGCCCACCACCCTGGACACTTACTAAGAGTCTGGGCCCACCCTGGGCAGGAGGCAGTGGCAGTCAGAACCCAGCATGGACGTGAGGGCCCCCATGCAGCTCCTCGGCCTCCTGCTACTCTGCTTCTTAGGTGAGGAGGGAGACACCCTGAATGACTCCCACTGCTTATACCTGCCCTTTTCCCTGCTCAATGTGGGACCTCTGAGTGTCTCTGTGTGTCTAGGACATGGGAGCATCCCCTGAGCCACTGTGCTCAGTACCTCAGGGCTCTTCAAGGAAGTCCTCTGATAACAGGAATATGTGTTTTTTCTTTCCCCTCTCAGGTGCCAGGTGTGCCATCCAGGTGACCCAGTCTCCAGCCTCCCTGGCTGCATCCCTTGGAGACACAGTCTCCATCACTTGCCGGGCCAGTCAGAGTGTTAGCAGTAATTTAGACTGGTATCAACAACAACCAGGGATGGCTCCTAAGTGACTCATCTATGCTGCATCCAGTTTGCAAAGCAGGGTCCCATCTCCGATCAAGGGCAGTGAATCTGGCACAGATTACACCTTCACCATCAGTGGCCTGCAGGCTGAAGATGTTGCAACTTATTACTGTATGAAGCATAAGAGTGCATCACCTACAGTGTTACAGGCCAGCACAAAAACCCCCCAGGGAAGCAAATGTGTGAGGCTGGGCTGCCCTAGCTGCTCCTGGTGCCTCCACCTGCAAGAGCATTTCTCAGACTGCACTTTGAAGGTCACTGCAAGGTTTTTATAGAAGGGCCTGGGAACCTCCTAGACACCCTAACACTCTCTCCCCCTCCTCAGCCCCACAGCACAGATGTGACAATGCCTCTCCTGACTTTATAAATTCTGAGATGATCCCAGATTACACCCGAGTCATCTGCATTGTGGCATCTCAGTTCATACAGCGGGTGAAGGTTTTGTTGAAGAATACTTTCCAAGAAACTCCAAGAAGGAGTTTCTTAATAGGTATTCATTTAGTTTTGGAATTTTAGGTTCCAATAACAATTCAGCAAGTGTACAGTGATTTCCCATAAATACCCTTCTCCACAGCCATGTGGCCTTCCTTGTTTTCTACACTTGACTCCTCCCCTCACAGTGGCACATGTCTCACACTTGATGAGCTGCACGGACTCACTGTTTTCACCCAAAGCCCATGGTTGACTTTCGGGATCACCTTTGAGGTTGTATATTCTACAGGTTTGAAAACATCTGCAATGACCTGCCTCCACCATCAGGGCATCACACAGAGCAGTTTCACTGCCCTAACATTCCTCTCTTCTCCTCCTGTGATCTTTCTCCACAAGCCCTGACCACCATTGATCTTTTCCCTGTCTCCATAGTTTTGTCTTTTCCAGAACATCATATACATGGGATCATACAGTAAAGAGACTTTTCAGGTGGCTTCTTTCACTCAGCATTTGAGTTTTCTCCTTGTCTTTTCCTGGATGGTTAGACCATCGCTTTTCAGGGCCAACAGCATGCCATGGTCTAAATGGACCCCAGTTTATCCAATAACCTACTGAAGTTCATCCTTGTTTGCTTCCAAATTCCAGCAATTGTGAGTATTGCACCTTAAATACCATCGTGTACCAATTTCAGGTTAAAAATAACAAAGTATTTTCACAAAACATTACTGTAAAACTTAACTAGAACGGTGCTTCATATTCAGGTATCCGTCAGGGAAAATCTTGAATTAAAAAAAAAAAACTTTTTGAGGTGGGTTTATATATCCTTCTTTGTCCTGATCATAGTTGTAGTTCACAGTTTTTCTTTCACTATATCTTTATCTGGTTTTTATATATGCTGATATAGAATTCATTAGGAAGTGTCCATTGGCTGCAAATTTCAAGGATGGAAATCTTATTAAGTATTATCTTAGTGCCCAATGTTATTAAACCACAAGCCAATAATAGAAAATAGCTTCTAAAACACAAACATTTGGAGATAAAATAATACATTTCAAATTTTCCAGTGGGTCAAAGTGAAGACATAAGGGAAACAGAAAATGTTTTGAGATAAATAAAAGTGGAAATATAACACCAAAATGTATGGGATACAATGAAACTAGTGCTGAAGAGAGAAACATAGTTATGGCACAAAGGCCTCATATCAGAAGAAAAAACTAAAGTTAACCATCTAAGCTTCCACTTCAGGAAACTACAGAAAGAAGAGAAACTCAATCTGAAAAAGGGATAAAAGGAAAAAGAAAATTAGAAAAGAAATTAATAAAATCATCGATAGGAAAGAATAGATAAAATGAAGGAAACCATGAAAAATAAACTGTTTGTGTCTCCCTATTTCCGCCCTTTTCTGCCTCCTTTCTTTATGAAGACCTGAGGGTCTAGCCTACATCATTTACCTCCTCCCCAAGGAACTTGTGCTAGCACTGCATGCAGGGCAGATCTGCTGGTGATGAATCCAGGGGTTTTTGTTTGTCTGTAAAAAGTCCTTGTTTTTCCTTCACTTTCAAAATATGCTTCTGCTGGATATAGACATTAGACTGGTGGTGCTTTTCTTTCAGCACCTCAAATGTTTTCCTCTTCTCATTTATCTTTCCTGGTTTCTGAAGAGATATCCACTGTCATTCTGACCATTTTCCCTCTACGTAATCTGTTACTCAAAGTTTTCTTCAGTTTGAATGTGCTAAACCAGATATGGAATATTTGGTATTTTCTTTGATGTTCCTTCTTCTTGGTCCTCCTGAATATGTGGATTGCTGACGGTCACACATTTGGGAAACTGCTTAGTCATTATTAGCTCCAATATTCCTTCTTCGGTTTTCTCTCTTACCTGTCTTTCTGGCAGTGCCATTATTCATATATTACATCTTTTTATTTTATTTATGTATATTTTAGGCCATGCCCATAGCATGTGGAAGTTGCTCAAGCCAGGGGATGGAACCACACCACAATAGCAACCCAGGACACCGTAGTGACAATGCCAGATCCTTAACCTGTTGCACCAAAAGAGAACTCCAATTACATCATTTTTGAATGCTCCCACTGCTCTTGGATATTCTGTTTCTTTTCTTGTATTTTTATCTTCTCTTTTCACTTGAGAAAGTTTCTATTGCTTCTCTTATTAAGTCTTTCCTTGGCTCTGTCAAGTCTACTCTTTAGTCTATCCAAGGCATTCATGATTCCCTTTTCATAAATCATTTCCATTCTCTTTAGGGAACTTACTTTAGCCATATTGTTAAGGCAGGCATACCACCAACAAATTCACCTTCCCCTGAGAAATTCATAATACTCACTTTTTTCTAAAGGATATTTTCACAGAATATAGAATTCCAAATTGATGGTTATTTCTTTGGCAATTGAAAGCATCATTTCTTTCTGACCTCCATGCTTTGAATAAGACATCCTCTGTCAGTCAGAGAATGTCCCCCCATGGTGAAAGAATCATTTGACTTACACCATTTTAAGATTTTTTTCTCTGTAAATATTAGTACACACTTTGACTATGCTATGCCATGGTTATATCCTGTTTGTGGTTACTTAGTTTGTCTTTTGCCAAATGTGGAGGACATTTTTTGAAATATTTTCATTTGACTACTTTTTCAACACCATATATTCTCCTCCCTCCAGGATTCAAGGGCCACAAATATCAGTTTCTTGTTATGGTCTGAGATATCCCATCCACCTGATAACTTGCTGGGTCTAAAATTACTAGATTGTAATGGGCAACTCAAGCACACAGCTACTTCATGTCCATGAACATATCTAGAGAGAGATTCCTCAACATTCTGGAAGCTGAATTTTTTTTTTTTTTTGCCTTTTTAGGGCCACACCCACAGCATATGGAGGCTCCCAGGCTAGGGGTCCAGTTGGAGCTGTAGCCACCGGCCTATGCCTGAGCCATAGTCATGCAGGATCCGAGCTGCACCTGCAACCTATACCACAGCTCACAGCAACACTGGATCCTTAACCCACTGAGCAAGGCCAGGGGTCAAACCCGGCAACCTCATGGTTCCTAGTCAGATTCATTTCTGCTGTGCCACAATAGGAACTCCTTTTTTATGTCTTTTTAAGATGGCACATGCAGCATATGGAAGCTCCCAGGCTAGAGGGTTGAATTGGAGCTAGAGCTGCTAATCTACACTACAACCACAGCAACACACAATAGGAGCCATGTCTGTGATCTACACCACAGCTCACAGCAATGCCCGATCCTTAACCCACTGAGTGAGACCAGGGATTGAACCTGCTTCCTCATGGATCCTAGTCAGATTCATTTCTGCAATTTCTTGCCCATCAAGCCTTATTAATGTGACATCAGATATCCAGGATTGAATAGTATGACACACTGTGGAATGTCCAGGCAAATATAGTTTCTTCGGCTTCCATTGTGATGGAGAGCAAGAGACTTAACACTGTCCTGTGCTAAGGCTGAGGATGTGAGCTGCTTTTCAGTCTAGTCCAGAGGACTGCATTAGTTTGTGTGATTTCACTCTGCCACTCAGTTCTGCTTATGCTCAAGAATGCACAAAACTTTTCAAAATAATGGATGCGTCAGTTGTGAAGGTGACTAAACTCCAGTGATCTGCAGTACAACATAGTGCCTAGAGTTAACACCACGTGATGAACTTAAAGATTAAGAGCATAGATTTTAGTATTATTGCTGAAAAAGTAAAAAAAAAATTAAAAATCCTAACAATGACAAGAAAAAATCCCCAATGGAATATAATGGATATTTTGAAGGGGAACATTCTGTCTCATCCTTGGATTGTGGTGATTATTTCATAAGTGGATGCATGTGTCAAAAAAATATGAAATTGTATACACTGCATATGTACAGTTAATTATATATCAATAAAGGTATTATTAAAAAAAAAACCAAAACCTCACCATGCCTTAACTTAGCAGCAGAGGGAGACAAAACACACTCAGAGAAGGGACAGGGTGCATGATCTATGGGCAAATGAATAGAGTATTTAAACGAGCTGAAACATCCCTAATTTGCATATATATTTACTATGACCTCTCATGTGACCCTGCCTCTCAGACTTTTATCAGAAGGTCTTTATCTTGAGATGTGCCATGAGGAACATAGACAAGCTGAAAGCAGCAAGATGTTCCATTCCAGCTCCGCTGGCTTCTGCTCCTCTGGGCTCCAGTAGGATTGTTTGGACAAGAGTGAGGGCATCTTTCACTGGATGATTTCTTCATTAGAGAGCTTTCACCACATGGATATAGGTTACTCATTTAGTCTGATTTTTTAAAAATATAAAGCATATTTTTTTCCCTACCTAACTAGGTCTATGGTGACTTGCACGTATATATAGTTATGTTCTGCTAACATCTCACTTGTGGTTCCAGCCTCCAGTGGGGCCACGGTGCTGACCCAGTCTCCAGCCTTCCTGTCTAAGACTCCAGGGGAGAAAGCCACCATCACCTGCCAGGCCAGCCAGGGGCTTAGCACCAAGTTACACTGGTACCAGCAGAAAGCCAACCAGGCTCTGAAGCTCCTCGTAATGTCTGTTTCCCAGACCATGTCAAGGATCCCATCCCACTTCAGGGGCAGTGGATCTGGAACAGATTTCACCCTCACCATCAGGGGCCTGGAAGCTGAAGATGCTGCAACTTATTAGCGTTGGCAGAGGAATAGTCACCCTCACACTGTGCTAAAACCTGGAACAAAAACTTGTTCAGCCTGAGTGAACAGAAAAACTGGGGAATCTGATCCTCACAGGTGCAGTTGTGGCAATGACCTAGCCAGGGGCCCTCGGTCTGCCCCCTGCCCCACCCACACTGCAGAGCTGACCCCCAGCAGACTCTGTCTCATATCTTTTTATCTTCTTTCTCCACATTAATTTGGCACATTAGGGGAAAAATTTGGAAGATAATTCTCTTTTATTCTGTTGATATGCCTTTGTAAACTCATTCCAAGTTCATAAAATTGTGGATTTTACTTCTTTAGGGGCTATCGTTACTCATTGAGGTCAAGAGAGAATTAAATGGGGAAGAGCATGAAATAACCTTGGACTAGGGTGTGGGTTATCATGGGCTCAAAGGCGGAGGCAATTGAACCCACTGCAGAAACAGCCCCTGAAGCCTGAGCATTTGTAAAGTCAGACATTTGCACTTCACCAGTGGAGCATTTTGACTGAAAATACAGAAGGCACTGGGCAGGTATCTCTGCACCTAAGAGAACTGCTCTCTCAGTAACAGGACTATGGACTTGTGGCCTGAGCTTGGAAAGCAGGCCCTCCCAGAGAGAAGGCTTAGCTGGCACAAGGGAAGGAATCTGAGTCCTGGGTTGCTGTCTTGGGAGCAGCCCAGGGCTCCTGAGTTTGGGGAGTTGAAATCAAGACTCCTCAGGATTCCCACTTGGAATCCCTTCTCCAAAGATTGCCTCTCCCCTGGGGAGAGGGCGGGGCCATGTGTCACTGCTGTTAGGATGTCTCACTTGGGGGAGCCCCTCCACCAGGCCATCTCTGGTCTATTCTTCACTCCTGCAAGGACCCTGCCAGGGAGGGAGGTCTACCCTTCTCCCCAAGAACCCCAGTGCCCCCACAAGGTTTAGGCTGAGCTGATTTTCTCATGTCTCTCTTTTCTAAATTATGACCACCGTTGGTGAACTGCCTCCTCAACTTTGGATGCTGAGGAGTACCAAAATTTAAATGGTGGAGAATCTGTGTTTTCAGGGGGGCAAGCCCTCTCTCACAGGGGTAGTGAACATAGTGGAGATCAGGGAAGGGACAAAGTTAATTCTTTAATCGGGAGTTCCCATTATATCTCAGCAGTAATGAACCCGACTAGGATCCATGAGGATGTGAGCCCAATCCCTGGCCTTGCTTAGAGGGCTAAGGATCTGGCGTTGCTGCGAGCAGTGGCATAGGTCACAGAAATGGCTCAGATCTTGCATTCCTATGGCTGTGGTGTAAGCTGGCACCTGTAGCTCTGATTTGACCCCTAGGCTGGAAATTACATATGTCGCAAATGCTGCCCTGAAAAAATATATATATATATTTTTAAGTTTTTTGAAAAGTAAAAAAGCATATTTTAAAAAATGAAATTCTTTAATTGAATAAATGTGAGAGATATATGTATATGTATTTATGTATGTGGAGGTACATACAATGGAATAGAATCAGCCATGTGAAAGGGGGAAAACCTGCCCTTTGTAACAACAGGGATGGACCGTGAGCACATTATGCTCAGCACATAAGTTAAATGGAGGAAGGCAAGTACAGGGTGCTGTCACTCAGATGTGGAATCTAAAACAGTTACATGATGGAGTTCCCATTGTGGTTGAGCATTTAACAAGCCATGAGCCTTGGTGTAGGTCGTAGACATGGCTTGGATCCAAGTTGCTGCGGCTGTAGCATTGGCTGGTGGCGACAGCTCCAATCTGACCCCTAGCCTGGGAAGCTCCATATGCCATGGGTGTAGCCCTCAAAAGACAATAAATAAATAAATAAAAAGTAAATAGAATGGTTATGCTTGTAAGAGAGGGATGATCAATGAGGAGTTTTCACCAGTGTGTACGCATGTGTGCAAACCCAACCCACACACTTTCCTCTGGCCTCCTGCAGGGCTGGTGCTCTGAGAGCAGGGAGCTCACTTCCATCACAGGCAACACAACCCCCACCTGGACTGCCCACCTTTTCCCACCCCACCTGGACCAGCAGCACTAGGTCCAGAGCTGGTTTTCTGCTTCCCAATAGCAGCTCAGCCACAGAGAAGACCCCTGAGTCTGTCTGTCTGTCTGCAGTTTGATGCTGCCTGTCTCTGCTCCAAGGCTCTGACACATGCAAGGGCTGCTCCCTGGAGATCAGTGAGGCTCAGTGAACTGTCCCCTCTGTGACCCCTCAGGGCCACACTGAACACGTCCCACCCTCTCATCACATCAGGCTCCATGTTTCTATTTGAATGCTTCTCAACATGCTGTTTCCTTTCCTTGGCCATTAAAGATGATTTGGTAGAATCAGCAGAAGTCACAACCTCCAGTGAGGAAAGGATATTCCATTTCCTAATGTTGCTTAAGTTCCTCAGGATTCTACATGCAGCAGGAGAGGGACTGTTCAGCGCTGTTCTTTGCCCAGGTCTCTGGTGCTCTGCCACATGCAGGGTGACCCCAGGCCTGTGTCCTGTCCCTGGGGACCCAGGACTTCCTTCCCTGCTCTGCTCTGCTCACCCTTCATGGTAACTGGCAAGATGCTCCTCAGGAGGCTGCGAGCCAACAGACATGCACACAGACACACAGACAGAAAGAAGGGGCCCAGGCTAAATTGGCCAGACAAGAGTGTTCCATGCAGGTACCAGGAGGACACTAAGGGAGCTTCCTGAAATGCCAGGAGGTCTTCTTAAAGCTACTCCCATGGTCACCTCTGGGTCCTGTCCGTGGAACCCTAGAGTGACACACTTATCCCAAAGAGCTGAAAATAGCACAGAGGACCTGATCCAAGACCCTGAGACCCCTAGATTACAACACACCTGGAAGAAGCCAGGGGCCACAGCTGTGGTCTCTGAGGGCAGCAGAACCCTGTCCCTTCTCCTGAGACATGGGTGGGTCCAGTGGCCACACCATGGGGCCAGCAACCCATACCCATATCCTCTCTGTGAGGATCTGACTTTCCTAATCACTCTCTCCTTCAGCAACAAGTCAATTTCAATGTTAACCACTATCTTTGTGGATGTGGTTGCGCAGAGTTGGAAATACCTTCTCTGGGATGAAGGCAGGCTGACTCGGCTCTCCTGTGAGAGCTGATTATCTGGTTTGGTCTTCAGTTGGGGGTTAAGTCGGCTTGAGGATTCTGAACCCCTGAACCTCTGTGGGAACTGCCGTCATGTCCAGTCACTTTGAATCTGTCTCCTGCACACCAGGCGATGATGGGTGCTTACCAAATTTATTGTGGTAATCAAGTCAAACCATTATGTGCTACAACTTACAATTTTGCAAAGCCGTATGTCAGTTGTAACATAATAAAACAGAAAGAAAATATCATAATTTTCAACATAGTCCAGAAATTTTCTAATTATAAAATACCATTAGCACTCAGTGGTTGCTTTCAAACCAGAGGCAGTCAACATGAAAACATAAATTCATTCTTGGAATAGAATCATGTGTTTTGAGCATAGCATTTCAAACCATAATTGAAACATAAGTATGGTGTGGGAACATGGAATATAATTTTTTTAAGCTTATTATGAATTTATTCTTTTCCCACTGTATAGCAAGGGGATCAAGTTATACCTACATGTATACATTTTTTCCCCCACCCTTTGTTCTGTTGCAATATGAGTATCTAGACAACGTTCTCAATGCTACTCAGCAGGATCTCCTTGTAAATCTATTCTAAGTTGTGTCTGATAAACCCAAGCTCCGGATCCCTCCCCCTCCCTCCCCCTCCCTCCCCCTCCCTCCCCCTCCCTCCCCCTCCCTCCCCCTCCCATCAGGCAGCCACAAGTCTCTTTTCCATGTCCATGATTTTCTCTTCTGTGGAGATGTTCACTTGTGCTGGATATTAGATTCCAGTTATAAGCGATAGCATATGGTATTTGTCTTTGTCTTTCTGGCTCATTTCACTCAGGATGAGATTCTCTAGTTCCATCCATGTTGCTGCAAATGGCGTTATGCCATTGTATTTTACGGCTGAGTAGTATTCCATTGTGTATATATACCACTTCTTCCGAATCCAATCCTCTGTCGATGGACATTTGGTTTGTTTCCATGTCCTGGCTATTGTGAATAGTGCTGCAATGAACATGTTGGTGCATGTGTCTCTTTTAAGTAGAGTTTTGTCTGGATTTGTACCCAAGAGTGGGATTGCGGGGTCATATGGAAGGTCTATGTATAGATTTCTAAGGTATCTCCAAACTGTTTTCCATAGTGGCTGTACCAGTTTCCATTCCCACCAACAGTGCAGGAGGGTTCCCTTTTCTCCACACCCACTCCCACGCTTGTTATTTGTGGACTTATTAATGATGGCCATTCTGACTGGTGTGAGGTGGTATCTCATGGTAGTTTTGATTTGCATTTCTCTTATAATCAGTGATGCCGAGCATTTTCTCATGTGTTTGCTGGCCATCTGTATCTCTTCCTTGGAGAAATGTCTATTGAGGTCTTTTGTCCATTTTTCCATTGGTTGATTGGCTTTTTTGCTGTTGGGTTGTATAAGTTGTTTATATATTCTAGAGATTAAGCCCTTGTCTGTTGCATCATTTGAAACTATTTTCTCCCATTCTGAAAGGTGTCTTTTTGTTTTCTTTTGGGTTTCCTTTGCTGTGCAAAAGCTTTTCAGTTTGATGAGGTCCCATGGGTTTATTTTTGCTCTAATTTCGATTGCTTTGGGAGACCGACCTGAGAAAATATTCATGATGTTGATGTCAGAGAGTGTTTTGCCTATGTTTTCTTCTAGGAGTTTGATGGTGTCCTGTCGTATATTTAAGTCTTTCAGCCATTTTGAGTTTATTTTTGTGCATGGTGTGAGGGTGTGTTCTAGTCTCATTGCTTTGCATGCAGCTGTCCAGGTTTCCCAGCAATGCTTGCTGAATAGACTTTCTTTTTCCCATTGTATGTTCTTGCCTCCCTTGTCAAAGCTTAATTGACCCTAGGTGTCAGGGTTTATTTCCGGGTTCTCTCTTCTGTTCCATTGGTCTGTCTGTCTGTTTTGATGCCAGTACCACACTGTTTTGATGACTGTGGCTTTGTAGTATTTCTTGAAGTCTCTGGGAGAGTGATGCCTCCTGCTTGGTTTTTGTTTCTCAGGATTGCTGTGGCGATTCTGGGTCTTTTGTGGTTCCATATAAATGTTTGGATTGTTTGTTCTAGTTCTGTGGAAAATGTCCTGGGTAATTTGATAGGGATTGCACTGAATCTGGAGATTGCTTTGGGGAGTATGGCCATTTTTACAATATTGATTTTCCCAGTCCAGGAACATGAAATATCTTTCCATTTCTTTCCATCTTCTTTGATTTCTTTGATGAAAGTTTTATAGTTCTCGGCATATAGGTCCTTTACCTCCTTGGTCAGGTGTATTCCGAGGTATTTGATTTTGTGAGGTGCAATTTTAAAAGGTATCGTATTTTTGTATTCCTTTTCTAATATTTCATTGCTGGTATACAGAAATGCAACTGACTTCTGAATGTTCATCTTATAGCCTGCTCCTTTGCTGAATTGATTAATCAGCTCAACTAGTTTTGGGGTTGAGTCCTTAGGGTTTTCTATGTATAGTATCATGTCATCTGCATACAGTGACAGTTTGATCTCTTCTCTTCCTATATGGATGCCTTTTATTTCTTTGGTTTGTCTAATTGCTGTGGCTAGGACTTCCAAAACGATGTTGAAGGGCAGTGGTGAGAGTGGGCATCCCTGTCTTGTTCCAGATTTGAGTGAGAAGGCTTTCAGGTTTTCCCCATTGAGGATTATATTTGCTGTGGGTTTCTCATAAATGGCTTTGATTATGTTCAGGAATGTTCCCTCTATACCCTCTTTGGTGAGGGTCTTGATCACGAATGGATGTTGGACTTTGTCAAATGCTTTTTCTGCATCGATTGAGATGATCATATGCTTTTTGACTTTTCTTTTGTTAATGTGGTGTATGATGTTGATTGATTTGCGTATGTTGAACCATCCTTGTGAACCTGGGATGAACCCAACCTGGTCATGGTGTATGATTTGTTTGATATGTTGTTGGATTTGGTTGGCTAAGATTTGGTTGAGAATTTTTGCATCTATATTCATCAAAGATATTGGTTGATAGTTTTCTTTTTTTGGTGGTATCTCTGTCTGGTTTTGGAATGAGCCCCTGTGCTCAGTACCTCTGGGCTCTTCAAGGATGTCCTCTAATAACAGGAATATGTGTTTTTTATTTCTCATCTCAGGTGCCATTTGTGCTACCCAGATGACCCAGTCTCCAGCCTCCCTGGCTGCCTCTCGAGGAGACACAGTCTCCATCTCCAGGAGACACAGACATAGTCTGCTGGGCCAGTCAGAGCATTAGCAATTATTTAGCCTGGTAGCAGCAATAACCAGGGAAGATTCCTAAATGACCTATCTTTGCTGATCTATGCTGCAACCACTTTGCAAAGAGGGGTCCCATCCCAGTTCAAGGGCAGTGGATTTCTTCCTCACAATCAGCAGCCTCCAGGCTGAAGATATTGCAACTTATTACTGTATGCAATATTACAGTACACCTCCCACAGTGTTACACGCCCACATAAAACTCTCCCGGGGAAGCAGATGTGTGAGGCTGGGGCACCCCAGCTACTCCCGTTGCCTCCTTCTGCTGAGAGCACTTATCAGACCAGCCTTTGAAAGTCACTGCAAGGTTTTGGTAGAAGGGACAAAGAACCTCCTAGCACTCTGTGTGTTAGGAAGGAAGGAGAAAAAAACAATGAAAAAAGATTCTTTTGGAAGTTATGGAAAAATGTGATAACATTTTTTTGTATAAATGCTGTTCAGAATTAGAGCTATTAATCCTGAGTTAGAAACATCAAATTAACAATATTCATTGAACTGTGTGTTCCTGTACTTTTTCAATTGATATAAACTCCGATATATAGTAAACCTGCTTTCCATGACTATATTAGAGGCTCTTTATTTTAATGGATCCAGAGGAAAATTAAATCAAAATCTCTCAGATATTTTTTAACTTTATAGAAAGGTTAAAATAATCTATATTTTCACAATGACAATTTAAAGGATATGTATATATTTTTTATATTTAATTTTCAGCGCACCACACTGTTAAGATTTTATTACTGAAATGCAAGTTAGGTAAAACCAAAAATATATTCTAATAAATGATCTAAGACTCTGTTATTTGTTGCATATGCCTTTTTAAAATTTTTCATGGAAATTCCTAGGCCAGGGATCGAACACATGTCTCACTGCAACCCAAACCAATGTGATCAGATTCGTAACCCAATATCCCATAGCTACATATTTCTAATGAAGTGAAAAATTAGTTTCTATTTTACAATGAGTGTTTCACAGCTATAGGTCTGTGTCACGAGGCAGTTCCCTGGTGTGACTGGATTCACTTGAGAGCTGTGTCTGGACCTTAAGGAGAAAGACAGCCACCTCCTAGTGGTTAAAAGAGGAACAATTGAGGGTCCCCGGACCCCCCAATAGGGAGAGGAGGCATGTGAGATGAGGCTTTTGGCTCTTTTATCAAAGAAGAAAAGAGAGAACACATTCCAATATATGCAGGTTTTATAACTATAAGAATATAAGAGCACTAGGTCTGGTCCTCAGGGTTGAGAGTCACTTATGATCAAGCTGCTTCCCATGTGGGCAGCTCTCCAAATTTCTTCTAAGAGCAGCTCTGGGGGCGCATATGTGTAATCACAGGGACAATGATCCTCATGAGGTCCAGTGAGTCCAGAGGGTTTATTAATGTAGCTGAACAGAAATGATTTCCAGAAGAAAACCTTTTTTATCACATTGATGGATGATTTAGATGTTTTATACATTATTTAAGTAGCATTCATTACTAGTTCTAATTTTAAAATGCCTTATAAACTAGGACTAGAAAGATTCAGTACATAGGATTTAATAGAGCTTCTCATTCAAAAGGATTATCTGTAAGTACAAGCAGGGGAGCAATGAGAGATCTTCCTGAGACTGAAAGGGAGTAAAGAGACGTGACAGCTGCTCTCATGAATGTCAAGATAATGAGTGAAAATGATGAAAAAAATGAGACCATGATATCTCTTGGCTCAAAGTTGAGTCCCTCCCTACCTCCCCCATTGGCTCTTTCCCCTCTGTTGCTCCCACCGGGGGATTTACATGCTGTCCCCTAGGGAGGACCTTCCCTGGCCAGTCTGACATAAAAGGGCAGCTCTAGTCTGGCTTGGACTGATCAGGGCTCCTCCATTCACAGCTGACCATGTTGTTTCCTGCTCAGCTCCTGGGGCTCCTCCTGCTCTGGGTCCCAGGTGAGGATGGAGGGGAGATGAGAAGGGGAAGGGGGGCTGTGGGGGCAGCACAGCTCTTCATGTGGATTTGCCCACATGTATGTGCACATCTCTCACCCTCCGCCAAGGTCATGAGATGTTTATCAAGGTGAGAATGAGGAAAAATCCAGAAGAAACAGGCCCCCATCCTCTATGGAAAGGGAGGCATGGACAGTGTGGGAAGGTAGACCTGAATTCTAGAGCTCTG
The DNA here is from genome assembly GCF_016906955.1 of Phacochoerus africanus. Lineage (NCBI taxonomy): Eukaryota > Metazoa > Chordata > Mammalia > Artiodactyla > Suidae > Phacochoerus > Phacochoerus africanus. Next base: position 61,261,102 of record NC_062548.1, read on the forward strand.
TGTTTATGTTGTAAATCTAGGGCTCTTTTGAAATTGAATATTTTATGTATAAGTCAGAATCAAAATGATAATCCAGCATGATATAAATAACAATGGAAAACTGTGAAATTACAGGAAACTTTCTCTAAATATATTCGTTTCTCTCATCATTTCAGGATCCAGTGTTGGCCACCGTGCTGACCCAGACTCCACTCTCCCTGTCAGTCAGCCCTGGAGAGCCGGCCTCTGTCTCCCGCAGGTCCACTCAGAGCCTCCAAGGTAGTTATGGAAACAAATCTTTGAGTTGGTACCAGCAGAAACCAAGACAGTCGCCACAGCTCCTGATATTTTACGCTTCCAACAAGTCTTCTGGGGGTCCCAGACAGGTACAGTGGCATTGGGTCAGGGACAGATTTCCCCCTGAAAATCAGCAGGGTGGAGGCTAAGGATGCAGGAGTTTATTACTGCCAGCAACATAAAGAATCTCCTCCCACAGTGATACAGCCCTGAACACAAACCCCTCTCCTGGGCGCCCAGCTGCACACATGTGTGTGCTGTCTGGGGAGCAGAGGGGCAGATGCTCTGAGTCTGTGTAAGAGGAAGAAGTGGGAGAACCAGGGGCAGAGGGTGCAGCTGAGGACCGTGGACCAGCGCTGCCTCAGCTCCTCCTCAGACACCGCATGTTAAGACCCGTCAGCTTCCCAGCCTTGGCATGATACCCCCTTAGAAACAGGCCAGTGAGAGAAATTGGCCTGGCCTATGGGACAACCACAGCTCAGCTGAATTCCCCTTTTGCAGCCCAGGTGTTCTGCCCGGACCAAGTCAGAACTTTATCGGATGCAATTTTGGAAATAATAAAGAGTAGCTTACTGTCAGGTAAAAAAATAAAAGTAGTACAATGAAAAGCAGATCTTTAATTTAGAATTTTAGGCTATAGTATTCTATTTTCCATTAAACTCTAATGTGGTGAAAATACAAAGTCTCCAATTTACCCTTTTATTTTTTATGTTTTATGCCTTTTGCAACGTTTGCATTCCAAACCCTCTAAGAGAATTCCTGGAAATGGATATTCTTGCCTTTTTCAACTTAAGTAATTTTTTGGTGATTATAAATTTGGTCATCAATTGTCCTAAAAGGAAAACAATCCAACAATATATAAATGTAGTTTTCCACATGATACATTCATATCATGAATATAAATCTGATTCCTATATTATAGGTCTAACTATAGAAAATGGATACATCGAATAGATCCTGTTGTGCTTGCTTGCTTGCTCTCTTGCTTGCTTGCTTTGTTTTTCTTCGTGCTGCACCTGAAGAATGTGGCATTCCCAGGTTAGGGCTCAAATCAGAGCTATGGCTGCTGGCCTATCTCACAGCCACAGAATCACAGGATCGAGCTGTGTCTGAGATCTTCAGCAGAGCTCACAGCAACAGCATCCCTAATCGACTGAGTGAGGTCAGGGATCAAATCCACATCCTCATGGGTACAAATCAGTTTCATAACCCGCTGAGCCACCACAAGAACTCCTGATCCCAGGTTCTAAAATGTTTTGAAAATGTATATGAAGCAATAATGGGCATGCTGGTTTCATGTTATGGCATGATAGGATCACAGTAAAATACTTTCAGGGAGATTCTGTTGTAGCTCAGGTGGTTATGAACCCAACTAATACCCATGAGGATGAGGGTTCATTCCCTGGTCTCACTAAGTGTATTAACTGTCTGGCACTGCTGCAAGCTATGTAGCTCATAGGTGAGGCATGGATCCCGCTTTGCTGTGCCTGTGGTGGAGTTCCCTAGCCTGGGGACTTGTATGTATCGCAGATATGGTCAAAAGGAAAAAAAGAGTAAATAATTTCAGATCACTGGAACGATATAATCCTGGTTGTGATTAAGGAATTCAAAGTATGTTTTGCATATCAAGGGCAGTTGAACTTGGATTAACTAGAAGTTCAAAAAGAAAAGCAAAAAATGGCTTATACTACGGAGTTTAGAGCAGAAAGAAGAGGTCTTCAGAGTAGGTTTCTACACATATTCACAGTGGGCACAATTTTACCTGAAATGCAAATGGCTTGTTGCTCTGATGCCCAGTGTGGAGCCTGGGGATGCTGCACATACTCCTGTGAGCAGGATGCTCTCCGGACTCTGCACAGAGTCAAGGATCCTAACACAAGGCTTCCAAGGGGGCTCCATCCTCAGGGTGCAGGAGCAGCTGTGGGGCCCAGAGGACAGAGGGGACTCCAGCCAGGGCTCGGGAGAAATGTCTGGAGAACCTGGAGGGAGATGCCTGGAGGCCTCAGTCCCAGCCTTGTACCCTTCTGTGTAGACAGGGCTCAGGGCACCCCAGGACAGCCACCCTGTCCTTCCCTTCTTCCTCCCCATGGAGGGGGATACTCCCACACCCCCTCCAGGGAATGGCTTCCAGGGCCTCCCTGGAGCAGCCACTAGGATCATTTTCTTTCAGCCAGGTGGTCACTATGTGTCAGTTGTGTCCAGAAGGCTGATGTCTTTGATCGAGTCCCCTGTATCCTCACAGGCCCAGGTGGCAGGGCTATTGGCACTGCAGGCTACAGAGAGCAGTTTGCTTTTCTGGCCCCTCTCCATCTGGCAGATTCCATGGCCCCTGGTCCCTGAGCCAGACTGGCCCTCCTGTGGGTGGAATGTGTGGGCCTCCAGAATCAGAGAGGCTGTCAGCTGGCAGATCCCTTTCTTTAAGGAAAAGACACACATTCAACAGTCTGAACAGGAATGGAAATCTCAACCTGTGTGGGGGGCACACTTGAGAGCTCACTTGCCTTTGGGGGAACATTTTCCCTGTGTCCTTTGCTGCCAGCTGTTGAGTCCCTGGGAACAGAATGTGGACAACACTCCAACAATGGGACATCACCCACCTGTCACGCACCAGGATGTCGACAGGCAGCCCAGGACTTCCTGTGTCAGTTTCAGATGGTTTCCTTTATCTTCAGACAATTACGTTGTAATTTCCATCTTGTACCATTTTCTCCTCACCTTGGACACAATGCTTAGGTAAACCCTTGGCCCGTTTCCCCAGAACTCCTAATCTTTCACCTCCTAATCATGACTTTTCAAGCCCTTGTGCAGCCAGCTCTCCAAAAATCTCCAAACATCCTTGTCTCTGGTCACATCTCTGTTCAGACTAAGTTGGGACCACGGGCCCTGCTCCAGCATCTGCTGACTCAGCAGTTCATTTCAGAGCCCAGCATGAGCAGGGCTGTAGGGCAGGAGCTCTGTGTTGTTGCTCGCACCAACGTATGTCGCCAGAGAGTCCAGGACAAACCTGAAGGGTTCTCTCTCAAGTCACCTGCTTGAGAGCCCCTGTGATGCCAAACTCTAAGCTGATGAAGAGTTAGGGCCATGGTGGTGACTGACGTGGGGACTGAGGTCCTTCCCACGGAGGTGGAGTCTGCCTGCTGAAGTTGCGTAGTAGGCAGTCCTCAAAGACCCAGCGCTCTGCTCAGACTGACTGCCACTGAGACCCAGAAACACTAATAACTTGATGAGTATCAAGTTGACAGATTACAGTGGTCAGTTCAATCTCATAGCTGCCTATTGTCCTATAGACAAATGTACCAGAGGTTCTTGATCTTCTGGGACATTATTTTTTAACAAAGTATAATTTAATTTATTTCTTGAGCATGGCATAGTTTTTCACTAAAAGCCTGGAAATCTATGAAGTGACTTTCTATCTGAGCTTTCCAGAGTGTACACACAGAACTCTTATCTAATCCAGCTGTAACCAGCACCATGTGCTCAGCTGATCATATGGCCCAAGTAGAGTAGCCACTCCTATTGCTCCTTGAACTTGAGGCTGAGTGCTCTCCTTCCCTGAGTCCTCACAGATGTAGCCAACATTCAAAGCAGCTGACTAATGGGAAGGTATAACATATCCAGTGGTGAAATGCTTGTCTCAGCAAACTGGGAAAGCTGTAGAGATACATGTAAAAGAATGAAACTAGCATGTACTCTAACACCATATAAAAGATAAACTCAAGAGTTCCTGTCATGGCTCAGTGGCGAATGAATCCAAGGAGGAACCCTGAGGTTCTGGGTTCAATCCCTGGCCTTGCTCAGCGGGTTAAGGATCCAGTGTTGCTGTGAGCTGTGGCGTAGGTCGCAGAAGCAGCCTGGATCCCTCATTGCTGTGGCTCTGGCATAGGCTGGCAGCTACAGCTCTGATTCGACCCCTAGTCTGGGAACCTCCATATGCCAGGGGAGTGGCCCAAGAAAATGGCAAAAACAAAACAAAACAAAAAGATAAACTCAATATGGATTAAAGACCTAAATATAAGGCTGGACACTATGATGGAAAAGAAAATGTTGAATACTTCTGATTGTTGATTGAATCCTCACTGTATACGTATGGCCAGACTCATCTCACTGTATATAGTATATATGTGCTGTGCTTTGTATATCAATAAAGCTGTGTTTCTCACAGAATATCACCTGGGATGTATGTAACACTATCATTTTTTTCCATGAGTAACAATGAAAACCTCATAGTCTAGACTCTTGGGCCACAGCATCAGACATCCTGTAAGGTACTATGTCTCAAAACTGTAATTAGATGGCAGACAAAAACCACCATCCACAAAGGTCCTAGGCCTGCTCTTGGAAATTATGAGCAAGTGGGAGGGGTCCTGTCCCATTTCAACAGGGAGCCCCTGGGGGTTTAAGGCTCAAGTGTGGTGGGGATACTTGAAGAAGGAGCTGCAGTCGTGGTGGTGGTAGAGAAACTCTCCCTGGGTCCTGGACTCTGGGACTGGAAGTCTGGCCTGGCCCCCTCCTCTCTGACACAGCAGTATCTACACAGCCTGTCTCTATACTTCCTGAGCAGGATCCATCTCAGGCAGCCACATTTCCCCACCTACTGAAGCTGACACTGTCAGCTCAAAGATTAGAGACCTGATGTCATTGGCATCCTCAGGCCCTCTTAGGTCACCACCACCTTGTAAAGGTCCCTTTGGGCACTCTCTTTCCCCCCACCTTAATGTCCATGCACAGTGAAATTCAACAAGTGGAAGAATCTCTGAGCCATGGGCATAGCAGGCCTTCCCCTTCTGCTCAGGATATGAGACTCCAGTTCTGCCATGCTGTGTGTGGTGGCCGGCATGTGCTTGGTGCCTGGGCGAAGCTGTGAAAGTTTTCCTTGAGCCCACACTCTGGACTCTTCCTCTACTCAGTGTGCTCATGCTAGTTAGTGGGACGATTACTAGTCACTCTTTAATGCAGTGTCAATTGAGGTTTCTGATCATCTGGTGTCAGCCTTTACCAAACAACTCTATAATCTTAAATTAACTTATTTTGGTGGTAGATTTGGAAGCATTTTATTTTTCATCCTAAAATTGCAAATCACAGGAAATATAAAAGAACCACTGTTTACATTAATTCCATTCTCATACCATTTTATTTTATGGATAAACCTAAAAGTTGTAGGCAATGTGTTATAGCTGTCAGCACAATTCTGGCCTGAATGTCCATTATTTCATAGAATGATCAAAAATCTTCAAATTAAATCATAAAAAACTTTAACCTAAAGTAAAAATTTAATTTTTAAAAAATCTTTGTAATGGGCTCGAGACAGAACATGATCTTCATCAAGCATAGGGGCAGAAGAAGGCAGTGATCAGAAACCACAGGCATAGAAACGTGCTGGCACACACCACTCATGCACACTTAGAGGAGAAGTGTATATTCAAAAAAAAGTGTATATGCAGTAAGGCCAATTGAGCACTTGCCTAGATAACTGCTGCTCCACGAGTCCTCATGGACAAGGATGACATGGGGACTCCTGAGTGCAGACAGACTTTCCCACTGTGTGTGGGGACACAGCTTCTCTCCTTTGCAGCCACACCCTGAAGGGCTGGGGGTCCCTGGACTGGTGACACTGACAGCAGGGCAGCTTTCTCTCCAGCCCCATGGCTCCTCCCCCCTGTCCTCTCTGCAGCTCACAGCAACTCCACAGGCTGTGGTCTTGTCTTCACCCTGCTTCAGAGAGAATGACTCAGACTGGATTGGGGCTGATCTTAGTTTCTCCATATCTGAGCTCCAAGTCCAGGGCCCTCCTCTGTAAAGGGAGGACGAAGCAGTGGTGGTTGGGGTGATAACCAGCCCTGGCCTCGCTGGCCACATGAATGCCTTCCTCATCTTCCTCCAGCTACACATCTTGCACTGGGCCAGGAGCGGCAATGCCCGCTTGAGGGGACACCCTCCTGTCTCCATGTAGCTCTCACACCCCAGGTCCCGCTCCCTTCCTGCCTGTGCTGGTGCCCTGTCCACACCGTGTGAGCTCCTGCCCAGGTGCCAGGCTTCTAACCTCACCTTCCTCCATGGTCCTTGCCTTCCCCTGCTTCAGCCCCAGCACCCTGCCCCAAACCCCTGAGAACTGGCATCTCTTAGGAGATCTGGTGATGCAGGAAAATGCAGGTGTGGGAAATACAGTCAGTTCAGGGAAGATCCAGTGGGTGGTTGGTCTGAGGAGGATCAAAAATATATCTCACCCAAGTCATCAGAGAATCAGATCTGAGAGGAAAATTTGCCAGCCTCAAACATAGCTCCAGATACACAACACAGGAACTTAGTTAAACTCTCTGCAGTTTTTGAAATATATCATCCCTGATGTTCCTGCTCTTAGATGGAGATGGAGCAAGAAAGATGATGGGAACCTTGAATGGAGGAAAACAAATCCTCCCCTGACAGGACAGTGTGCAGAGTCCATCCTGTGGTCTCCAGGGAGAAACCTGTTCTCTGGAGCACATGTGTGCAGCCTGCTCTGACCTGAGTCCCCAGGGCACAGCCCCTGGGCTGTCACTGAGACCAGCCAGCCCTGCAGCTGTGCCCAGCCCTCCCCTCCCCTTGCTGATTTGCATGTTTCCAGAGGCCAGCCCACCACCCTGGACACTTACTAAGTGTCTGGGCCCACCCTGGGTAGGAGTCAGTGGCGGTCAGGACTCAGCATGGACATGAGGGCCCCCATGCACCTCCTTGGCCTCCTGCTGCTCTGCCTCCCAGGTGAGGAGGGAGACACCCTGAATGACTCCCACTGCTGACACCTACCCCTCATCCCTGCTCACTCTGGGACCCTTGAGTGTCTCTGTGTGTCTGGGACATGGGAGCATCCCCTGAGCCACTGTGCTCAGTACCTCTGGGCTCTTCAAGGAAGTTCTCTGATAACAGGAATATGTGTGTTTTCTGTTTCCCCTCTCAGGTGCCAGGTGTGCCATCCAGGTGACCCAGTCTCCAGCCTCCCTGGCTGCATCTCTCGGAGACACAGTCTCCATCACTTGCCGGGCCAGTCAGAGCATTAGCAGTAATTTAGACTGGTATCAACAACAACCAGGGAAGGCTCCTAAACTCCTCATTTATAAGGCATCCACTTTGCAAAGTGGGGTCCCCTCCCGGTTCAAGGGCAGTGGATCTGGCACCGATTTCACTCTCACCATCAGTGGCCTGCAGGCTGAAGATTTTGCAACTTATTACTGTTTGCAGAATAACAATGCACCTCCCACAGTGTTACAGGCCAGCACAAAAACCCCCAGGGTAAGCAGATGTGTGAGGCTGGGCCACCCCATCTGCTCCTCGTGCTGAGAGCCTGTTTCAGGTGCAGCCGCCCTTTGGAGGTCACTGGGAGGCCCTAGTAGAAGAAACTGCGTGCTTCTTGGCTCCCTAGCTCTCTTTCCTCCTCCTCAGCCCCAGCAGCACACACATGACAGCACTTTTCCTGATTTAATAGGCTCATAAGTTATTATACCTGAGGAGTTTGAGTTAAAGCAGTAATCGGAGCTCACACAGCAAAGGAGGGTTAGATCTGTATTTTTCTTTTTTCTCCAATAGAATGAACTGAATTATACTCATTGTTGTGCAACCATCACCACAACCTAATTTTAGGACTTTTCCAATGCCAAACCCTCAGGCCGTCTTCGCTCCCCACAACCTGTCCCTTTTGGGACCTGTGAGTTTTTCATAGTCTGTGAGTCTGTTTCCGTTCTGCACATAAGTTCATCTGTATCCTTTTTTTAAGATTCCACGTATGAGATACTCTACATTTTTCAAGTAGAGATTATTTTAATAGAGGAATGTTTATTTTTATCTACAACTTTTCAAAGGCATGCCGTTATGAGTGTCAGGAAACAGACACTATAAATTGTGTACACGTGTTTGGAAGAGGGTTCAGGTGCCTCCCCAGAAGCCAGAGCCCATCATCCTCTGAAGGTTCAGGCTGTCTCAACACAGGGTAACAGACGTGTCTAGAAATCCTGGCCATGTGGTCCTGATGCTCTCAGCTGCCTGCATCACTGCCTCAGGTGACTCTCCAGTCCCACCTCTGTCCCCACATCTGCCTGCAGGTGCTGAGGGACAGCATTGGAGCCTTCTCTCTGACTCCTAATCTCAGGGAGGGCCTCATGGAGCAAATCTGCAGGAAACCATGGAGGGAGAGGGCCGGGGGAAATCTGCTTCCAGAAGTGATGGGGAGGATGGGGACTTGGCAGCTCACAGCCCAGCAGGTCACTACTTCCCTTCTCTCAAATTGTGCTAGTTTGTGGACAGTCCCAGAATGGACTTGAATGTGCTTCCAAGGCTCATCATCAAGTCTGAGATGGCAGTGGGAAACTTCATTCAGCCACAGTGTACACAGAAAAATGAGAAGAAAAATATACTTAATTCTACTACAAAATATATATAAGCACAGTCAATATAGCATTCTCTTTTCTATGAAATAAACTCCATGAAATACAAACATAACGTGCAGGCTCCAGAGGACAACAACTGTCTTTATATCTCTGGAAGCGTGTTAGAAATGCCAACTAGCGACTCCTTCTTATACCACAATGATAGTGTGCATTTTAAGAAGATGACAGGGGATCTAGATGAGATTTAAGAAATTATGTGTTAGGCCATCTTTTCTTCAGCTAAAGGGATCCGTTTTTTTCTCCTGAAGCCATTTAACAATTTGATGAAAGCCACCAGTCAGAAACATAATATTTTTTTGTTTGTTTCCTTTTGCTTTTATATTCTGCATTTATTTTTTAATACTTATTTCCCCAATACATTTTTTTTTCTACTGTACAGCATAGTGACCCAGTTACACATACATGTACATATACTCTTTTCACACATTATCATCCTCCATCATTAGTGACTAGACATAGTTCCCAGTGCTACACAGCAGGATCTCATTGCTAATCCATTCCAAAGGCAATAGTTTGTATGTATTAACCCCAAGCTCCCCAACCACCCCACTCCCTCCCCCCTCCACAGGTTTTATTTAAAAATCAACATAAATTTATATGTAACGACATTTTTAGGATATGAACCTCAAAAAATAATTATCTCAATGGCATGAGCAAATATCTTAAAACTTCTATGGACTAGGTTGCAGAAACTTGAAGAATCACCAAGGTGAAGAATAAATCAAAATTGTGTGCACCTGTGATGGAGATGACTGGACTGGACTCTCCTGTGCAGCTTGGAGGGGGGTTTCATTCACTCCTGAACTTGCCATAAGGACGTGGTACCCTGAGTGCTCAGTGCCCTTCAGCCCTGGTCCCAGATGAGACTCTACCTGTGGACAGGAGATCATTTCAGTCATGTGCAGTAGGACCACCCAGAGCACAGCCTGGATCCGTCAAACACTCGTTAACACAAGCATCTGAATATGAAGTGAATCCTTAATGTCACGATCCTGTGAGGTTTGAGTGTTGGAGCTCCAAACTCTGCTGCCCAATTCAGTATTGTACACAAGCATGCAGAGAGATGCATCTTATTAAAACTGAGTATTAAGCAACTGGTTTATAAAGATATTAGGAATAAATCAATAAAATCATACATGGATGAAAAATAGTAAAAAAAATCATTAAAAATTATGGAAGCTAGTCTTAAAAAGAGGCATGTAATCTGATGATGAAAGTATAAGAAACTAAAACTCTTGAAGAGGACATAGAAGGAAACATTGAAATGTGTGCCGTCACCTTGGAGGCAGCATAGGTGTCATCTGTAAGGAAGTGAATATTTCCCTTCATCACAAGGACATTTTATCTTTGTTACAGGAAAATCCCCCCTGCCACCCCAGCCCCTGTCTATTTCCCCTCTGCTGCCTCCCCCATCCCCAGGGATTTGCATGGTGTCCCCTAGGAAGGACCTGCCCTGGCCAGTCTGACATAAAAGGGCAGCTCTAGTCTGGCTTGGACTGATCACGGCTCCTCTGTTCTCAGCTGAACATGGGGTTCCCTGCTCAGCTCCTGGGGCTCCTCCTGCTCTGGGTCCCAGGTGAGGACAGAGGGGAGATGAGAATGGGAAGGGGGGCTGGGGGGCAGCACTGCTTTTCATGTGAATTTGCCCACATGTATGTGAACATCTCTCATCCTCTACCAAGGGCAATAGATATTTAACAAAGTGATTAGGAGGAAAAATCCAGAAGAAACAGATAATCATCCTTTAAGAAAAATGGAGGCATAGATAGTGTGGGCAGGTGTACATGAGCTTTAGAGTTCTCTCTCCCTCTCTCTTTTTTTTTGTCTTTTTGCCTTTTCTAGGGCTCATCCCATGGCATATGGAGGTTCCCAGGCTAGGGGTCGAATCGGACCTGCAGCTCCCGGCCTAGGCCAGAGCAACAGCAACACAGGATCCGAGCCACATCTGCAACCTACACCACAGCGCACGGCAATGCTGGATCCTTAACCCATGAGCAAGTCCAGGGATCAAACCTGCAATCTCATCATTCCTATTCGGATTTGTTAACCACTGTGCCACGATGGGAACTCCTGGATATCTCCTTTTATGTTGTAAATCTTGGGGTTTTCTGAAATTGAATATTTTGGATACAATTCACAATCAAAAAGTAATCTAGGCATTCCCATCATGGCTCAGTGGTTAATGAATCTGACTAGTAACCATGACGTTGTGGGTTCAGTCCTTGGTCTTCCACAATGGGTTAAGGATCCAGTGTTGCCCCTGAGCACTGCTGTAGGTCACAGACATGGCTTGGATCCTGCATTGCTGTGGCTCTGGCATAGGCTGGGAGGTTCAGCTCTGATTAGACCCCTAGCCTGGGAACCTCCATATGCCATGGGATTGGCCCTAGAAAAGGCAAAAGGACAAATTAAAAAAAATAATCTAGCATGAAGAAAATAATGAATAGAAAATTGTGAAAATTACTCATGATATTTGCTCAAAATGCTTTTCTTTTCTCTCACTATTTCAGGATCCAGTGGAGTCATTGTGCTGACCCAGACTCCACTCCCCTGTCAGTCAGCACTGGAGACCTGGCCTCCATCTCCTGCAGGTCCAGTCAGAGAATCCAAGGTAGTTATGGAAACACTGATTTGAGTTGGTACCTGTAGAAACCAGGCCAGTCTCCAAGGCTCCCGATCTATTTGGCTTCCAACTTGGCCTCTGGTGTCCCAGACAAGTTCACTGGCAGTGGGTCAGGGACAGATGTCACCCTGAAAATCAGAAGGGAAGATTCTGGTGTTTTTTACTGCCAGCAAAGTATACAATATCCCCCCACAGTGATACCACCCTTAACACAGCCTCTTCTGGGGGCTGTGCTGCACACATGTGTGTGTTATCTGGGGAGCAAAGGGTCATCTGCTCTGAGTCTGTGTAAGAGGAAGAAGTGGGAGAACCTGGGGCAGAGGGTGCAGCTGAGGACTGTGGACCAGCAGAGCCTCAGCTCCTCATCAGACACCAGATGTTAAGCCCCCAAGAGCTGCATGGCCTTGGCATGCTGCCCCCTTAGAAACAGGCCAGTGAGGGAGATGGGATTAAGATGGTGGAATAGAAGGACTGGAGCTCAACTTCTCTCCTAAAAACAACAAAATTCACAACTAAAGACTGAGCACTCTTAAAAAAGATACCCTACTCCAGAAGAACAAGAGGAGGCCATATCAAGAGGTAGGAGGGGTGATTTCATGATATAAAAAACCCCATACCTCCTAGGTGGGAAACTCCACAGGCTGGAAACTAACTGGTTCACAGAGACTCACCTACAAGTGTGAGAGTTCTGAGCCCCACATCAAACTCTCATGTGTGGGGATCTGGCACGGGGAGAAAGAGTCCTGGAGCATCTGGCATTGAAGGCCAGTGGGGCTTGTGTGCAGGAGCTCCATGGGACTGGGGGAAACAGAGACCCCATTCTTAAAAGGTGCTCACAGATTTTCATGTGCACTGTGTTCCAGGGCAAAGCAAAGTCTCTATGGGAATATAGGTCAAACCTGACCACAGTACTTGGAGGACATCCTGGGAAAACAGGGGTGAATGTGGCTTGTTGTGAGGGAAGGATATTGAAAGCAAAGTTCTCGGGAATATTCAGCAGCAGTGCCTTTCTCTATAGGTGGCCATTTTGGGAAAATCTGGCCCCACCGGTCAGTGAGCTGCTGAGAAGCCCCAGGGCAAACAACAACCCAGGAGGGATCACAGCCCCGCCCCTCAGTAAACAGGCTACCTAAAGACCCCTCAGGCACACAGCTACCTCTAATCCCATCCAGAGGCTAAGCTCCAACCACCAGAGGGGTTAGAATCTGCTCCACTTATCAGGGGGCAGGCATCAGGAAGCCTGCAGCAAGCCCCCATACTGACTTCAGCCACAAGGGGGGCAGACATCAGAAGTAAGAGAGGCTACAACTCTATTATCTGTAAGAAGGTCACCACACACAAAAAAAAAAAACTATAAAAATGAAAAGACAGAGACCTAGAACTCAGATGAGGGAGAAAGAAAAAAAAAACCAGAAAAACAGCTGAGTGAGGAGGAGATTCTTAGCTTCCAGGAAAAAGATTTTAGACTGTTGATGCTGAAGAAGATGCAAGACATTCGAAATAAACTGGAGGCAAAGATGGATAACTTACAGGAAACCCTGACCAAAGAGATACAAGATATAAAACTTAAACAAGAAGAGATGCAAAATACAATAACTGAAATAAAAAATTCACTAGAAGCAGCTAACAGCAGAATACAGGAGGCAGAAGAACAAATAACCGAGGTGGAGGACAGATGAGTGGAAATTACAGATGCAGAACAGAAAAGAGAAAAAAGGTTGAAAACAATTGAAGAGAGTCCCCGAGAACTCTGGGACAACATTAAACGCACCAACATCCGTATTATAGGGGTGCTAGAAGGAGAAGAGAGAGAGAAGGAGATAGAAAAAATATTCCAAGAGATAATAGCCGAAAACTTCCCTAACATGGGGAAGGAATCACTCACTCAAATCCAGGAAGCACAACGAGTACCATACAAAATAAACCCAAGGAGGAACACCCCAAGACACATATTCATCAAACTGACCAAAATTAAAGACAAGGAGAACATCTTGAAAGCAGCTAGGGAAAAGAAACAAATAACATACAAGGGAACCCCGATAAGGCTATCAGCAGATTTTTCAACAGAACCTCTGCAGGCCAGAAGGGAGGGGCATGATATACTTAACATGATGAAAGGTAAAAACCTCCAATCAAGATTCCTCTACCCAGCAAGGCTCTCATTCCGATTTGAAGGAGAAATCAAAACCTTCACAGATAAGCAAAAGCTGAGAGAATTCAGCAACACTAAACCAGCCTTACAACAAATCCTAAAGGAACTTCTATAGGCAGAAGAGAACAAGAGAAGAAGGAAAGGGAAAAGAGCAGCAAACACAAATCCAAAGTAATAAATAAAATGGCAATAAGAACACACATATCAATAATTACCTTAAATGTGAATGGACTAAACGCCCCAACCAAAAGACATAGACTTGCTGAATGGATACAAAAACAAGACCCATATATATGCTGTCTTCAAGAGATCCACTTCACTTCTAGGGACACGTACAAATTGAAAGTGAGAGGGTGGAAGAAGACATTTCATGCAAACGGGGATCAAAAGAAAGCTGGCGTAGCAATACTCATATCAGACAAAATAGACTTTAAAATGAAGGATATTTTCAGGGGCAAAGAAGGACATTACATAATGATCACAGGATCAATCTTGGAAGATGATATAACAATTTTAAATATCTTTGCACCCAACGCAAGTTCACCACAATATATAAGGCAACTGCTAACAACCTTAAAAGGACAAATTGACAATAACACAATCATAGTGGGGGACTTTAACACCCCACTTACAGCAATGGACAGATCAACCAGACAGAAAATCAAGAAGGAAACACAGGCACTGAGTGAAGCATTAAACCAGATGGACTTAATAGATATTTATAGGACATTCCATCCAAAAGCAACAGAATACACATTCTTCTCAAGTGCACATGGAACATTCTCTAAGATGGATCATATCCTGGGCTACAAATCCAACCTCGGTAACTTTAAGAAAATTGAAATCATATCAAGCATCTTTTCTGACCACAACGCTATATGACTGGAAATGAACAAGAAAAAAAAAGAAAAAAAGAAAAAACTCAAACACGTGGAGACTCAACAACATGCTACTAAACAACCAATGCATCACTGAAGAAATCAAAGAGGAAATTTAAAAATACCTACAAGCAAATGACAACGAAGATACGACACTCCAAAAGCTATGGGATGAAGCAAAAGCTGTTCTAAGAGGAAAGTTTATAGCAATACAAGCCCACCTCAGGAAACAAGAAAAAGCTCAAATAAACAAGCTAACTTACATCGAAAGCAACTCGAGAGAGAACAGACAAGACCAAAAGTTAGTAGAAGGAAAGAAATCATAAAGATCAGAGCAGAAATCAATGAAATAGAAACAAAGAAAACCATAGAAAAGATCAATGAAACGAAAAGCTGGTTCTTCGAAAAGATCAGCAAAAGTGATAAACCCCTAGCCAGTCTTATCAAGCAAAAAAGAGAGATGAGTCAAATCAACAAAAGTGGAAATGAAAAAGGGGAAGTAACAACGAACACCACAGAAATACAAAGGATCATAAGAGACTACCATATGCAACTATATGCCAATAAAATGGAAAACCTAGAAGAAATGGACAAATTCTTAGAAAAGTACAATCTTCCAAGACTCAACCAAGATGAAACAGAAAAGATGAATGGACCCATCACAAGAACTGAAATGGAAACTGGGATTAAAAAACTTCCAACACACAAAAGTCCAGGACCAGGTGGCTTCACAGGCAAATTCTATCAAACATTTAGAGAAGAGCTAACACCTCTCCTTCTGAAACTATTTCAAAAAATTGCAGAGGAAGGGATACCCCCAAACTCATTCGATGAGGCCACCATCACCCTGGTACCAAAACCAGACAAAGATTCCACAAAAAAAGAAAACTACAGGCCAATTTCACCGATGAACATCGATGCAAAAATCCTCAACAAAATACTAGCCAACCACATCCAACAATACATTTCAAGGACTGTACATCAGGATCAAGTGGGATTTATCCCAGGGATGCAAGGGTCCTTCAATATCTGCAAATCCATCAGTGTGATACACCACATTAACAAACTGAAGAATAAAAACCATACGATCCTCTCCATAGACGTGCAAAAAGCCTTTGACAAAATCCAACACCCACTTCTGATAAAAAACCCTTCAGAAAGTGGGCATAGAGGGAACCTACCTCATCATGATAAAGGCCATATACGACAAACCCACAGCAAATGTCATTCTCAATGGTGAAAAGCTGAAAGAATTCCTGCTGAGATCAGGAACAAGACAAGGATGTCCGCTCTCTCCACTACTCTTCAACATAGTTCTGGAAGTGCTAGCCACAGCAATCAGAGAAGTAAAAGAAATCAAAGGAATCCAAATTGGAAAGGAAGAAGTCAAACTATCCCTATTTGCAGATGATGTGATACTATACCTAGAGAATCCTAAGGACTCTACCAGAAAACTGTTAGAGCTCATCCACGAATTTGGCAAAGTTGCAGGATACAAAATCAATACACAGAAATCAATGGCATTTCTATATACTAACAATGAAAAAGTAGAAAAGGAAATCAGGGAAGCAATCACATTTACCATTGCATCCAAAAGAATAAAATACCTAGGAGTAAACCTACCTAAAGAAACAAAAGACCTGTACTCTGAAAACTACAAGCCACTGATGAAAGACATCAAAGATGACACAAATAGATGGAAAGATATACCATGCTCGTGGATTGGAAGAGTTAATATTATCAAAATGACTATACTACCCAAGGCAATCTACAAATTCAATGCAATCCCTATCAAATTACCAAGGACATTTGTCACGGAACTCGAACAAAATATTTTAAAGTTTGTTTGGAAGCACAAAAGACCCAGAATAGCCAAAGACATCCTGAAAAAGAAAAATGGAGCCTGAGGAATCAGGCTCTCGGACTTCAGACTCTACTACAAAGCAACAATCATCAAAACTGTATGGTACTGGCACAAAGACAGAAATAGAGATCAGTGGAACAGGATAGAAAGCCCAGAATTAAACCCATGCACCTACAGCCAACTCATCTATGACAAAGGAGGCAAGAATATACAACAGAGAAAGGACAGCTTGTTCAATAAGTGGTGCTGGGAAAACTGGACAGCCACATGGAAAAGAATGAAATTAGAACACTCCCTAACACCATACACAAAAAGAAACTCCAAATGGATGAATGACCTAGATATAAGACCAGACACTATCAAACTCCTAGAGGAAAACATAGGGCAAACACTCTCTGACATAAATGACAGCAACATCTTATCAGATCCACCTATCAGAGTATTGACAATAAAAACAAAAATAAGCAAATGGGACCTACTCAAACTTCAAAGTTTCTGCATAGCAAAGGAAACCCTCAACAACACAAAAAGACAGCCCACAGAACGGGAGAAAATCTTTGCCAGTGAATCGACTGACAAGGGATTCATCTCCACAATTTATAAACACCTTCTGCAGCTCCATACCAAAAAAACAAACAAGCCCATCCAAAAATGGGCAGAAGATCTAAACAGACAGTTATCTAAAGAAGATATACAGAGGGCCGAGTAACGCATGAAAAGATATTCAACATCACTCATGATTAGAGAAATGCATATCAAAACCCCTCTGAGGTACCACCTTACACCAGCCAGAATGGCCATCACCCAAAAGTCTACAAACAATAAGTGCTGGAGAGGCCGTGGAGAAAAAGGAACCCTAGTACACTGTTGGTGGGATTGTAAATTGGTGCAACCACTATGGAAAGCAGTATGGAGATGCCTCAGAAAACTAAACATAGAACTACCATTTGATCCAGCAATCCCACTCCAGGGCATCTATCCAGAGAAAACCAATGCCTCACAAGGACACATGTACTCTGATGTTCATTGCAGCATTATTTGCAGTAGCCAAGACATGGAGACAACCTAAATGTCCATCGACAGAGGAGTGGCTCCAGAAGATGTGGTACATACATACAATGGAATATTACTCAGCCATTAAAAGGAAAGAAATACCAGCATTTTTAGCAACATGGATGGATCTAGAAGCTATCATGCTAAGTGAAGTCAGCCATACATTGAGACATCAACATCAAATGCTTTCACTGACATGTGAGATCTGAAAAAAGGACAGATGGAACTTCTTTGCAGAAAAGATGCTGACTCACAGATATTGAAAAACTTATGGTCTCTGGAGGAGAGAGTTTGGGGGGTTGGGGGATGTGCCTGGGCTGTGGGATGGAAATCCTGTGAAATCAGATTGTTATGATCATTATACCACTACAGATGTGATAAATTCATTTGAGTAATAAAAAAAAGAAAAAAAACGATATATAAGAGCATAATGTCAGGTTAAAAAAATGGCATTACTAGAAAGTGATCATTTTAGCTGTAATTTCAGCCTGTATGATTCTATTTTTTCCAATGTAATTTCAAGGCGCTTTCATGCAATGGAAACATCACAACTATTTTACACTTCTATTTCTTGTGGATTTTATAATGTTGATTTTCCAAACCCTCGGACATTCTCCCTTGCTCTGGATTTTCTTGTCTCTTTTCAACTTAAATAATCTTGTGGAGATTACAAGCTTGATGGTACGAAGTGCCAAAACAAAGTGCTTTTCACATGACTCATTTCATGAATACAAATCTCACTCATAAGGTCTAGGTATAGGTATAATTAAATGAATAATTGAAATAGGTCTCATTTTTTAAAGGCTTCAAATATAAATCTGAATATATAAGTGTCCTGCTCCTTTCAAGTCAGGACACTGTCCCTGAGCTTACGTCAACAGCACACGAGGGGGCAGTCAAGTCCAATTCTTACCTCACATGTCTATCCTCTTGCAAGTTTTGGTCCTTCTGGTCCAAAGCTTTTCTCTATCTGCCTACCACTGTGAGGATTACAACGCCTCTTCTGTCTCCCTCTTCACTCTTCCTCTCAGCAAATATTTACATTCAGACAAGTTCTATAGCATGTTTTTTTGTTATCTTTTTTTTAATACATATTCTTAGGTCAGTTCAATTCCAGTTATAACCAACACCACGGGTTTATGTTGCAATGAAGACGAATGATTTTTACTGAGTTTTACTTTAAATATTACCACTAAGCCCCAAAACAATAGGTGTTTACCTGTCTGGTTAGTAGGATTGCCTGCATTTCTGTGACCAGGAGTTCTTTGCTTTCATGTTTCCATAGAATCCAAGCAAGAATTCTCCTCTTGCTATTGCCTTAAATAAATCACTTTGATGCAGTAAGTTTACCTAGAATTGTAGACTAATAGACAGTCTCATAATGGGTTTTAGATTTCACATGAGGCTGTCAGGGCCCAGAATTAAGAGCCCATCTCTTGATGGAAGAGCCTCCCAACTGCCCAGGATAAGAATATGGGATTGAAGATTCCCACATGGAAGTTTCTAAGAATTTATTATGGCCTGTAGGTCTCAGTAAACTTTATAAGACCTCCATGCCTCCTTTCAGGAATACACATTGTATCTCATTTTATTTTACTTTCATTATTTTTTTAAAATTTTTGCTCCTTTTTATCAACTTGGCCTAGCAGTTGCTTTAGAAGAGTCCACCTACACATTTCTGGAAGCACTGAAAAGTGAGTGCAAGTAATGCTTCAAAGAGCATTTGAACTCTGGCTTATCCTTTGCTTCTGGGGAAAAGTGAATGAGTGGATGAGAAGTCACTTCTGTGAGGCTAGTGGGTCCCTGAGGCAGAATTCACTGTTGTCACTACTGAGGTGGTTAATAGATTTGTATTATAAGGTGAGGAGTGAGCACTAAAAAACTCACTCATCTCTTGTGTCTTTCCTGATATGATCTTCCCTTTTGCGTTAAACTGGTGATGTACAGGCATTGTTATTGAGCTTTAGGAAATCAATTAAGAGTTCCCTTATGTTGCCATGGCTTAAAATTCCAGGAATGTCACTGCAGTGACTTGGGTCCAATCCCGAGCCTGGATCTTCCAAATGCTATGGGCTCAACAGAAAAAAAAAAAAATCATTTTAAGCGTTTTAACTTAATGTTGCTTTTTTCCCAGAATGTCTGCAGTGTCCCATTTTCACAATCATAAGAATTGCTAGATTCCTGAATTCACTGACTATGAAAGAGAAGCACTGAACTTGAGAATCCTTAGGTGAGAGGCCCCATTTGGCTTTATGTGCATGACCTTATCCATGACATTCTGAGAAAATCCTGTCTTGCTGACCCCAGGGCACCATACAAATCCTCCTCCACAGGCAGGGTCTGCCTTGCGGGTCCCAGAACCTCCCTGTGCCCTCACTCCCCACATCTCAAGTGACCTGACATGTTTACAATGTCAAAGAGAACCTCACATGTGCACAGGGGGAAAGATTACTAAACACCCTGAACAGCCATGGCTTTGAAGGAGACTTTATTTCATGTGCAAATACTGGGTTTTAAGGGTCAGCTCAGAGTGAAGCTCCTGGAACAGGTGAAGAACATACAGAGCAGAGGAAGCTCAGGCAGATGATACAATGCAATGACCATCTTCCTTGGTGCAATTACTCCACGGGGAGCAGGATTCAGCACATCATTTAATGTTTCTAGACAAAAAGCCTTCATCACGAACATGTCATTTCCCACTTATCCTATTGATCATTTTTTATGTCTAAGGAATTTGTAAATTCATTCTATGAGAAAAGAAATAACAACGAGTCAAACATTCAATACAGATGCCTGTTAGGCAGATGGAGAGGAAGTTCTTGAGGATCCAGAAGAGTCATGTGTGGAAACATTTGTTTCTCCATGTTTTGAAATAACTGATAGAGTCAGAGGTCAAAGCATTCGCAGAGCCTTCCCTGGGCTTTCCATAACCCAACGTCCCTTTAAGCCATGGACTTGATCCTCTGGTGAGTGACAGTGTGCTGTTAGTTTTGACAGGCAGCCAGCTCCAATCCCAGGTGCTCAGGGCTCAGGATCTGGTCCAGCCCACCTGCCCCTGGGGCCCCCTCTGCTGGGGGCCTGATCTCAACACAAGGAACCTCCATCTGGGTCCAGACGGGGAACAGTTCCCTCTGTCTCTCATCTTGATTGAAGCAGCCCAGGTGGGAACTCTGTGGGGTAACAAAGTCTACAAAACACGGTTCCCAGAGTGTGTCACAGTCTCCATCCTACAGAAAAATGCCAGCATGAACATAAACTCCAACATGAACAAGACAGTCTTGCCAAGCCATGAGTGTCCTGCACTGGCTGGAATGTTCAGGAAAGCAGCCCTGCATCTGGTTGTAGAAACACAGACATTGCCTGGTAACTTCAAAGCCAGGAGCAACACCCAGAATCATTTGGCTAGCACCATCAACAAAGCCAAAAAAGCAAACACTTCCAGAAATAGATACAATGAAATGGAAAACAACATTTTGACCCGATAAATATGTCACATTTGTAACTGTACACATACCTCTAGACCCTGATGAATGGCGGCAAAATGAGATTGTTGCCATCGTGTTCACATTATAGGTGAACATAAGTTTTGCTCAGTTACCTTTTCAGCATTGGTTCAAAATCCTATTCTTGAGCATTTCCCAGGGATCATTCAGACAAAAGCTTCTTGTGGAATCTTCCATACTATTGTATTAGGTAATTTGTCTTGGTCAATTAAGTCTCGACTTGGGGTTAAATTATCCAGACTTTAATAAGAGGGCAAAGTCTAATTTTTCGAATCCCCAAGACTTCATTTTCAGAATAAAAGCCATTGAACATTGTCACTGTTATTCAGGGGCTGTTCAGTTCAACATGACCTGCATCAGTCTGAAACATTTGAGGAATCGTGTGGTTGTCCTATGTCATGACAGGTGGGGGTGTCAGGCTGAATCCCTGAGTAGTGCTGGCTGGAAACCCTGGTCCACAGTGACCATTCAAAGATAAAGCCCAGGAACGTGTCTGTAACAGACATAGATTATCCCGCGACATGGAAATAAGGACCCAGTCATTATTCTCCTCGCAAACAGCATCTCCTTTTGAATTATTGACTCAGGGATCTGAATAAACATACATCAGTGAGAGGAGGAGGTTCTTACACCAAACAGTCAAGAACCAGGCAACTCTCGCTTTGAGGAGAAAGAGTCAACCTGGGAAATAATATCTTAGGAACACTCTCAAAAATCATATAAAATCATGCTTTTTTCATTATGTTTCCTCATAAAAAGTGGATGTTTTCTTCATAAATTCTTTGATTAGCCTGTCATATATATAACACTTATATACACATGTGTCTGTGCATACGTACATGTAGGCATGTACATGGCATGATCGCCATATATAGATGGAGAGACAGGGCAGAGAGAGACAGAGACAGAGAAACAGAATTACATAGAAGTATAAAATAGTATGAACCAGATTTAAACAGTTTCAGATATTTCATTTTAGTGCCTGAGACATAACATTCTTATGCCTTTTCTTACTGCCTGAAATGGGACTATGAGCTCTCTGCACAGCAGACATAGCATCTTTTTTCCTCAGTTAAGTCCTGTGACTTAAGTGCTCTTTGAAATGTAATTCACAAGGTACCAGGAAACGATCCAATCTAACTGACTCTAACACCTGACTCTAAGGTCCATAAGCAGTCAACCCGGGAAGAGCTGGCACATGGCAGCTCTTGCACCAGTTCAACTCTGTGCTGTTACTGGCAGAAAACATGAGTGATTGGGACTAATGGGGAGGGAGCTGTCCTCCCATCTGAACCATCTGGGGAGGCTCTGAGGCAGACAGCCATGCCCTCCTGGTACTGACCCTGGACACACACGTCTGCACCCAGGGTCTCTGATGCATTCTTAGAGCAGCTGCCCCATGGACACCTGGTTCTTGCAATTAATTCAGACTTTCATGGTGAGATTCTGCCACCTGCTACTCCAAGAACTATAGATGCTATGTATCCATTTCATTCTAAACACAGGAGAACTTGATTTCCCTTAGGCCAAAATTGTGCCCACTCCCCCACCTCTGGCTCTTTCCCCTCTGCTGCCCCCACCAGGGGATTTGCATGTTGTTCCCTAGGGTGGACCTGCCGTGACCAGTCTGACATAAAGGGGCAGCTCAGGCCTGGCTTGGACTATTCAGGGCTCATCTGTTCACAGCTGAACATGGGGTTCCCTGCTCAGCTCTGGGGCTCCTCCTGCTCTGGGTCCCAGGTGAGGATAGAGGGGAGATGAGAAGGGGAAGGGGGCTGTGGGGGCAGCACTGCTTGTCATGTTAATTGCCCACATGTATGTGCATATCTCTCACCCTCTGCCAAGGGCAGGAGAGGTTTAGCAAAGTGATAATTAGGAAAAATCCAGAAGAAGCAGGTCCCCATCCTCGGCTAGAGATGGAGGCATAGGAAGTGCAGAAAAGTGGACAGGACATCTGGGGACCTCTTTTTATGTTGTAAACTTGGATGGTTGGAATTGGAAATTTTGTATAATAATCAACATGCAAAAAAGAGTTCAGTGTGAAGAAAAAGCAAGTAGAAAATTCTCATAATTACTCATGGGGTTTATGCCAATATACTCTTCTATATTTTCAGGATCCAGTGGGGCCATTGTGCTGACCCAGACTCCACTCTCGCTGTCAGTCAGCCCTGGAGAGCCCGCCTCCATCTCCTGCAGCTCCACTCAGAGCCTCCGAGGTAGTTATGGAAAGAATTATTTGAATTGGGACCTGCAGAAACCAGGCCAGTCTCCAAAGCTCTGGATCTATTGGGCTACCAACAAGGCCTCTGGGGTCCCAGACAGGTTCAGTGGCAGTAGGTCAGGGACACATTTCACCCTGAAAATCATCAGGGTGGAGGCTGAGGATGCTGGAGTTTATTACTGTTTGCAACCTATAGAAGCTCCTCCCACAGTGATACTGCCCTGAACACAAACCTCCCTGCCTGGGGGCCCAGCTGCCCAAGGTGCACCTTCTCTGGGGAACTGGGAGCTGATGCTCTGAGTCCATGTGAGAGGAAGCTGAGGGAGGGCCCAGGGGGTACATGGCAGCTGAGGGCTCTGGGCCATGAGCATCTGGGATGCACCTCAGGTTCCTCTGCTATGGCCCCATCAGCTGCATGGCCTGGTCCTGGCAGAAGCAGCAGGGACACTTA
This sequence comes from Phacochoerus africanus, assembly GCF_016906955.1. Lineage (NCBI taxonomy): Eukaryota > Metazoa > Chordata > Mammalia > Artiodactyla > Suidae > Phacochoerus > Phacochoerus africanus. Next base: position 61,284,537 of record NC_062548.1, read on the forward strand.
GTGGGTCCTGTGTCCTGTAGCAACCAGGGATGTGACAGGGAGGCTGAGGGAAGGGGAAGCCCAATCCTCCCTGTTCCTACATTGGACAATTAAATGCACCCAATGTAATAACCAATAAATGACACTGATATGTGGCAAGAAAAGTTTAACCATATTACAAATGAACCATGAGTGGCACATAATTCTCAATGTAATATTTGGTAATATTGGTGAATTGATACTTTTCCCATGTATCAGTTTCTTCCTTCCTTAATCTGTACAGGTCCACTTTCTTTAGCATACTTGAGAAAGTATTCCACACGTGCTATCCTCAGGGTGACTCGGCATGAGAATTATTTGTTAGAGACTTTAACTTTTGTTTATTAATGTAGACTGTTTACAATGTACAACAAATACAAGGTTTCAATGCCAGAGCCTATGATTTGCCTTAATTACATGTTTTTTAGCAAAAGGGAGGTGCTCAGTTTTTTAATGTGGGCCTTAAAAATAAACAGCAATCGTGAATAAAGGAGAAAATAAAGATTACTCCATTTACCCCAGGATAATCTAGAATGATAGGAGACGTAAAAACTCCCTGATAGGAAGGATATGAGGACCATCTAACCTAATAGGGTTGTAGGTCTGACATATCTGGTGGTCTATTGTCATAAGGAAAAGTTTCAAACAATAAATAAATGCATTTTAATACAAAATGATCATTAAATGAAAATAAATGAAATAATATATTTTAGTGGAAAATGTAAAGAGCGTATAAATTCCTGCATCGAACAAATTCTGTAAATATCCCAGTTATACTACTGTTCCAAAGTGACATTTGACCGAATAATGTGCCCTGTCATTTACATGCCATGATAGAGCATTATAGACAGGAAAAGAAGCACTATGAAGAATGAAACACCTGATCGGTTTTTCTGCTTAGAAATAAAATACTTTAGAATGAGAAAAAGAAATTTTATGGCAAATGAAATGAACACTTCAATGTGTCTATTATAGGTCTAAAGTTGTATAGAGGAATATCCATAGGAATAAGCAGACTGGAGCCCTCATGTTGTGAAACCTAAGGCACTTATTCAATTATTTGCTAACACCAATGCCTTCTTGAAATGCAGAGTTTCTGGAAGGCCCTGGGAGAAGGCAAGTGAAAGTGGGAAGCCTGGGGACTGAGTGATGCCATGGTCATCTGAGCCCCAAGTGAGTGACTATCTAGTGACCTGGAGCTTCCTCTTTGGGTGAGAGGAGACATAAACCAAAGGTACAGGAGCATCAGCAGGCCAGATCCTGGTGAAGAAAACTGGAGCTACAGAACAACGAACAGCATACGATATAATACATGTGTATGTAAATAAAAATAACAATACACGGCGTTCTTCCATGAAGGAGAAGGAAATCCTCCCCTTCGGGACAGCAGGATGGCCCTTGAGGGCACTATGTGAAGTGAGTGATGTCAGACAGCCAAAGAAAACACTGTCAGAGATCACTTCTATGTGGAACCCAAAACAGCCCAGCTCTTGAGAACAGATGAGAATGGGGGGGACCAGAAGCTGGGCTGGGGCCTATAGGGTCCTGTTGATTAAGGGCAAAAGCCTGGACCTTGTAGACTCATAATTCTGGGGAGGGAATGCCCAGCAGAGGGGTCATAGTAACAGTACTGGCTTAGGAGGTTCACAGCTGCCAGAGACCAGATCTTCATTGTTTCCTCCACAAACGGAAATGACAACTACCGTCATGGGTAGGGAGTCTGGTTATGCTACAGTGATAACCATATTGGGACATATAACTCTATCAAATGAAATGTTTGGCACCTTAAACTCGACAATTATGATATGTCAATTCCTTCAGCTCCCCCCTTGCCAACATGCAGTCGGTTCTCAATCCATAACAGAGAGATGTTTCAAAAATGAGTCATGTTCCTTTGCTCAAAACTTGCTCTAGATTCACTTCACCAGACCAAAAGCCCAAGTCCTCGCAGGCCCGGACTGCCCGATTGGACACTCCTGGATTGCCCTGACCCCTCGCTCGGCACCAGCCTCTGATCCCTGGCATCCAGCCTCCCTGGGTCCTGGCTTGCTCGAAGGAGCTACACATCTGGACATCCAAGATTGGCTCTTATGGTCTCTCAGCAGGCAGAGATGTATGCAGAGCCCAGGGGTGACTCTCAGCCATCAGCAGCTCCAAGGTCCGTGTTCAGTCCCTTCAGTCATTCAACTAACCCAGAGACTGGCAGTCGTTAACTCCAGTCATTACTTCTCAGGATGTTGGAGGCTGTAGTTTGTGGATCATTCTGACAGTGATGTGGTTGTGAGGGGCAACGTCCATCCTCAAGGGGGAAGGGACCAGGGACACCTAGAGGTGTCTTTTAAGACATGATCAAGCTAGGGCCCCACTGCGTCATCCACAATCCCTTTCCCACCTCTCTTCACTTTGCTCCATTATCTCTATTTCCTCATTCTTCCGGTTGTCTTTATGACCCTTGTTCCACCCGCATGCTAAATTCTCATTTACGACATTTGCTCCCCCTTCTTCATAACCAATCACCAATCTCTATAACATCTCTACTTGAGTCATTGAATTTCAGTGTATGGCAGAATTGGCACAACATGGAAACCAACCATTCTTTAATAAAAATAAATTTTAATTGTCAGTAAAGACTTAACACCAAAATTAAAAAAAGAAATTCAGTGTATGAGTTTGGGGGTACCCAAGCACACGGGCTCTCGGCACCTGCTCTGTGGTCATGCCATCCTGCATTCATAGCCCACTCTGCTCCACACTCTTGTTCCAGGGAGTCCTCATCTTCAATGTACTAGAAAAATACTGCTTCATGATGTTCACACTTCTAGTCTGACATCCCTCTCATTGAACTGAAACTCCACAGGGTGAAGGACCTTCCTTTGTCAGTGTCTGCACTGATGTATCTCTGTGCAATTGAAGAGAACATAGTGAAAATGCTGCTAAATGCACATGGTTGTATGAGTGTTGTTCCTTCAATTAGGAAAGAAAATAACTACACACAAGGTCAAATTAAGATACAGTTGGGGCATTAAAATGTGTTCTGCTACCACCCTACAGTAAGTAGACAAGGGGAGAAGGGCTAAGGAAGAGATCCCAGATCTGACAGCAGGAACCTGGTATGTCCAGAATCAGCTGGAGTGAAGCCAGAAGTGAAGGAAAACACAACCAACACCCCCTTTTATGTGGCGGGTGCAGGGTACACTTGACTGCCTTCTCCCACGGGGAAATGTGTGATTACAAGCTACAGGGGGAGTAAGGCAGTTTGGTCCTTAGGTACCTGGGAAACCATGAATAGCAGACCCCTCATGTCCCTTGGATCATCCATCACTAGCAGGGACTAGGGAGATAACAAGAGGCCAGTCATGTGCACAGGGTGTAGGTGAGCAGTAACTGGTGTGGGGAGGAGTTGGACGGAGAGCAGGAGAACAGCCACCTTGAGGGGCCGTCCACACACTCACCCCATGCCTGCCCTGTAAGACCCTTGCAATCTTGGTCTGCCTTCTTCTTGCGACCTCCTGAGGTCAGATATGCAGATCGCATGGAAACAGTACCACAAATGCAGTAGAGACAGAAGGGAAGGCCACCCTGGTTTCCCAAACCCAGAGCCACCCTGTGGGGGGAGGAAACTTCTGGTTAATTTCCAGTACTCGTCTCCTGTAATCTGTTACTTTTTACACTGGGCATTAGAATGTTAAGGGACCTCCCAGAGACCCTCAGTGCCAAGTCTCTTTGTCCTCATTACCAGTTTCAGGACAAAACCCAAATGGCTATGTCCTTTTGGGCTGTTGGTTTAGTGACATGAGCATCCCTGAGTAGCTAAGGAAAGATTTCTCTCCCAGGTCATAGAACCATGACTGTGCCCATAACTGAGCATGCCTTCTTGGAGAACAAAGATGTCTGCAACTGAGAGATCAAGTTCAAGGACAGTAAGAAGGTTTTGCAAGGGTGATATTTATATGAGATACTCCTATTTCTGCATTTTGGTTCTGAAGCTTTGTATTCCAGTAATAATAAAAACCGTACCAAAAACAGCTAGTTAATACCAACTCTGACTGTAACCAATTCTCTAAGAGGATATTCCAGTGTCAGGCTGGTTGTATCTGGTGGAGGTAAAATCTATGCACAATGTAAGCAGAGAACCAAGGCTTCTCTGGAGCAAGAGGATGACTATAGCCTGGGGCAGCATTTCAGGGAGCTCTGGAAAAGCACTCCTGGATGGAGAGGAAATGTCAGTAGACATGTGATTTTGGTGATGGGGGGAGGAACATGCAACCGTGCACACAATGTTTAGAGAAGGTTGCTGCTGCGGTCTCATGAGGCTTCTGCTAATCACAAGAGCAGACGTTACCATGAAGGATTTAAGTGCCTTTTTAGATATGAGGAGATGCAAGAATTGGGCTCATAAAAATTTCCCTCTAAATATCCAACATCTGAAGACTGGTGGTAGTTTTCCCAGAGTGCAGATTGGCCACTCATGATCTCCACTCAGAGCACGGTTCAGGGGGATTCAGGGTCGGCAGCTGCAGTGGCTCATGATTCAGCCATGAGAGGCAGATGGAAGTGCCCATCTCCAGTTCACCGATTGTAGAAAAGGACCAATGAATTCTCTCCCATCCCTGTTGTTGAGATACCATGATGCCGAATAGGGGTTTGAGCACAGGCGTGGGTGTGGCAGAACATGGGCAAGAGAGGCAAGTGGACCCAGACAGGAGCCCAGGGCAGTGACCAAATGACCTTCCCTTCCTGATGGGGGAGTGCATGTCCTAAAGCTGCACAGGTGGCCAGATGGTGCCCCAGGCTCTGAAGCCAGGGTACAGTTTAGGGACCAGATGAGTCCTGCCTTTGTCCTGGGAGCAATTCCCTGAGGGAAAAGCCATACAGGTTGAGGTGAGGGCACATCCAGGTTGTGGAGCTCCTTTCTGGCCACCTGGGACAGGTTGATGCGTGACCTCATTGAACAGGACTGGGGTGTCGGGAAAGAGGAAACTGACATCCACAGAGCTGGTACCTTGGCTCTCTGATCACTGAGCGCTTCCAGCCAAGGAGACATCAGGACTGACCATGTTCATAGAGCACAGAGGTCCTTACACTAAGCCCAGTCCGGAGAACCACCCCATACAATCAGCTTGGGATTCTTCAGCACCACATCGCCCAGGTTTTCCAGTCTCCTGAGCCTTCACCAAACCATTACCCATTGCCCTTGAGTCAGTGAAGATCTCTGACTCAGGTTGTCTCTCTGTGTGTTATAAGTGGGTTGGACACAGGACTCCATGTCCTTCCATTGAAAATACTTTCCTCTCAGGTGTACTAGATCCACTACTCTTAAAAGGGATTAAGGCCTCGACATCTACTTTGAAAGGATGGTAACATATCCTACATGAATTAAAGTTTCATTATTTTCTCTAGGTCAGGAGGCTATGGTAGCATCCACAGGACTCTAGAGATGAGGAGCAGGAAAAGGCAGCCTTGCAGCAAGGTTAGATTCCATGTGATTCTGAGTAGCCTCTGTATGTAGGGCATCTGTATGTTACGGCTCAGGACATCTGGGCCTTGGGAACTTCATCAAGGTCAGCCTGTGTGTCCCCTTCTACCCGATGACGAAGGGTGCTATGCATACAATATAGTTATGTCTGGTGCTTCACATGCCATTAGCCTCATAACAGCAGCTCAGTCACATGCCCAGCTCATGACACCTAGACAGCATGTAGTCTCTGCTAGGGGTTAAGACAACCCAGGAGCACTATGTGTTTCTGCTGAGCAGTTACTCTGTTCTTGCTCAATACCCCTGGTGGTGTGTCTCCATGGGGCTTTCTGGAGCCTCCATGCACTCTCCTCACCTGGGACAGGAACTTGAAAGGTCATTGTACCCCTAGGACATATGTTCAAAACAGGTTGACCACTGCATAGCTTTTTCTCTTCTAGAATCTTGCTGAAAAGGCCTCCTTCCAGGTCAGTTAATACATTGATTCAGAATAACACACTCTAAAATGTGTATATATTGACTCTGAATCTGCATAGAAATATGTGCTGTAATTATGTTAAATTATGTTTCAATTTGGAGATTATTGTATCATTCCTCAGACCAGATGAATTCCAGAATAATTTTCCAGCACCATGCTAGAAACCCTTGCTAAAAATAGATATTTGGGCCTTATATTCAGCCACTGAACACAAGGTTTCAAGGGGAATTTGAAATTTGAATTATGCAAGATCTAGTTAATGATTTCTTAAATCAAGAACAATGTTAAGCAATATATATTTTAAAATGTTCTGTAACTTTCTCCTCACCTTTCTCTTCAGGGCTCTAATATATACATAATGTTGGAAGCCGTTCCCCGGCTCATTGATGCATGTTAATTTTTGTTTTTCTTTGAAAGGCTGCACTCGGGCATATGGAGGACCCCAGACTAGGGGTCTAATCAAGCGTAGCTGCCAGCCTACACAACAGCCACAGCAGCATCAGATCTGAGCCGTGTCTGCAACCTACATAGCAGCTCACAGCAATGCCAATCTTTAGCCAACTGGCAAGACCAGGGATCCAACCTGTATCCTCATGGATGCTAGTCAGATTTGTTAACTTATTACCCATGACCAGAACTCTGAATGTTCATTTTTTTAATATTTCTATCCTGTTTTTGATTTTGCCTATTTTCTCTAATCTGTGACATTAATTATACTTCTGCAATAATTAAATTTTTCGCAGCACCCGAGGCAAATGAGTTCCCAGACCATGGACTGAATGTGCGCGCAATGACCTGAGAAACTGTAGTGACAACACTGGATCATTACCCCTCTGTTGCCCAAGAGAACTCCAGCATCATCTATGATCTTCATCTGAAGCTCTTAACTCTATGGAGTCCTGCTTGTATACCTTTGTGTGAAAAGAGCAAACAGCATTGATGTGGGGCTACTTTGCTCCATTCCTGAGGCAAAGCCATTCCGAACACCCAGCCTGTGCCCATAAATGATGCGGGGTCTGCTTTGGCTGGTGGAGCCCCAGGTACCCTAGTCTGTGTGAGCACGGAATGCTGTGAATTTTCCGCCAGACTTTCAGACAGACATTTCCCCAACCCTGCTAGGCTCTTCCCACATGTGCACTGCTCAGTCCAGCAGGAATCTGGAGGGAAATTCTGCAGATATCCTGGTTCTGTGTTTGGGCAAAGAATGTGTCACACCAGGACATCAGATTATCAGATCGCAGAGGAATGGTCTTGAGCCTCAATTAGATCTCCAGGTACACAATGCAGGGAGTTTATTAAATTCCTGCAGTATTTTGAAATGCGTCAGCCCCAACATTCCTGTTTTTGTGGAGATGGAGCAAGAAATGGGGAACATTGAATGGAGGAAACAAATCCTCTCCCAAAAGGACAGTGCACTGATCCATCCTGTGGTCTCCAGGGAGAAACCTGTTTTCTGCAGCACATGTGTGCTGCCTGCTCTGACCTGAGTCCCCACGGCACAGCCTGTGCTGTCACTGAGACCAGCCAGCCCTGCAGCTGTGCCAGCCCCCCCTCCCCCTGCTGATTTGCATGTTTCAGAGCACAGCCCACCACCCTGGACACTTACTAAGAGTCTGGGCCCACCCTGGGAAGGAGGCAGTGGCAGTCAGAACCCAGCATGGACATGAGGGTCCCATCAGCTCCTCAGCCTCCTGCTGCTCTGGCTCCCAGGTGAGGAGGGAGACCCTGTGAAAGACTCCCCACTGCTTAACCTGCCCCTCTGCCCTGCTCACTGTCAGACCCTGAGTGCTATGTGTCCAGGACATGGGAGCATCCCTCGGCCACTGTGCTCAGTACCTCTGGGCTCTTCAAGGAAGTCCTCTGATAACAGGAATATGTGGTTTTGTTTCCCCTCTTAGGTGCCAGGTGTGCCATCCAGATACCCAGTCCCAGCCTCCAGCCTCCCTGGCTGCATCTCTCGGAGACACAGTCTCCATCACTTGCGGGCCAGTCAGAGCATTAGCAGTTTATATCCTGGTATCAACAACAACCAGGGAAGGCTCCTTAACTCCTGATCTATGCTGCATCCACTTTGCAAAGTGGGGTCCCTTCCCGGTTCAAGGGCAGTGGATCTGGCATGATTTCACCTCACCATAAGTGGGCTGCGCCTGATTTTTCAACTTAACTGTCAGAAGCAATAGTGACCTCCCACAGTGTTACAGGCAAGCACAAAAACACCCAGTGAAGCAAGTGTTGAGGCTGGGCGGCCCCAGCTGCTCCTGGTGCCTCCATCTCTGAGAGCATTTCTCAGACCACCTTATGAAGTTCACTGCAAGCTTTTTTGGTAGAAGGGCCAGGGACCTTCCTAGATGCCCTAACTTTCTCTCCCACTTTCAGCCCTCACAGCACAGATGTGACATGCCTCTCCTGAGAAATAAATTCAGAGATGATTACCTTTGAGTCACCTTGCTTGTGATTCACGGTGACTTGGTTCACATAACAGGTGAAGATATTTTGAGAGTCCAAGAAGGAGTTTCTTAAGAGATAATTTTTGAGAGAAATCCTGATGTCCAATCAAACTCAGAAAATATACAGTGTGTGCAGATTTTATCTGGATACGTTTTCAAGTTTGGGGGAAAACCATGGCAAGACCCTCCATTGTAAGACGTTTTCTGTAAGAAACCACCAGCTTGTCTCCCAGGGGCTGTACCATGTTGCATCCCCATGAGCAATGAATGAGGGTTTCTGTTGTTCCACATCCTTGCAGCATTGAGTGTGGTCACTGTTTTGGATTTAGGCCATGCTGAAAGGTGTGCAGTGGTATCTATTTTTTAAAAATATTCATTTCCTGATGACATAGGATGTGGAATCTCTTCGTGCTACTTATCCCTTGTCTGCCTCTGGGTGAACTGCTCAATATGCTCTTTGCTCATTGTGGGCAGGTTGTTTATTCCCCTATTCTTCAGTTTTTACAAGGTTGCTTTGTGAGTGTGTTTTGGATTATCAGTCTTTTATCGCTTGGGTATTTGTGTGATTTGTCTCTGTGGTGGTTTTCTTGTCAGGTCTTGTTTTAAAACAGTGAAGAAAAGTTTAAACTACCTGGGGGTAAGTTATCTGGGAAGCAAAGCCTAGAAATGAGGTCTTCTCTTCTCGCCCCAGAAGCCAGAGCATATCTGAGTGCAGGTGCCGGCTGTCTACACTTCTGTGCACTCTACCCCCCCAGAATAATGGCTGCCTTTGCCTCCTTTACTGTAGCAGACAGCAGTGGATCAGACTCACTGGGGGACTGTGATGACGTGATTCTAATCCAACCTGAGAAGGCAGTGACTGTTCCCTGTATTTGCAGTTGCCTTACTTGCTGGCCAGAAATATCTTGGAGTTTTCCTTAGGGCTTTATCAGATGCAGGAGATTCCACATAATAAAGCATTTGGCCCCCACATGGAGTACAAGTAGAGGCCATAGGAGAACTTTGTAAAAAACAATAAACAATATTGCTAAAATTTGCAACCCATTAAGAGACAAATTCTAAGAAATATCTATCACTTCCTGAAACTGAAAAACATTAGGAAACTAGCAAATCAGGATAGAGCAGAAAATTCTTCAACATAGTCCTTAAAAATATTTCCACAAAGAAAGTAACAAGGTCAGACAGCTAATAGATGAACACTAGCTTATATAAAAATAATGCCTTTTCTGAATTATACAAACTGTGAGAAAATACAAAGAAAACACATGCTCTTATTTGTTCTGTGAACCTCAACTGCAAAATCAGACAAAGACCTAGCAAAGTGGGAAAAGTTGCTCCCATCTGCCTTTGACTTAGGTGTAGACATCTGAAAGAAAATACGGGCAAACCAAAACGGAAAACATAAGTGTGAAATACATTGTGAAAATCAGCTTTAATTTAAAACTCAAGTTGGGTTTTATAATATGGTTATGTAATTTCCCAATTGAAAGATGAACGGCAAAAAAAATGATTCCCTCAATAGATACATTACAAAGTATAGAGTAGTGAGTTCCCATCATGGCTCAGTGAAAACAAAACTTACTGATCCATGAGGATGCATGTTCAATCCTGGCTAGCTCAGGGTTAAGGATCGAGTATTGTCATGAGTCACAGAGACAGCTCAGAATCTGAGTTGCCATGGCGTGGTATAAGTCAGCTGCTGTATCTCCAATTTGACCCCAGCCTTGGAACTTCCATACGTGTAGGCACAGACCTAAAAGACCAAAAAATTTATAGAGTAAATTCAGTATCTGCTAGTGATAAAAATACTGAGAAAGGGAGGAATAGAAGCGCAACTGATACCTTAATAAAGGATCTGGAAAATAATACACTAACCATCATGCCACTCAAGGGATGGAAAAAAATTTCTTAGGCTTGCCTTAGTCATATAGGCATAAATTCCCATAGAAGAACTTAGCTGTGTAAATCAGAATTCATAAAAAAATCCTCAGTAGACCATAAAAAATGGAAATAAAGTAAGGAAATTACTCACAGCACAACTTACAGAATCACTAGAAGCAGAGGATACTCTGACTTCATGCTCTATGTTCAATGGAGAAAAGAACAACCCAGATTGACAATGTTGACAGCCTAACTCAGAGTAAGTGAGGATCCTGGGGATTAGGGGAAGAGAGTTCATCCCAGCAGTGACAGAGAAGGCTATGGAGCCAGGAGGGGAAGCAATAGGCTGCACCCTAGGAGGCAATGGTCACTTCCCAGAGGGAAGCACCAAGGACACACACGAAACCTGTAGAAAAGCCTGCATGCAGTCCCCAGAGAAAGGACGCTGGGGCCTGGGGAAACAGGGGGCTCTGGAGAGCGAAGTTGTGGAAATCAGCTCCGATATGCATCCTCTGGCAACCATAGAGCACCAAAGAGTCAGAAGACACAGCACCAAATGGTTTAAATGATGCACATTCTTGTAGTGGATACAGACTAGGTGTTGGTGTAAAGAAACCACCTCAGCAACCTAAATTCCTCCTGCTCCTAAAGAAACATCTCCTGCTGATCAGGAAATAGTTACTCCAACACATCATCGAATGAACAAATGCATTCATTCTCAGGGTTGGCTCCTATAAAGGAGAAAATGAAAGTTGAGTACTGAAATTCTTGGGTCGCAGATATTTGTAAAAGCTATGGAGGCACTCTCACTGTGGTGCAGTGGGTTAATACCAGGCTTGTCTCTGTGGAGGTGCTGGTTTAATCCCCTGCCTGGTGCAGTGGGTTAAAGATCAGCACTTGCTCCAGCTCCTACTCCATCCCTGGCCTGGAAAATTCCATATGCCACTGAGGAGCCCCAACAAAGGAAATTTTAAAAAAATCTACAGAAAAGAAAAACTGTCACACCGTTCTTTTAGAATGAGTAATGTATAATTAACCAAGTAAATGCAGATACAAAATAACACCCAGAATCCAAAATCTACATGTTCAGAGAAAGGACATGTTCACAATAGGTGTAGAGTGTAAAAGGGCAGCAACACAAACTCAGGAAAAAAGTTAATGTGAAACCACCACCCTGAAAATATAAACAAAATGAGGTGTTGCCCAAGGAGTATAGAAATGACTGAGGGAAGAGGATGCAAGAATGATGGGGAGGAAGAGAGCCAGGATCATTCACATCAACAGGTAAGGTGAGATCAGGTGCCATGAATACAACGCAGAAGGTAGGAGTGGGCAGCGAAGTATTCCTAGAAAGTCTCATGGAACAGACAGGACCGCTCCTTAGGCCATACTTTATACACTCTCTTGACATTAAAAATTCCCTAAATGGATGTACTGAAAGCCATCACACTCCTGAAAACAGAAGAGAATGTCAACTTAGAGATGTATGATGGAACATAATAGACCACAAATAAAAGTATTAGTATAAAGATAAAATACTAGCAAAATGTACTACCCAAAAGTTCAAGATAAGTCTATTGGATTTGACAACAACATACAAAGTACATGTGCATGCTTTTATGTTAATATTTCCTGTAGTCATTAAAAATTTCCTTTAGACATTAGCACTCTGAGTGTTAGGAGTAGGAGAAAAACAAAGGGAAAATATTCTTAAGAAGTTACGGAAAGAAAATGGTAACATTGTGTTGTATAACTCCTATTCAGCAGTTTATAGCTTAATTTGAGTTGACACATAAAACAAGAATATTCATTGGCATGTCTGTTCATGTACTTTTTCAATTGGTGTTAATTTTGTTTTTAAACTGAATCTGCTTTTCCATCACTAAATTTGAGGTCCTGTCTTTTATTGGACCCAGATGAAAATTAATAAAAACATCTGGTATAGCTTCTTCAACTTTTTAGGACACTCTAAAATCTATATTTCAATCCTATGTATATATTTTGTATACCTCAATTATCCCCAGCTATTATGCTGTTCATTATTGAAATGAAAAGTTAAAGAAACAAAAAAAGAGTTTAATAGGGAAATAAGACTCTGATGTGTTACATATTCTTTTTATTCATAGTTTGTGGCCCATAGTTTGGGCACAGGAAATGCTTGGGCCAGGGATGGAACCCATGCCTCCACAGGGACCCAGTGCAGCCAGATTCTTAACCCACTAACCCACAGCCAGAAATCCTACGTATTTCTAATCTAATGAATAATGAGTATGACTTTAAAATGAGTGTTTCATGGCTATAGGTCTGTATCAAAATGCCAGGTCTCTGGTATGACTGGATTCCCTTAAGAGCTGTGTCTGGACCTAAGGACGACAGACACCTCCTAGTGGCTACAAAGAGGAACAACAGAGCGCCCTGGACCTGCCCTAGGAAGAGGAGGCATGTGAGATGAGGGCTATGCTCTATTATCTAAGAAGAGAAAGAGAGGACACATTCCAAAATAGGAAGAGTCATAACTCTATGCCTTAAATTAAAAAAAATCACTAGGTCTGGTCTCAGGGTTGATGGTAATTTACAGTCAAGCTGCTCCCACATGGGCAGCTCTCCAGATTTCTACTAAGAGCAGCTCTGGGGGCTCATATGTGTCATCACGCTGACAATGATCTCATGAGGTCCAGTGAGTCCAGAGGGTTTATTAATGTAGCTGATTAGAAATGATTTCCAGAAGAAAAGCTTTTTGATCACATTGATGGCTGATTTAAATGTTTTATACATTATTTAAGTATCAGTCATTACTATTTCTAATGTTAAAAATCTACTTAAGACTAGAAAGATTCAGTGAATAATTGTAATAGAGCTTCTCATTCAAAAAGGATTACTTGTGAGCACAAGCAGGGGAGAATGAAAGATCTTCTGAGACTGTAAGGGAGTAAAGAGAAGTGACAGCTGCTCTCATGAATGTCAAGATATGAGTGAAATGATGAGAAAAATGAGACCATGATATCTCTTGGCTCAAAGTTGAGTCCCTCCCTACCTCTGCACGGCTCTTTCCCTCTGCTCCCCCACCAGGAGATTTGATGCTGTCCCCTAGGAGGACTTCCTGGCCAGTCTGACATAAAAGGGAGCTCTAGTCTGGCTTGGACTGATCAGGGCTCCTCCGTTCACAGCTGACCATGAGGTTCCCTGCCCAGCTCCTGGGGCTCCTCCTGCTCTGGGTCCCAGGTGAGGATGGAGGGGAGATGGGAAGGGCAAGGGGGGCTGTGGGGAGCAGCACTGCTTTTCAGTGTGATTGGCCACATGGTATGTGCACATCTCTCACCCTCTGCCAAGGGCAGGAGATGTTTGGTCTGTGAGCATGAGGAGGTCGATCCTATGATCCAAGTCCCTGTCCTCTGCTGAAGGTGGTGATGCAGAATGGGGGTGAAGTGGAGGCAGATTTCAGACACACGTTGTGCTTCAGAAATCCAGGTTCTTTTAGAAGTTGATTCTTTTAGGATCTCAATTGAAATAAAAAATGACGTAGATTGAGATAAGGTAAGAGGAACTTCGAGAATTGTAACAATTGTTGAGAATCTTTGACTTCACTCTTCCTTTAGGATCCGATGGGGCCATTGTGCTGACCCAGACTCCACTCTCCCTGTCAGTCCGCCCTGGAGAGCCGGCCTCCATCTCCTGCAGGTCCAGTCAGAGCTCCTACACAGTGATGGAAAGAATTATTTGAATTGGTACCTTCAGAAACCAGGCCAGTCTCCCCAGCGCCTGATCTATAGTGCTACCAACAGGACACTGGGTCCCAGACAGGTCACTGGCAGTGGATCAGGACACAGATTTCACCCTGAAAATCAGCAGGGTGGGCTGAGGATGCAGGCGTTTATTACTGCAGCATATAAAGAATCCCTCCACACAGTGATACAGCCCTACACAAACCCCTCTCCTGGGGGCCCAGCTGCACACATGGGTGTGCATGTTGTGGGGGAGCAGAGGGGCAGATGCTCTGAGTCTGTGTAAGAGAGAAGAAGTGGGAGAATCAGAGAGCAGAGGGCGCAGCTGAGGCCTGTGGACCAGCAGAGCCTTAGCGCCTCCTCAGACACCAGATGTTAAGGCCTGAGAGCTGCCCGGCCTTGTGTGTGTGATTGCCCCTTAGAACAGGCCAGTGAGGAGAAAGTTGGCCTGTGGGACAACCACAGCTCAGCTGAATTCCCTTTTTTCAGTTCAGGTTTTCTGCTTGAAACTCTTGAAGCTTTTTTCCAGATACAGTCTTGGGAGTGATATAGAAAAGCATATATCTGGTTAAAAATACTAATAAATGGTGCCACTGGATAGGGAACATGTAGTTGGCATTTTAGTTTGTATTATTCCATTTTCCATACACACTCTCATCTAATGAAAATACAATGTCTCCAATTTACCCTTTTAGTTTTGGACTTGTTGCAATGTTGACTTTCCAACCTTTAATGTTGTACCTCGAGATGAATGTTAATTGCCTTTTGGCAACTTAAAAAAAAATTATTTGAGATACAATCATGATAGTATATTGTCATAAAAGAAAACAATCAGAAAAGAATACATGTGGCTTTTCATATGACATGTTTATTTCATGTTATATTAGACACTAAGTTTCTAGTTATAATTTTAGAAAATGGACACATCAAATAGATCCCATTTGTTAAAATGCCCTAAAAATACGTCTGAACAAAAATGGGCATGCTGGTGCATGCAATGACATGGTATGATCAGAGGAAAATAATTTAAGATGTCCAGGTAAATAGAATCAGTTTTTGATCACTAAATCCAATGAGATTATTCATATCCAGCAGAAGAGATTCCATCAAGTGCAGGTAAACTGGATTTACTAGAAAGTAAAAAGAAGAGAAAAAGAAAGCGGCTTATGGTAGGAAGTTTAGAACACACACAAAGAATGACAGGTCTTCAGAGCGTGTTTCTACACTAATCACCAGTGGGCACAATTTGATCCAAATGCAAATGGCTTGCTGCTCTGATGCCCAGTGTGGAGCCTGGGGACACTGCACATCTCCTGTGAGCAGGACGCTCCCTGGACCCTGCACAGAGTCACAGGTCCTAACACAGGCCTCCCAAGGGGGTCCATCCTCAGGGCACAGAGAGAGCTATGGGGCCCAGAGGATGCAGAGCTTCCAACCAGAGCTCTGGGGAAATGTCTGGAGAGCCTGGAGGGAGAGGCCGGAGGCTTCAGTCCCAGCCTGGGTCCCCTTCTGTGTAGACAGGGGGTATGGACCCACCAGGACAACCTCCCAGAGCCTTTCCCTCCTCCCACACAGGGGCTCCTCCATACCTCATCACAGGGAATGGCTGCCAGGGCCTCCCAGGAGCAGCCACTAGGCTCATTATCCTTCAGCCCAGTGGTCACTCTATGTCAGTTGGGTCGCAGGCCAATGTTTGAGCAAGTCCCCTGTGCCCTCACAGACCCAGGGGGCAGGTGCTGGCACTGCAGGCTGCAGAGAGCAGTTTCATTTTGTGGTCCTCTCCATCTGGCAGATTCCATGGCCCCTGGTTCCTGAGCTAGACGCCCTCCTGTGGTGGAATGTGTGGTCTCCAGAATCGAAGAAGCTGTCAGCTGATCTGTTCTTTAAGGAAAGACACACATTCAACACTCTGGATGGGAATGGAAATCTCAACCTGTGGCGGGGGGGCACACTTGAGAGCTCACTTGCCCTTTGGGGACATTTTCTTCGAGTTGCTGCCAGCTGTTGGGTGCCTGGGAATGAATGTGGATGCCACTCTTAGAGGCATTCGCCCGCCGACAACCACCAGGAAGTACCAGGCAGCAAGAAGGAGGTCCTGGGTCAGTTTCACTGGGTTCCTTTCAATAGACAATTTTGGGTGGGGCTCAAGTTCAAAATATAAATTGAGTTGTAATTTTCATTGTTGTACTATTTTCTCCCCACCTTGGACACAATTTAGATTCCCATACCCGTTTCCCAGAACTCATACCTTCTCCCAATATGCTCTTTCCAAGCCCTTGAGGAACAGATCTCCAGAAATCTGTTAAATCCCTGTTTCTAGTTGACCCTGTTAGACAAAGTTGGTGACCATGTGTGCTGCTCAGCAGTTCATTGACAGGAGTGGGGCTGTAGGGAGGAGTCTGCATTCTTACTGCACCACATATGATGCAGTGTGTCCAGGCAAACCTGAACTCTTCTCTCAAGTCAGCTGCTTGAGCACCCTCTGATGCCAAACTCTAAGCTGATGAAGACATGTTAGGCCCAGGGGGTGACAGCTGTGGGGACTGAGGTCCTTCCCTGGAGATGGAGTCTGCCTGCTGAATTTGCTAAGACCCAGTGCTCAGCTAAGATCACTGTGCTAGACCCAGGTGTATTGATAACTTGCTGGGTTTAAAAGTAACAGATTACATGGGCAGTTCAATCACACAGCTGCTTCTTGTCCTACAGACAAATCTAGCAGTGGCCTTGACCTTCGGGGAGATTACTCTTTTAACAAAGTATAGTTTTGGTTTGTTTTTAAGCAGGGCTGGCTTTCCACTACACAAGCCTAGAATCTAGGAGTGCCTTTAATCTGAGCTTTTCAGAGCGTGCACACAGAATCTATGTCATCCAGCTGTAACCAGCACCATGTGCTGTATGATCACATGGCCCAAGTAGAGGAGCCACTCCTCTTGCTCCTTGAACTGGAGGCAGAGCCTCTCCTTCCCGAGTCTTCACAGATGTAGCCAACACAAAGCAGCTGACTGACTCCTATCATATATTACACTGATGTGAGGGTGTCATGTACACAGTGGTGAAATATTGTCTCGACCAATGGGGAAACCTGGAGAGATACACGTAAAAGAATGAAAATAGAGATCTCACACACAATATAAAAAATAAACTCAATATGGTGAGGACCTTAATTGAGGCATAGTACTCTGAAAGAAAGGAAATGTCAATCCTTTGATTGTTGATTGACTCCCAGATGAATACTTATGGCCAGCCTCACCTCACTGTATGTATAATATGTGCCCTGCTCGATATCTGAGTGATGAGCTGTGTTCCCCCACAATATGACCTGGGGTGGATGGAATCCTATAGTTGAATTCATGACTGACAACGAAAACCTCAAGGTCTAGACTCTTGGGCACAGCATCCAACATCCTTAGTTTCCTTGCCACAAACTGCCATTAGATGGCAGACAAACACCACCATCCACAAAGGTCCTAGGCCTGATCTTGGAAATTCTGGGGAAGTAGGAGGGAGACGTCCCATTTTCAAGAGGGAGCCCCTTGAATTTAAGGTCTCAGGTGTGGTGAGGACACTGGAGAAGGGCTGCCGTCAGGGTGGGTGTGGGAGAAACCTCTCTGGGTCCTGGGCTCTGGGGCTGGAAGCCTGGCCTGCCCCCCTCCTCTCTGACATGGCTGTGTCCACACAGCCCGTCTCTACCTTGCTGAGCAGGACCATCTCAGGCGGCCACCTTTCCACCTGCTGAAGCTGACAACGTCAGCTCAAAGATTAGAGACCTGATGTCATTGGCATCCTCAGGCCCTCTTAGGTCACCACCACGCGTAAAGGTCCCTTTGGGGATCTCCTTGCCCTCCACCTTAAACGTGCCATGCACAGTGAAATAACATGCGGAAGAATCTCTGAGCCATGGGCACAGCAGGCCTTCCCTTCTGCTCAGGGTTTGAGACCCCAGCTCTGCCCTGGTGTGCATTGTGCCCTGCATGATCTTGGTATGTGGGTAATGGTGTGAAAGGTTTCCTTGAGCCCCAACTCTGGACTCTCCTCTACTCAGGTGATAATGCTATTTAGTGGGACTTCTACTAGTCCTCTTCAATGCAGTGTCAATTGAGGTTTGATCATTTATCCAACTTTACCAATGCTTTATAACTTGAATGACCTTTATTGGTGGTGGATTTGAAACAGTTTATTTTTCATCCTAAACTTTCAAATTACAGGAAACAAAAAGAACCACAGTTTAGAATAATCTCTTCCTCAGCCATTTCACTTTTTTTTTTGTCTTTTTAGGGCCTCACCCACAATGTGTGGAGGTCCCAGGCTAGGGGTCTAATTGGAGCTGTAGTCACGGCTACACCCACAGCCACAGCAAACACTGATCCAAGACACATCTGCAACCTATACCAAAGCTCATGGCAAGCCAGATCCTTAACCCCTGAGCAAGGCAGGAGCGAACCCACAACCTCATGTTTTCTAGTCTGATTTGTTTCTGCTGCACCACATGGGAACTCTCATTTTATTTTTTGGGTAACTTAAAATTTGTAGGCCTCAAATTATATATGTCAGCACAGTTCTGCCTGAACATGAATTATTTAAAAATGTTAAAAAAATCTTTAATTGAAACTTTGAAAGCCATCTGCTGAAATATAAATTAATTTCTTAAAAACCTTTGTAATGAGCTTGAGATAGAACTGATCTTGATCAGGAATAGGACAGAAGAAGAAAGTGTCATCAGAAAACACACACAGGCACACTTCCAGGAAAAGTATATATTAAAACATATGCAGCTTTCCCATTTATCTAATACTCAATTCTCTTCCTAACCCAAGGAATCTTAGGCATTTTAGTAGAAAAGTCAGCCCCTACCAAGAGGGAGTTACCTCGTGGAAAACAAAAAACAACCTATATTATCAATACCTTCTCCCAAAGCCCAGATGCAGGACTTCAACAGAGATCTAGGAGCCCATGGAGGACTAGTTAATGAGCATGGGCAGTTCCCCAAACTGCAACTTGTTAAGAAATTAGGGAGGCCCAGGAGAGAGGATTAAGATGGTGGAATAGAAGGACTAGAGCTCAACTTCTCTCCTAAAAACAACAAAATTCACAACTAAAAGCTGAGAAATCCCCACCCAATTGGACCAGAAACCTTAAAAAGAGATACCCTACTCCAGAAGAACAAGAGGAGGCCATATCAAGAGACAGGAGGGGCGATTTCATGATATAAACAACCCCATACCTCCTGGGTGTGAAGCTCCACAGACTGGAAACTAACTGGTTCTCAGAGAGAGACTCACCTACAGGAGTGAGAGTTCTGAGCCCCACATCAAACCCTCACGTGTGGAGATCTGGCACTGGGAGAAAGAGCCACTGGAGCAGCTGGCATTGAAGGGCAGTGGGGCTTGTGTGCAGGAGCTCCACAGGACTGGGGGAAATGGAGACCCCATTCTTAAAAGGCACACACGGACTTTCACATGCACTGGACCCCAGGGCAAAGCAAAGTCTCCATGGGAATCTGGGTCAAACCTGACTGCATTTCTCGGAGGACATCCTGGGAAAACAGGGGTGAACCTGGCTTGTTGTGAGGGAAGGACATTGAAGGCAAAGCTCTCGGGAATATTCAGCAGCAGTGCCTTTCTCTGGAGGTGGCCTTTTTGGGAAAATCTGGCCCCACCCATCAGGCAGCTGCTGAGAAGCCCCAGGGCAAACAGCAATCCAGGTGGGATCACAGCCCCACCCCTCAGTAAACAGGCTACCTAAAAACCCCTCAGGCACACAGCTGCCACTAATCCCATCCAGAGACTCCGCCCCACCCACCAGAGGGATTAGAATCAGCTCCACCTACCTGTGGGCAGGCATCAGCCCTTCCCATCAGGAAGCCTACAGCAAACCCCCATACTGACTTCAGCCATAAGGGGGGAAGACACCAGAGGTAAGAGAGGCTACAATTCTTGTATCTGTAAAAAGGAAACCCCACCAAAAACCTATCGAAATGAAAAGACAGAGACCTAGAACTCAGATGAGGGAGAAAGGAAAAAAACCCAGAAAAACAGCTAAGCAATGAGGAGATTCTTAGCCTCCAGGCAAAAGATTTTAGGCTGTTGATGCTGAAGAAGATGCAAGACATTGGGAATAAACTGGAGGCAAAGATGGATAACTTACAGGAAACCCTGACCAAAGAGATACAAGATATCAAACTTAAACAAGAAGAGATGCAAAATACAATAACTGAAATAAAAAATTCACTAGGAGCAACCAACAGCAGAATACAGGAGGCAGAAGAAAAAATAAGTGAGGTGGAGGACAGATTAGTGGAAATTATGGATGCAGAACAGAAAAGAGACAAAAGATTGAAAACAAAGAGTCTCAGAGATCTCTGGGACAATGTTCAACGCACCAACATCCGTATCATAGGGGTGCCAGAAGGAGAAGAGAGAGAGAGGGAGATAGGAAAAATATTCCAAGAGATAATAGACAAAAACTTCCCTAACATGGGAACGGAACCACTCACTCAAATCCAGCAAGCACAACGAGTACCATATAAAATAAACACCAAGGAGGAATACACCAAGACACATATTCATCAAACTGACCAAAATTAAAGACAAGGAGAACATCTTGAAAGCAGCTAGGGAAAAGAAACAAGAAACATACAAGGGAACTCCAATAAGGTTATTGGCAGATTTTTCACCTGAAACTCGGCAGGCCAGAAGGGAGTGGCATGATATACTTCACGTGATGAAAGGAAAAAGCCTCCAGCCAATATGACTGTACCCAGCAAGGCTCTCATTCAGATTTGAAGGAGAAATCAAAGCCTTCACAGGTAAGCAAAAGTTGAGAGAATTGAGCAACACTAAACCAGCCTTACAACAAATCCTAAAGGAACTTCTCTAGGCAGAAAAGAAAAGGCAGCAACAGGAAACAAAAATGCCACAAATGACAAGGCTCACCAGTAAACGTATATATGCAGTAAAGATATGAAATCATCCATGCACAATTATACCACCAAAATCAGAAATCAGGAGAAGAGGTGGGTACAAATGCAGGATTCTGGAGATGAACTTGCAATTAAGAGAACAACAACTTAAAAGAATCTCGTATACATATAGACTCTTATATCAAAACTTCAGAATAACTGCAAACCAAAAATCTACAATTGATACACAAACAAGGAATCTCTGGAGAAGAAATGTATCTCATAGTAAATAAGTGCATAATCCACCATGAAGGGAGTCATTTGACGTGATTCTTTGAATGCTGAAGTCTTCTTAGATCTGATTCTGATTTCCTCTCCATCAAAGAATTTATGATAATTATAATTAAATAATACAAGTGTACAATTAAATAATATAGGTCTACAATTGTATTATTAATAACCATTTCTCTCCATGGTACAATGTAAAGTCTATAATGTCTTGTTTATCACATTACCTAGAATGGTGTAATGCCTTTATTGAAGAATCAATGAGATGTAACAAATTGTGAGGACATATTTATACAGGTACACTGTTTTTTAACCAGCTTATGCATTTTATATTTTACTTATTTTCAGAGGGTGTATTATTTTTGTTATTCTTACCAGTTAAGTTATTGTTTTTATTGTGCTATATGAAGTAGTTAATGGTATATATGGCTTTCTTCTTTATAAATTTTAGTTGTATAATACACTCAATTTTAATATAATGCTAATTGTTAAAGAAAAATTGAAATGTAATAGATAATACTAAATAGTAAAGAGGAAAGCCACACAAAATGGGATAAAGTATAGATTCAATTTCCTATTTGTCTCAGCATATTTTCCATTCCACTTCTCCAAAGGGAGTTGCTTAACATGTTTCTTAAGATCCATGATATAATAATCTGTTTGAATGTAATTGTGGTTAAATATATGTATTTTATTTTGTAAAAAAAAAATAAAGAACAGGCATTCTTCCTAAACCATGCAAAGCAATTACTAGATATTATTGAACATGAAAAGAAAATTGTATACAGTGATGAACATATTTGCTTTGGAATTAGTTAACTAGCTAGTTACCTACAATTATAAAAGAGCTCTGAAGATACAGCTGAAGGGGAATATTTAAAATGTTCTTTAATTACTGTATGATAGATAGTTTCTTACCACTATGCACTCAGAATTGTCAATTCAAACTGTTTCCAATTTGAATTCTACCAATTTTTCTTAATTAGTTTCTAACAAGATTTGCTTCATTAATGGAGTTTTTATTATTGTTGTAATTAAAATAATTATGGAATATGTGCACATGCCTCAAATAAAAAAATAAAAATAAATAAATAAATACAACATATGAGTGAGATCCTCCTGAATAGCACAGGGGACTATATCTAATCACTTGTGATGGAGCATGATGGAGGATAATGTGAGAAAAAGAATGGAGATTCATGTGTGACTGGGTCACCTGGCTGTACAGTAGAACATGACAGAACACTGTAAACCAACCATAATGGAAAAAATAAAATCATTTAATTTTTTTTTTAAAAATAGGAGTTTCAGTCAAAACTCAGTGGAAACAAATCTGAATAGTAACCATGAGGTCACAGGTTTGATCCCCAGCCTCAATCAATGGGATAAGGATCTGGTGTTGCCATGAGCTATGGTGTAGGTTGCAGATGTGGCTTGGGTCTGGTGTTGCTGTGGCTGTTGTGTAGGCTACTGGCTACAGCACTGATTTGACTGATATCCTGGGAATTTCCATATGCTGCGGGTGTGGACCTAAAAAGAAAAAGGAAAAAGAAAAGGAAAAATATAATAATAAATTTGGAGTCCCTATCATGGTGCAGTGGAAACATTCTGACTAGGAACCAGGAGGATGCTGGTTTGATCCCTGGCCTCGCTCAGTGGGTTAAGGATCTGGCATTACTTTGAGCAGTGGTGTAGGCAGGCAGCTGTAGGTCCCATTTGACCCCTAGCCTGAGAACCTCCATATGCTTTGGGGGTGGCCCTAAAAAATGAAACAAAACAAAAATTTTGAAAAATAGTGTACAACACACACACACACACACACACACACACACACATGAAAAAAAAATTCAGTAAGACTCAGCTAGCACTTGCCTAGATAACCGCTGCTCCAGGAGTCCTCATGGACAAGGATGACATGGGGACTCCTGAGTGCAGACAGGCTTTCCCACTGTGTGTGGGGACACAGCTTCTCTCCTTTGCAGCCACACCCTGAAGGGCTGGGGATCCCTGGTCTTGTGACACTGACAGCAGGGCAGCTTTCTCTCCAGCCCCATGGTGCCTCCTCCCTGGCCTCTCTGCAGCTCACAGCAACTCCACAGACTGTGGTCTTGGTCCTCACCCTGCTTCAGAGAGAAAAGATCAGACTGGGTTGGGGATGTTTTTAGTTTCTCCATATCTGACCTCCAAGTCCAGGGCCCTCCTCTGTAACTGGAGGAAGAAGCAGAGGTGGTGGGGAGATGACCAGCAGTGGCCATGCCAGCCACATGAATGCTTTCCTCATCTCCCTCCAGCTCCACACCTGGCACTGGGCCAGGAGTGGCAGCACCCCCTTGAGGGGACACCCTCCTGTCATACCACAGGCGAGGCTCCCCTCCTGTCTCTGCCAGCGCCCTGTCCACACCTTGTGGGCTCCTGCCCAGGTGTCAGGTTTCTAACATCACCTTTCTCAATGGTCCATGCCTCCCCCTGCTTGAGCCCCAGCTCCCTTCCACCAACCCCTGAGAGCTGGTATCTCTTAGGAGATCTGGTGATGCGGGAAGATGCAGGTGAACCAACACATTTAGTTCAGGGAAACACAGTCGGTGGTTGGTCTGAGGAGCATCAAAAGATGTACCTCATCCAAGTCATCAGAGAATCAGACCATAGAGGAAAATTCTCCAGCTTCAAGAATAGCTCCAGACACACAATGAAGTGGTATTATTAAATTCCCTGCAGTATTTTGAAATATTTTATCCCTGATATTCCAGCTCTTAGATGGAGATGGAGCAAGAAATGGGGAACATTGAGGGGAAGAAAACAAATCCTCTCCTGACAGGACAGTGCACTGAGTCCATCCTATGGTCTCCAGGGAGAAACCTGTTTTCTGCAGCACATGTGTGCTGCCTGCTCTGACCTGAGTCCCCAGGGCACTGCCCCTGGGTTGTCACTGAGACCAGCCAGCCCTGCAGCTGTGCCCAGCCCTCCCCTCCCCCTGCTGATTTGCATGTTCCCAGAGCACAGCCCACCACCCTGGACACTTACTAAGAGTCTGGGCCCACCCTGGGAAGGAGGCAGTGGCAGTCGGGACCCAGCATGGACATGAGGGCCCCCATGCAGCTCCTCGGCCTCCTGCTGCTCTGGCTCCCAGGTGAGGAGGGAGACCCTCACAATGACTCCCATGGCTGTCACCTGCCCCTCAGCCCTGCTCACTGTGGGACAGCTGAGTGTCTGGGGCATGGAGCATCCCCTCAGCCACTGTGCTCAGTACCTCTGGGCTCTTCAAGGAAGTCCTCTGATAACAAGAATATGCGGTTTTTGTTTCCTCTCTTAGGTGCCAGTTGTGCCATCCAGGTGACCCAGTCTCCAGCCTCCCTGGCTGCATCTCTAGGAGACACAGTCTCCATCACTTGCCGGGCCAGTCAGAGCATTAGCAATAATTTAGCCTGGTATCAACTAACAAGCAGGGAAGGCTCCTAAGCTCCTCATTTATTGGGCATCCGCTTTGCAAGGTGGAGTCCCTTCCCGGTTCAAGGGCAGTGGATCTGGCACTGATTTCACCCTCACCATCAGTGGCCTGCAGGCTGAAGATGTTGCAACTTATTATTGTCAGCAGCTTAACAGTGCACCTCCCACAGTGTGACAGGCCAGCACAAAATCCCCCCGGGTAAGCAGATGTGTGAGGCTGGCCACCCCAGCTGCTCTTGGTGCCTCCATCTGCTGAGAGCATTTCTCAGACCACACTAGAAGGTCATGGCAAGTTTTTGCTAGAAGGTCCAGGGAATATTGTGTGCAGAATTCAAGTGGGTATTGTTTTCAAGTTTGGGAGAAAAACATGATAGGACTTTTTTTCTGTATGCAACCCCTGGCGTGTCCCCACAATGGCTGTACCATGTTGCATCCCCACCAGCAATGAATAAGTGTTTCTCTTGCTCCACATCCTTGCCAGCATTGAGTGTTCTCACTGTTTGGGCTTTAGGCCATCCTGACAGGTGCGCAGTGGTGTCTATTATTTGCATCTTCCAGTGACACAGAATGTGGAATAATTTCTCCTATTCTTATTTGTCTTCGGTCTGTCTCTTTGATGAACTGTCTTGTATGGTCTTTGTCTCAATTTTAGACCAGTTGTTTATTCCCATATTGTTCAGATTTTATAAGTTTTTGATTTTTGTGTGTGTGTTCTGGATTATCCATCTATTATCCCATGTGGATTTTGAGATTTTTCTCTCTTGATGTTTCTTGCCAAGTCATGTTTTAATACAGGAAAGAAGTGTTTAATCTACCTGGGGGTAAGTTCATCCAGGAAGCTAAAGCTAGAAATGAGGCCGTCTCTGCCCTCCCCCAAAAGCCGGAGCACATCTGACTGCAGGTGGTGGCTGCCTCCACTTCTGCACACTCTACTCTCCCAGAATAATGGCTGCCTTTGCCTCCTTACACTGTATCAGACAGCAGTGGATCAGACTCCCTGAGGGACTGCGGGTGACAGTTCCAAGAGGTGGAAGGGAGTGATTCTTCCTTGTATTTGCCTTTTCCTTACTTGCTGGCTAGAAATATTCTTGGAGTATTTCTTAGAGCTTTATCCAGATTCAGGAGATTCCACATAATAAAACACTTGGACCATGTGTGAAGCACAAGTAGAAGCCATAGGAGAACTTTGTGAAAAACTATAAATAATATGCCTAAAAATTTGCAAGCTGTTAAGAGGCAAATCCTAAGAAATATATATCACTTCCCCAAACTGACAAACATTAGGAAACTTACCTGTCAGGGTGACCAGGAAATAATTGGACAGGGTCCTTACAAATATTTCCACAAAGGAAATTCTGGAGTCAGATACTCTAAGAGATGAACACTAGTTTATATGAAAATTCATGCCTCTTCTGAATTAGGCCAAATTTGAGAAACTACAAGAGCAGAAATTGATCCTTCATTTGTTGCATGAACCTCAACTGCAAAATCAGACAAGGACCGAGCAAAGTGGGAAAAGGATGCTCCCATCGGCCTTTGAACTTAGGTGTGGACATCTGAAAGAAAATGCTGGCAAACCCAAACTGGAAATATACAAGTGAAGTAAGACATTATGAGCATCCACAGCTCTGATTAAAAAACTCAAGTGGGGTTTTAAAACCTGTTTATGTCATTTCCCAAATTAAAGGTGAAAGATTTATGCGATCTGAAGGGAAACCAGAGTTTGTCATTTCCCAAATTGAAAGATTAAAAGATAAATAATGAGCACCTCCATAGATACTTTAAAAAGTACACATAGAAGTCAGTACGTACTGGTGATAAAAGTACTTGGAAAGAGCGGAGTAAGAGGCAGTGCACAACTTCATATACGATGTAGAAAAACCCACACTAATCCTCATGCTCCTCAAGGGAATGGATGGAAATACGTTCTCACACTTACCGTGTTCACGCAGGCCTAAGTTCCCATAGGAGAACAAGAGCTTGATAAAGGGGAGTTCATAAAAGAGCCTCAGGAGACAGTACAAACGGACAATAAGGTAAAGGAAAATCCTCAAAGCCCAGACTTACTCAAGCACTAGAAGCAGAGCATACTCTGACCTCATGCTCTATGTCAATGGAGAAGAGAACAACCCAGATTGACAATGTGGACAGCCCGACTCAGAGGAAGGGAGCATCCTGGGGGAGTATGGGAAGAGAGTTCATCCCAGCAGTGACAGAGAAGGCTGTGGAGCCAGGAGGGGGAGCAAGAGGCTGCACCCTAGGAGGCAATGGTCACTTCCCAGAGGGAAGCACCAAGGACACACACGAAACCTGTAGAAAAGCCTGCATGCAGTCCCCCAGAGAAAGGACAGCCGGGGCCTGGGGAAACAGGGGCCTCCGGAGAGTGAAGTTGTGGAAATCAGCTCCAGATATGCATCCTCTGGCAACCACAGAGCACCAAAGAGTCAGAAGACACAGCACCAAAGGGTTTAAAGGATGCACTTTCTTGTAGTGGATACAGACGAGGTGTTGGTGTAAAGAAACCACCTCAGCCACCTAAAGAAAGTTCCTCCTGCTCCTAAAGAAACATGTCTTGCGGATCAGGAAATAGCTACTCCAACACATCCTTGAGGGAACACGGTTCTCAAGGGTAGGCTCCAATACGGAGAAGGGAAAGTTGAAGACCGAAATCCTTTGGGAGGCAGCAATCCTTTTGTTGGTTTGTTTGTTTGTTCTTGTTTTATCTCTTTTTTATTTTTTTATTTTTTTAAATTTATTGAAGTATAGTTGATTTACACAGTTGTGATAATTTCTGCTGTACAAAAAAGACATTCAGTTATACATGTACGTTTATCTATTCCCTTTCACATTCTTTTCCCACATGGATTATCACAGAACATTATTTTTTAACAGAATAAAATACATGTATTTAAACACAATTACATTCAGACAGAGTCTTATATCTTGGATCTTAAGAAACAGATAAAGTGTCTCCCTCTGCAGAAGTGGAATGGAAAATATGCTGAGAGAAATAGGAAATTCATTCTAGGCTTTATCCCATTTTGTATGGCCTTCCTCTTTACTATTTAGTATTATCTATTACGTTTCAATTTTTCTTTAAAAACTGGCATTATATTAACATTGTCTATTATGCAACTAAAATTTATAAAGAAGAAAGCCTTATATACCATTAAATATTTATACCATTAAATATTTTATATAGCATAGTAAAAAGAATACCTTAACTGGTAAGAATAACAAAAATAATACACCCTCTGAAAATAAGTAAAATATAAAATGCGTAAATGGGTTAAAAAACAGGGTAACTATATAAATATGTCCTCACAAGTTGTTACACCTCATTGATTCTTCAATAAGGGCATTACACCATTCTAGGTGATGTGATAAACAAGACATTATAGACCTTACATCGTACCATGGAGAGAAACGGTTATTAATAACACGATTGCAGAACTGTTTTATTTAATTGTACAGTTGCATTATTTAATTGTAATTATCATAAATTCTTTGATGGAGAGGAAACCAGAGTCAGATCTAAGAAGACGTCAGCATTCCAAGAATGATGTCAAATAACCCCCTTCATGGTGGATTATGCACTGGTTTACTATGAGATATATTTCTTCTCCAGAGATTCCTTGTTTGTGTATCAGTTGCAGAGTTTTGGTTTGATGTAAGAGTCGACATGGATATGAGATTGTTTTGTTGTTCTCTTAATTGCAAGTTCATCTCCAGAGTCCTGCATTTGTACCCACCTCTTCTCATGATTTCTGATTTTGGTGGTATAATTGTGCATGGATGATTTCATATCTTTACTGTATATATACCTTTACTGGTGAGCCTTGTCACTTGTGGCATTTTTGTTTCCTGTTGCTGCCTTTTCTTTTCTGCCTAGAGAAGTTCCTTTAGGATTTGTTGTAAGGCTGGTTTAGTGTTGCTGAATTCTCTCAACTTTTGCTTACCTGTGAAGGCTTTGATTTCTCCTTCAAATCTGAGTGAGAGCCTTGCTGGGTAAAGTCATCTTGGTTGGAGGCTCTTTCCTTTCATCACGTGAAGTATATCATGCCACTCCCTTCTGGCCTGCCGAGTTTCAGGTGAAAAATCTGCCGATAACCTTATTGGGGTTCCCTTGTGTGTTACTTGTTTCTTTTCCCTAGCTGCTCTCAAGATGTTCTCTTTGTCTTTAATTTTGGTCAGTTGGATTGATATTCCTCCTTGGGTTTATTTTATGTGGTACTCTTTGTGCTTGCCGGATTTGAGTGAGTGGTTCCTTTCCCATGTTAGGGGAGTTTTCGGCTATTATCTCTTGAAATATTTTTTCTGTCCCCTTCTCTCTCTCTTCTCCTTCTGGCACCCCTATAATACAGATGTTGGTGCGTTGATCGTTGTCCCAGAGTTCTCTGAGACTCTCTTCATTTGTTTTCAGTCTTTTTTATCTTTTCTGTCCCGCATCCCTAATTTCCACTACTCTGTCTTCCACCTCGCTTATTCGATCTTCTGCCTCCTGCATTCTGCTGTTAGCTGCTTCTAGTGCCTTTTTTATTTCCGTTATTGTATTTTGTATCTCTTCTTGTTTAAGTTTGATATCTTGTATCTCGTTGCTCAGTGTTTCCTGTAAGTTATCCATCTTTGCCTCCAGTTTATTTCCAATGTCTTGCATCATCTTTAGCGTCAACAGTCTAAAAGTCTTTTTCCTGGAGGCTGACAATCTCCTGATCACTTAGCTGATTTTCTGGGGTTTCTCCTTTCTCCCTCGTGTGAGTTATAGTGCTCTGTCTTTTCATTTTTATAGGTGTTTGGCGTGGTGCCCTTTTTACAGATACAAGGGTTGTAGCCTCTCTTACCTCTGGTGTCTGCCCCCCTTGTGGCTGAAGTCGGTATGGGGGGGCTTGCTGTAGGCTTCCTGATGGGAGGGGCTGATGCCTGCCCCCTGGCAGGTGGAGCTGATTCTAATCCCTCTCATCCCTCTGGTGGGTGGGGCGGAGTCTCTGGATGGGATTAGAGGCAGTTGTGTGCCCTTTGATGGGTCTTTAGGCAGCCTGTTTACTGAGGGGTGGGGCTGTGATCCCACCTGGATTGTTGTTTGCCCTGGGGCTTCTCAGTGCTGACAGGTGGGTGGGGCCAGATTTCCCCAAAAAGGCCACCTCCAGAGAAAGGCAACTGCTGAATCTTCCCAGAGCTTTGCCTTCAATGGCCCTCCCTCACAACAAGCCACATTCACACCTGTTTTCCCAGGATGACCTCCAAGAACTGCAGTCAGGTTTGACCCAGATTCCTATGGAGACCTTGCTCTGCCCTGGGATCCAGTGCACGTGAAAGTCCGTGTGGGCCTTTTAAGAATGGGGTCTCCGTTTCCGCCAGTCCCATGGAGTTCCTGCGCACAAGCCCCACTGGCCTTCAATGCCAGATGCTCCAGGGGCTCTTTCTCCCAGTACCAGATCCCAGCACCTGAGAGTTTGATGTGGAGCTCAGAACTCTCGCTCCTGTAGGTGAGTCTCTCTCTGTGAACCAGTTAGTTTTCAGTCTGTGGAGCTTCCCACCCGGGAGGTATGGGGTTGTTTATATCACAAAGTCACCCTTCCTACTTCTTGATGAGTCCTCCTCTTTTTCTTCTGGAGTAGGGTATCTTTTTTAAGGTTTCCAGTCCATTCGGGTGGAGATTGCTCAGCTTCTGGTTGTGAATTTTGTTGTTTTTAGGAGAGAAGTTGAGCTCCAGTCCTCCTATTCTGCCATCTTAATCCTCGGAAGCCATACATTTAAAAAGCTATGGAGAACTTCCCATTGTGGCTCAGTGGCTTAATAATCAGCCTTGTCTCTGTGAAGCTGATGGTTCAATCCCCTGCCTGATGCAGCGCGTTAAGGATCCAGAGTTGCTCTTGCTCCGATTTTACCAGTGGGATAAAATTGAGAACTTCCATATGCCACTGAGGAGCCTGAAGAAGGGAAATTTTAAAAAGCTACCAAAAAGAAGAAAAGGTCCCACCATTCCTTCAGAATGAATACAGAATCATTACCCAAGTAATTGAAGACATGAAATAACACCCAAAATACAAAATCTACATGTTCAGCACGGACATGGTCAAAGAAGAGGAGCATGTAGAGAATGGCAGCAACACAAACGCAAAAAAAAATAAATAAATAAAGTGAAAATGCCACCCTGAAAGTGTAGACAAAATGAGGAGGTGCCCAAGGAGAATAGAAATGACTGAGGGAAGAGGATGCAAGAATGGTTGGGAGGAAGAGACCCAGGGTCCTTCACATCCAGGAGGTAAGGTGAGATCCGGTGCCATGAAGAATAATGCAGACGGCAGGAGTGGGCAGCGCAGCATTCCTAGAAAGTCTCATGGAACAGACAGGACCTCTCCTTAGGCTGTACTTCTACACACTCTCCTTGCCATTTAAAGCATTAGAGTATAAAGATAAAATAGTCCCAAAATATACGACACTAAATGGTCAAGAAAAGTCAGTTGGATTTGACAGCAGCATACAAAGCATATGTGCATGCTTTTATGTTCTGTTTTTCTTTCTACTCATTACGATTTTCCCTTAGAAACTAGCACGCTGTGTGTTAGGAAGTACAGAAAAAATGAAAATGTTCTTTAAGAATTTACACAAAGAACATGGTCACATTGTGATGTATAAATGCTATTCGGAATTAGAGCTGTGATGTGTGATTCTGAAATGTAAAATCAACAAAATTCATTGACATGTGTGTTCATGTACTTTTTCAATTGGTATAAATTCTGTTTTAAACTAGATCTGCTTTTCAATGACTGAATTATAGGATCTTTATATTATTGGACCCAGAGGAACATTAAACTAAAATCTCTAGGATACGTTTTAACTGTCTAGAAAGTTTAAATATCTATATTTTCACACTGACGTTGTAAATGAGAGGTCTACATTTTGTATATCTTAATTTACACCTCACCACATTATCAAGTTTTTGCTATGAAATGCAAGTTACATGGAACAAAAAGAGAATTTAATAAATGAACTAAGACTCTGTGATTTGTCACATATTCCTTTTTAAATGTTTTTTTATGGCCGCAGCAACAGCACTTGGAAATTCCTGGGCCAGGGATGGAACTATGCCGCCAAAGAGACCCAAGGCATGGCTGTCGGATTCTTAACCCCCTATCCAACAGCCAGAAATCCAACCTGTTTCTTAACCAATGAAAAATTAGTTACTATTTAAAAATGAGTGTTTTGGAGTTCCTGTTATGGCACAGTGGAAACAAATCTGACTGGGAACCATGAGGTGGGGGTTCGATCCCCGTCCTCACTCAGTGGGTGAAGCAACTGGCATTGCTGTGGCTGTGGGGTAGGCCGGCAGGTGTAGGTCCCATTTGACCCCTAGCCTGGGAACTTCCCTATGTCTCAGGTGTGGCCCTAAAAAGGAAAAATCGTAAAAATAAAATACAAATGAGTGTTTCACGGCTATAGGTCCGTGTCAACATGCCTGTTCTCTGGTGTGACTGAAGTCACTTCAGAGCTGTGTCTGGACCTCAGGGAGAAAGACAGCCACCTCCTAGTGGCTGAAAGAGGAACAATGGTGCAGCCCGTGGACCTGCCACTAGAGAGAGGAGGCATGTGAGGTGAGGCTTCAGGCTCTTTTATCTAAGAAGAAAAGAGAGAACACACTCCAAGATATGCAGGTTTTATGGCTATAAGGCTCTAATATAAAATCACTCTGTCTGGGAGTTCCCGTCGTGGCTCAGTGGTTAATGAATCCGACTAGGAACCATGAGGGTGTGGTTTTGATCCCTGGCCTTGCTCGGTGGGTGAAGATCCCGCATTGCTGTGGCTGTAGTGTAGGCTGGTGGCTACAACTCCGATTAGACCCCCAGCCTGGGAACCTCCACATGCCATGGCAGCAGCCCTAGAAAAGGAAAAAAGACAAAAAAAAACAACAAACAACAAACAAACAAACAAACAAAACTAGGTCTGGACCTCAGGGTCGAAGGACTTACAGTCAAGCTTTTTCCCACGTGGGCAGCTCTCCAGGTTTCTACTAAGAAGAGCAGCTCTGGGGGCTCATATGTGTCATCACGGTGACGAGGATCCTCCTGAGGTCCAGTGAGTCCAGAGGGTTTATTAACGTAGCTGAAGGAGAGTGTTTTCCAGAAGAAAACATTTTGATCACATCGACTGATGATTTAAATGTTTGACAAATTTTTAAGTAGTATTCATTGCTATTTTTAATTTTAAAATGACTTGCTAAACTCGGACTAGAAAGACTCAGTACATTCAAAAGGATGACCTGTGAGCACAAGCAGGGGAGCAATGAGAGATCTTCCTGAGACTGTAAGGGAGTAAAGAGAAGTGACAGCTGCTCCCATGAATGTCAAGATAACGAGTGAAAATGATGAGAAAAATGAGACCGTGATTTCTCTTGGTTCAAATGTGAGTGCCTCCACCCACCTGCTCTCCCCCCTCTGCTGCCCCCACCAGGGGATTTGCATTTGCATGCTGTCCCCTAGGGAGGACCTGCCCAGGCCAGCCTGACATAAAAGGGCAGCTCTAGTCTGGCTTGGACTGATCAGGGCTCATCTGGACACAGCTGACCATGAGGTTCCCTGCTCAGCTCCTGGGGCTCCTCCTGCTCTGGGTCCCAGGTGAGGAAGGAGGGGAGATGAGAAGGGGAAGGGGGTGCTGTGGGGGCAGGGCTGCTTTTTGTGGGCATGTGCCAACATGTATGTGCACATCTCCCACCCTCTGCCAAGGGCAGATGTTTAACAAAGAGAGAATGAGGATAAAACCAGATGAAACTAATCTAGCGTGAAATAAATAACAAGTCGAGAATTGTGAAAATTATTCATGATACTGGCTCAAAATGCTCTTCTTTTCTCTCATTATTTCAGGATCCAGTGGGGCCATCGTGCTGACCCAGACTCCACTCTCCCTGTCAGTCAGCCCTGGAGAGCCGGCCTCCATCTCCTGCAGGTCCAGTCAGAGCCTTGAGAGTTTTGGATACAATTTGTTGAGTTGGTACCAGCAGAAACCAGGCCAGTCGCCAAGGCTCCTGATCTATGAGGCTACCAACAGGGCCTCTGGGGTCCCAGACAGGTTCAGTGGCAGTGGGTCAGGCACAGATTTCACCCTGAAAATCAGCAGGGTGGAGGCTGAGGATGCAGGCGTTTATTACTGCCAGCAAAATAAAGAACCTCCTCCCACAGTGATACAGCCCTTGACACAAACCCCTCTCCTGGGGGCCCAGCTGCACACATGGGTGTGTGTTGTCTGGGGGAGCAGAGGGGCAGATGCTCTGAGGCTGTGTAAGAGGAAGAGGTGGGAGAACCAGGGGCAGAGGGTGCAGCTGAGGCCTGTGGGCCAGCAGAGCCTCAGCTCCTCCTCAGACACCACATGTCAAGGCCCCTCAGCTTCATGGCCTTGGCCCGATGCCCCCTTCGAAACAGGCCAGTGAGCGAAGTTGGCCTCCGGGACAACCACAGCTCAGCTGAGTTCCCCTTTTACAGCTCAGGTTTTCGGCCTGGACCGAGTGAGAACTTTATCAGATGCAGCTTTGGAAATGGTAAAGAATAGCTGACGGTCAGGTGAAAACAAAAGATAGTACAACAAAAAATGGACCTTTAATTACAGAATTTTAGGCTCTATTATTATATTTTCCATTAAACTCTAATGCAATGAGAATACAGTGTCTCCAATTTACCCTTTTATTTATTTATTTTTTTGTCTTTTGCAACATTGGCTTTCCAAGCCCTCTAACACAATCCCGTGAAATGGATATTCTTGTCTTTTTTCAACTTAAGTAATGTTTTGGAGATTATGCCTTGGGTCATCAATTGTCCTAAAAGCCAACCAATCAGACAATAAACAAACGTAGTGTTTCACATGACATGCTCATGTCATGAGTCTAAATCTGGATCCTATTTTCTAGATCTAAGTGTAGACAATGGATACATTGACTAGATCCCCTTTTTCAAAATTCTTATGTATTTGTTTTGCTTTTCTTAGGGCTTCACCTGAAGCTTTTGGCTTTCCCAGGCTAGGGGTCAAACGGAGCTGCAGCCACTGGCCTTTTTCACAGCCACAGCATCGCGGCATCGGAGCTGTGTCTGCGACCCACACCACAGCTCACGGCGACACCAGCTCCCTAACCCACGGAGCGAGGCCAGGGATCCAATCCACATCCTCATGGATACTAGTCAGCTTCGTAACCCGCTGAGCCCCAACAGGAACCCCTGACCCCAGTTTTTAAAAGGTTTTAAAACTACGTCTGAAGAAACAATGGGCATGCTGGGTTCATGTTGTGGCATGATGTGATTCACGGTGAAATACTTCCAGGCAGTTCCTGTTGTGGCTCAGTGGGTTATGCACCCAACTAGGACCCATGAGGATGAGGGTTTGATCCCTGGTCTCACTAAGTGGGATAAGGATCTGGCATTGCCACAAGCTACGGAGCTCACAGGTGTGGCCTGGATCTGCCTTTGCAGGGGCTGTGGTGGACTTCCCTGACCTGGGAACTTGCATACATCACAGGTGTGGCCATAAAAAGAAGAAAAGAGTAAATAATTGCAGATCACTAGGATGATATAATCCTGGTTGTGATTAAGGGATTCAAAGTACATTTTGCATGGCAAGTGTGCAGTCGAACTTGGATGAACAAGTTCATAAAGACAAATTAAATAAAAAAAAACGGCTTCTACTAAGAAGCTTAGAGCCCAGAGAAGAAGTTTTCAGAGGGTGTTTCTACACAAATTCCCAGTGGGCACCGTTGCATCCCAAACGCACATGGCGGGTTGCTCCGATGCCCAGTGTGGAGCCAGGGGATGCTGCTTGTCCTCCTGTGAGCAGGACGCTCCCTGGACCCGACACAGAGTCACAGCCCCTCACACAGGCCCCTTGGCTTTCTGGCCCCTCTCGCGTCTGGCAGATTCCACAGCCCCTGATCCCTGAGCCAGACCCTCCCTCCTGCTGGTGGAAGGTGTGGTCTCCAGAAGGCAGAGAAGCTGTCACGTGATCCCTTTCTTTAAGGAAAAGACACATTCAACACTCTGGATGGGAATGGAAATCTCAACCTGTGTGGGGGGCACACTTGAGAGCTCACTTGCCCTTGGGGAGCATTTTCTTGGTCCGTTGCTGCCAGCCGTTGGGTGCCTGGGAATAGAATGTGGACAGCACTCCATCCAAGGGACATCGGCCACCTGACAACCACCAGGACGTCACCAGGCAGCCCAGAAGGAGGTCCTGGGTCCTTTGCCGTTGGTTTCTTTTCAATCCCGACAATTTCTGGGCCGAGGCTCTAGTTCAAAGGCGATAAAACTGAGTTGGAACTTGTACCTGGTAGCCTTTTCTCCTCACCTTGGACACAAATCTTAGGTATTCCCAGAGCCCTTTCCCCAGAACTCCTAACCTTTCACCTCCTAATTATGTCGTTCCAGGCCCTTGAGGAACCAGCTCTCCAGAAATCTCTGAACATCCTGGTCTCTAGTCACGTCCCTGCTAAGACCAAGGTGGTGGTGACCATGTGCGCTGCTCCAGCATCTGCTGACTCAGCAGATCATTTCAGAGCCCAGCAAGAGCTGGGCTGTAGGGCGGGAGTGCTGCGTTCTTACTCGCACCCACATATGATGCTGGTGTGCCCAGGACAAACCTGAAGTCTTCTCTCCCAAGTCACCTGCTTGAGC
Source organism: Phacochoerus africanus (assembly GCF_016906955.1). Taxonomy (NCBI): domain Eukaryota; kingdom Metazoa; phylum Chordata; class Mammalia; order Artiodactyla; family Suidae; genus Phacochoerus; species Phacochoerus africanus. The sequence continues at coordinate 61,320,837 of NC_062548.1, forward strand.
GCCCCTCGGATGCCAATCTCTAAGCTGATGAAGACATGTTAGGGCCAGGGGGGTGACTGCTGTGGGGACTGAGGTCCTTCCCGTGGAGAAGGAGTCTGCCTGCTGGATTTGTTTAGACCCAGTCCTCAAAGAGCCACCGCTCTGCTAAGACTCACTGCCACTGAGACCCAGACCTACTGATAACTTGCCGGCTTTAAAATGAACAGATCCCACTGGGCAGTTCAGCCACATAGCTGCTTCTTGTCCTACAGACAAATCTAGCAGCGGTCCTTGACCTTTGGAGAGATTGCTTTTTTTTAAAAAAAAATGTATAGTTTATGTTTGTTTATTGAGAAAGGCATGGCTTTCCACCACAAGCCTAGAAATCTAGGAAGTGCCCTTATATCTGAGCTTTTCAGAGCGTGCACACAGAATCCTATGTCATCCAGCTGTAACCAGCACCATGTGCTGTGCTGATCACATGGCCCAAGTAGAGGAGCCAGTCCTCTTGCTCCTTGAACTGGAGGCAGAGTCCTCTCCTTCCCTGAGTCTTCACAGATGTAGCCAAGATCCAAAGCAGCTGACTGACTCCTATCATATATTACACTGATGTGAGGGTGTCGTGTACACGGTGGTGAAATAGTTGTCTCGACCAATGGGGCAAACTGGAGAGATACACGTAAAAGAATGAAAATGGAACATTTTCACACACCATGTAAAAAATAAACTCAATATGGATGGAGGACCTTAATGTGAGGCATAGTACTCTGAAAGAAAAGGAAATGTCAAATCCTTTTGATTGTTGATTGACTCCCTGATGTACACATATGGCCAGCCTCACCTCACTGTATGTATCATATACGTGCCCTGCCTTAGATATCGGTGAAGCTGTGTTCCCCACACAATATGACCTGGGGTGGATGGAATCCTATCAGTTGAATTCATGACTGACAACGAAAACCTCAAGGTCTAGACTCTTGGGCCACAGCATCCAACATCCTGTAAGTTTCCTTGCCACCAAACTGCCATTAGATGGCAGACAAACACCACCATCCACAAAGGTCCTAGGCCTGATCTTGGAAATTCTGGGGAAGTAGGAGGGAGACTGTCCCATTTTCAAGAGGGAGCCCCTTTGAATTTAAGGTCTCAGGTGTGGTGAGGACACTGAAGAAGGAGCTGCCGTCAGGGTGGGTGGTGGAGAAACCCTCTCTGGGTCCTGGGCTCTGGGGCTGGAAGCCTGGCCTGCCCCCCTCCTCTCTGACATGGCTGTGTCCACACAGCCCGTCTCTACCCTTGCTGAGCAGGATCCATCTCAGGCGGCCACCTTTCCCCACCTGCTGAAGCTGACACCGTCAGCTCAAAGATTAGAGACCTGATGTCATTGGCATCCTCAGGCCCTCTTAGGTCACCACCGCCTTGCAAAGGTCCCTTTGGGCACTCCCCTTGCCCTCCAGCTTAACGTCCATGCACAGCAAAATCCAACATGTGGAAGAATCTCTGAGCCATGGGCACAGCAGGCCTTCCCCTTCTGCTCAGGGTTCGAGACCCCAGCTCTGCCCTGGTGTGCATTGTGCCCTGCATGTGCTTGGGGTGTGGGTGGCGGTGTGAAAGGATTCCTTGAGCCCACACTCTGGCCTCTTCCTCTACTCAGGGAGATAATGCGATTTAGTGGGACTATTTCTAGTCACTCTTTAATGCAATGGAAATTGAGGTTTCTGGTCATCTGACCTTAAACTTTACCAAATGCTTCTATAACCTTGAATGACCTTGTATTGGTGGTGGATTTGGAAACAGTTTATTTTTCATCCTAAACTTTCAAATTACAGGAAATATAAAAGAACCACAGTTTAGAATAAATCTCTTCCTACGCCATTTCACATTTTGTTTGGTTTTGTTTTGTTTTTATTTTGTTTATTTTTATTTATTTTTGTCATTTGTCTTTTTAGGGCCTCACCCGGCACATGTGGAGGTTCCCAGGCTAGGTGTCAAATCGGAGCTGTAGCCACCGGCCTACACCACAGCCACAGCAGTGCCTGACCCAAGCTGTGTCTGCGACCTACACCACAGTTCGCGGCAAAGCCACATCCTTAAGCACTGAGCAAGGCCGGGGATTGAGCCCACAACCTCATGCTTCCTAGTCAGATTCATTTCCACTGCACCATGACGGGAACTCTCATTTTATTTTTTGGGTAAACTTAAAACTTGTTGGCCTCAAATTGTATATGTCAGTGCTATTCTGTCCTGAACATGCATTATTTCATAACATGTGGAGAAACAATCTTTAAATTGAAGCTTTGAAAAGCCATATGCTGAGGTATAAATTTAATTTCTTAAAAAGCTTTGTAATGAGCTTGAGATAGAACATGATCTTGATCAGGAATAGGGACAGAAGAAGAAAGTGATCAGAAAACACACACAGGTAAACACACTTACACACACATGCACACTTCAAGGAAAAGTATATATGAAAACACATGCAGTGAGATCCTGCTGAGTAGCACAGGGGACTGTATCTAATCACTTGGGATGGAGCGAGATGGAGGATAACGTGAGAAAAAGAAAGGCTACTCGTGTGTGACTGGGTCACTTGGCTGTTCAGTAGAACATGACAGAACGCTGTAAACCAACTATAACGGAAAAAATAAAATCATTTTATTTTCTGTCGTAGCACAGTGGAAATGAATCCGACTAGGAACCATGAGGGTGTGGTTTTGATCCCTGGCCTTGCTCAGTGGATGCAGGATCTGGCACTGCCGTGAGCTGTGGTGTAGGTTGCAGATGTGGCTCGGATCCCGCGTTGCTGTGGCTATAGTGTAGGCCGGTGCCTACAGCTCCGATTAGACCCCTAGCCTGGGAACCCCCATATGCTGTGGGAGCAGCCCTAGAAAAGGCAAAAAGACAAAGAAAAATAAAATAAAATAAAATTAAGTTAAATTAAATTAAATTAAAATCGCTAGGTCTGTTCCTCAGGGATGAAGGACTTACAGTCAAGCTGCTTCCCACGTGGGCACCTCTCCACATTTCTTCCAAGAAGAGCAGCTCTGGGGGATCGTGTGTGTAATCATGGTGACGCTGATCCTCATGAGGTCCAGTGAGTCCAGCCGGTTAACTAACGTAGCTGAACAGAAGTGATTTCCAGAAGAAAACCTTTTTGGTCACGTTGATTGATGGTTTCAGGGTTTGATAAATTCTAAGTAGCATTTGTTACTATTTTTAATTCTAAAAAGTCTTACTAAACTAGGACTAGAAAGACTCAGTACATGAGATGTCCTAGAGCTTCTCATTCAATAGGATTATGTGTGAGCACAAGCAGGGGAGCAATGAGAGATCTTCCTGAGACTGTAAGGGAGTAAAGAGACGTGACAGCTGCTCCCATGAATGTCAAGATAATGGGTGAAAATGATGAGAAAAATGAGACCGTGATTTCTCTTGGCTCGAAGTTGAGTTCCTCCCCCTTCCCCCCACAAGCTACTTCCCCTCTGCTGCCCCCACCAGGGGATTTGCATTTGTGTGTTGTCCCCTAGGGAGGACCTGCCCAGGCCAGCCTGACATAAAAGGGCAGCTCTAGTCTGGCTTGGACTGATCAGGGCTCATCTGTCCACAGCTGGCCATGAGGTTCCCTGCTCAGCTCCTGGGGCTCCTCCTGCTCTGGGTCCCAGGTGAGGATGGAGGGGAGATGAGAAGGGGAAGGGGGGCTGTGGGGGCAGGGCTGCTTTTCATGTGTAATTGCCCACAAGTTAGCTTCACACCTTAGCCTCAGCAAAGGGAATGTGATGTTTAACAAAATAGGAATAAGGAAAAATATGGAAGAAGAAATATCCATCCTGTGGTGAAGAGGGAGGCATAGGAAGTGTAGGAAGTGGACTTGACCTCTAGAGGGCTCCTTATACATTGAACATCTCTGGTTCTTGCGAAATTGAATATTTTGTGTCTAAATCAGAATCAAAAAATAACCTAGCATGAAGTAAATAACAAGTAGAGAATTGTGAAAATTACTCATGATATTGGCTCAAAATGCTCTTCTTTTCTCTCATTATTTCAGGATCCAGTGGGGCCATCGTGCTGACCCAGACTCCACTCTCCCTGTCAGTCAGCCCTGGAGAGCCGGCCTCCATCTCCTGCAGGTCCAGTCAGAGCCTTGAGAGTTTTGGATACAATTTTTTGAGTTGGTACCAGCAGAAACCAGGCCAGTCGCCAAGGCTCCTGATCTATGAGGCTACCAACAGGGCCTCTGGGGTCCCAGACAGGTTCAGTGGCAGTGGGTCAGGCACAGATTTCACCCTGAAAATCAGCAGGGTGGAGGCTGAGGATGCAGGCGTTTATTACTGCCAGCAAAATAAAGAACCTCCTCCCACAGTGATACAGCCCTTGACACAAACCCCTCTCCTGGGGGCCCAGCTGCACACATGGGTGTGTGTTGTCTGGGGGAGCAGAGGGGCAGATGCTCTGAGGCTGTGTAAGAGGAAGAGGTGGGAGAACCAGGGGCAGAGGGTGCAGCTGAGGCCTGTGGGCCAGCAGAGCCTCAGCTCCTCCTCAGACACCACATGTCAAGGCCCCTCAGCTTCATGGCCTTGGCCCGATGCCCCCTTCAAAACAGGCCAGTGAGCGAAGTTGGCCTCCGGGACAACCACAGCTCAGCTGAGTTCCCCTTTTACAGCTCAGGTTTTCGGCCTGGACCGAGTGAGAACTTTATCAGATGCAGCTTTGGAAATGGTAAAGAATAGCTGACGGTCAGGTGAAAACAAAAGATAGTACAACAAAAAATGGACCTTTAATTACAGAATTTTAGGCTCTATTATTATATTTTCCATTAAACTCTAATGCAATGAGAATACAGTGTCTCCAATTTACCCTTTTATTTATTTATTTTTTTGTCTTTTGCAACATTGGCTTTCCAAACCCTCTAACACAATCCCGTGAAATGGATATTCTTGTCTTTTTTCAACTTAAGTAATGTTTTGGAGATTATACCTTGGGTCATCAATTGTCCTAAAAGCCAACCAATCAGACAATAAACAAACGTAGTGTTTCACATGACATGCTCATGTCATGAGTCTAAATCTGGATCCTATTTTCTAGATCTAAGTGTAGACAATGGATACATTGACTAGATCCCCTTTTTCAAAATTCTTATGTATTTGTTTTGCTTTTCTTAGGGCTTCACCCGAAGCATTTGGCTTTCCCAGGCTAGGGGTCAAACGGAGCTGCAGCCACTGGCCTTTTTCACAGCCACAGCATCGCGGCATCGGAGCTGTGTCTGCGACCCACACCACAGCTCACGGCGACACCAGCTCCCTAACCCACGGAGCGAGGCCAGGGATCCAGTCCACATCCTCATGGATACTAGTCAGCTTCGTAACCCGCTGAGCCCCAACAGGAACCCCTGACCCCAGTTTTTAAAAGGTTTTAAAACTACGTCTGAAGAAACAATGGGCATGCTGGGTTCATGTTGTGGCATGATGTGATTCACGGTGAAATACTTCCAGGCAGTTCCTGTTGTGGCTCAGTGGGTTATGCACCCAACTAGGACCCATGAGGATGAGGGTTTGATCCCTGGTCTCACTAAGTGGGATAAGGATCTGGCATTGCCACAAGCTACGGAGCTCACAGGTGTGGCCTGGATCTGCCTTTGCAGGGGCTGTGGTGGACTTCCCTGACCTGGGAACTTGCATACATCACAGGTGTGGCCATAAAAAGAAGAAAAGAGTAAATAATTGCAGATCACTAGGATGATATAATCCTGGTTGTGATTAAGGGATTCAAAGTACATTTTGCATGGCAAGTGTGCAGTCGAACTTGGATGAACAAGTTCATAAAGACAAATTAAATAAAAAAAAACGGCTTCTACTAAGAAGCTTAGAGCCCAGAGAAGAAGTTTTCAGAGGGTGTTTCTACACAAATTCCCAGTGGGCACCGTTGCATCCCAAACGCACATGGCGGGTTGCTCCGATGCCCAGTGTGGAGCCAGGGGATGCTGCTTGTCCTCCTGTGAGCAGGACGCTCCCTGGACCCGACACAGAGTCACAGCCCCTCACACAGGCCCCTTGGCTTTCTGGCCCCTCTCACGTCTGGCAGATTCCACAGCCCCTGATCCCTGAGCCAGACCCTCCCTCCTGCTGGTGGAAGGTGTGGTCTCCAGAAGGCAGAGAAGCTGTCACGTGATCCCTTTCTTTAAGGAAAAGACACATTCAACACTCTGGATGGGAATGGAAATCTCAACCTGTGTGGGGGGCACACTTGAGAGCTCACTTGCCCTTGGGGAGCATTTTCTTGGTCCGTTGCTGCCAGCCGTTGGGTGCCTGGGAATAGAATGTGGACAGCACTCCATCCAAGGGACATCGGCCACCTGACAACCACCAGGACGTCACCAGGCAGCCCAGAAGGAGGTCCTGGGTCCTTTGCCGTTGGTTTCTTTTCAATCCCGACAATTTCTGGGCCGAGGCTCTGGTTCAAAGGGGATAAAACTGAGTTGGAACTTGTACCTGGTAGCCTTTTCTCCTCACCTTGGACACAAATCTTAGGTATTCCCAGAGCCCTTTCCCCAGAACTCCTAACCTTTCACCTCCTAATTATGTCGTTCCAGGCCCTTGAGGAACCAGCTCTCCAGAAATCTCTGAACATCCTGGTCTCTAGTCACGTCCCTGCTAAGACCAAGGTGGTGGTGACCATGTGCGCTGCTCCAGCATCTGCTGACTCAGCAGATCATTTCAGAGCCCAGCAAGAGCTGGGCTGTAGGGCGGGAGTGCTGCGTTCTTACTCGCACCCACATATGATGCTGGTGTGCCCAGGACAAACCTGAAGTCTTCTCTCCCAAGTCACCTGCTTGAGCGCCCCTCGGATGCCAATCTCTAAGCTGATGAAGACATGTTAGGGCCAGGGGGGTGACTGCTGTGGGGACTGAGGTCCTTCCCGTGGAGAAGGAGTCTGCCTGCTGGATTTGTTTAGACCCAGTCCTCAAAGAGCCACCGCTCTGCTAAGACTCACTGCCGCTGAGACCCAGACCTACTGATAACTTGCCGGCTTTAAAATGAACAGATCCCACTGGGCAGTTCGGCCACATAGCTGCTTCTTGTCCTACAGACATATCTAGCAGTGGTCCTTGACCTTCGGGGAGATTGCTTTTTTAAAAAAAAAAAAAATGTATGGTTTTTGTTTGTTTATTGAGAAAGGCGTGGCTTTCCACCACAAGCCTAGAAATCTAGGAAGTGCCTTTATATCTGAGCTTTTCAGAGCGTGCACACAGAATCCTATGTCATCCAGCTGTAACCAGCACCATGTGCTGTGCTGATCACATGGCCCAAGTAGAGGAGCCAGTCCTCTTGCTCCTTGAACTGGAGGCAGAGTCCTCTCCTTCCCTGAGTCTTCACAGATGTAGCCAAGATCCAAAGCAGCTGACTGACTCCTATCATATATTACACTGATGTGAGGGTGTCGTGTACACGGTGGTGAAATGGTTGTCTCGACCAATGGGGAAACCTGGAGAGATACACGTAAAAGAATGAAAATGGATCATTTTCACACACCATGTGAAAAATAAACTCAATATGGATGGAGGACCTTAATGTGAGGCATAGTACTCTGAAAGAAAAGGAAATGTCAAATCCTTTTGATTGTTGATTGACTCCCTGATGTACACATATGGCCAGCCTCACCTCACTGTATGTATCATATACGTGCCCTGCCTTAGATATCGGTGAAGCTGTGTTCCCCACACAGTATGACCTGGGGTGGATGGAATCCTATCAGTTGAACTCATGACTGACAATGAAAACCTCAAGGTCTAGACTCTTGGGCCACAGCATCCAACATCCTGTAAGTTTCCTTGTCACCAAACTGCCATTAGAGGGCAGACAAACACCACCATCCACAAAGGTCCTAGGCCTGATCTTGGAAATTCTGGGGAAGTAGGAGGGAGACTGTCCCATTTTCAAGAGGGAGCCCCTTTGAATTTAAGGTCTCAGGTGTGGTGAGGACACTGAAGAAGGAGCTGCCGTCAGGGTGGGTGGTGGAGAAACCCTCTCTGGGTCCTGGGCTCTGGGGCTGGAAGCCTGGCCTGCCCCCCTCCTCTCTGACATGGCTGTGTCCACACAGCCCGTCTCTACCCTTGCTGAGCAGGATCCATCTCAGGCGGCCACCTTTCCCCACCTGCTGAAGCTGACACCGTCAGCTCAAAGATTAGAGACCTGATGTCATTGGCATCCTCAGGCCCTCTTAGGTCACCACCGCCTTGCAAAGGTCCCTTTGGGGACTCCCCTTGCCCTCCAGCTTAACGTCCATGCACAGCAAAATCCAACATGTGGAAGAATCTCTGAGCCATGGGCACAGCAGGCCTTCCCCTTCTGCTCAGGGTTCGAGACCCCAGCTCTGCCCTGGTGTGCATTGTGCCCTGCATGTGCTTGGGGTGTGGGTGGCGGTGTGAAAGGATTCCTTGAGCCCACACTCTGGCCTCTTCCTCTACTCAGGGAGATAATGCGATTTAGTGGGACTATTTCTAGTCACTCTTTAATGCAAAGTAAGTTGAGGTTTCTGGTCATCTGACCTTAAACTTTACCAAATGCTTCTATAACCTTGAATGACCTTGTATTGGTGGTGGATTTGGAAACAGTTTATTTTTCATCCTAAACTTTCAAATTACAGGAAATATAAAAGAACCACAGTTTAGAATAAATCTCTTCCTACGCCATTTCACATTTTGTTTGGTTTTGTTTTGTTTTTATTTTGTTTATTTTTATTTATTTTTGTCATTTGTCTTTTTAGGGCCTCACCCGGCACATGTGGAGGTTCCCAGGCTAGGTGTCAAATCGGAGCTGTAGCCACCGGCCTACACCACAGCCACAGCAGTGCCTGACCCAAGCTGTGTCTGCGACCTACACCACAGTTCGCGGCAAAGCCACATCCTTAAGCACTGAGCAAGGCCGGGGATTGAGCCCACAACCTCATGCTTCCTAGTCAGATTCATTTCCACTGCACCATGACGGGAACTCTCATTTTATTTTTTGGGTAAACTTAAAACTTGTTGGCCTCAAATTGTATATGTCAGTGCTATTCTGTCCTGAACATGCATTATTTCATAACATGTGGAGAAACAATCTTTAAATTGAAGCTTTGAAAGCCATATGCTGAGGTATAAATTTAATTTCTTAAAAAGCTTTGTAATGAGCTTGAGATAGAACATGATCTTGATCAGGAATAGGGACAGAAGAAGAAAGTGATCAGAAAACACACACAGGTAAACACACTTACACACACATGCACACTTCAAGGAAAAGTATATATGAAAACACATGCAGTGAGATCCTGCTGAGTAGCACAGGGGACTGTATCTAATCACTTGGGATGGAGCGAGATGGAGGATAACGTGAGAAAAAGAAAGGCTACTCGTGTGTGACTGGGTCACTTGGCTGTTCAGTAGAACATGACAGAACGCTGTAAACCAACTATAACGGAAAAATAAAATCATTTTATTTTCTGTCGTAGCACAGTGGAAATGAATCCGACTAGGAACCATGAGGGTGTGGTTTTGATCCCTGGCCTTGCTCAGTGGATGCAGGATCTGGCACTGCCGTGAGCTGTGGTGTAGGTTGCAGATGTGGCTCGGATCCCGCGTTGCTGTGGCTATAGTGTAGGCCGGTGCCTACAGCTCCGATTAGACCCCTAGCCTGGGAACCCCCATATGCTGTGGGAGCAGCCCTAGAAAAGGCAAAAAGACAAAGAAAAAATAAAATAAAATAAAATTAAGTTAAATTAAATTAAATTAAAATCGCTAGGTCTGTTCCTCAGGGATGAAGGACTTACAGTCAAGCTGCTTCCCACGTGGGCACCTCTCCACATTTCTTCCAAGAAGAGCAGCTCTGGGGGATCGTGTGTGTAATCATGGTGACGCTGATCCTCATGAGGTCCAGTGAGTCCAGCCGGTTAACTAACGTAGCTGAACAGAAGTGATTTCCAGAAGAAAACCTTTTTGGTCACGTTGATTGATGGTTTCAGGGTTTGATAAATTCTAAGTAGCATTTGTTACTATTTTTAATTCTAAAAAGTCTTACTAAACTAGGACTAGAAAGACTCAGTACATGAGATGTCCTAGAGCTTCTCATTCAATAGGATTATGTGTGAGCACAAGCAGGGGAGCAATGAGAGATCTTCCTGAGACTGTAAGGGAGTAAAGAGACGTGACAGCTGCTCCATGAATGTCAAGATAATGGTGAAAATGATGAGAAAAATGAGACCGTGATTTCTCTTGGCTCGAAGTTGAGTTCCTCCCCCTTCCCCCCACAAGCTACTTCCCCTCTGCTGCCCCCACCAGGGGATTTGCATTTGTGTGTTGTCCCCTAGGGAGGACCTGCCCAGTGCCAGCCTGACATAAAAGGGCAGCTCTAGTCTGGCTTGGACTGATCAGGGCTCATCTGTCCACAGCTGGCCATGAGGTTCCCTGCTCAGCTCCTGGGGCTCCTCCTGCTCTGGGTCCCAGGTGAGGATGGAGGGGAGATGAGAAGGGGAAGGGGGCTGTGGGGGCAGGGCTGCTTTTCATGTGTAATTGCCCACAAGTTAGCTTCACACCTTAGCCTCAGCAAAGGGAATGTGATGTTTAACAAAATAGGAATAAGGAAAAATATGGAAGAAGAAATATCCATCCTGTGGTGAAGAGGGAGGCATAGGAAGTGTAGGAAGTGGACTTGACCTCTAGAGGGCTCCTTATACATTGAACATCTCTGGTTCTTGCGAAATTGAATATTTTGTGTCTAAATCAGAATCAAAAAATAACCTAGCATGAAGTAAATAACAAGTAGAGAATTGTGAAAATTACTCATGATACTGGCTCAAAATGCTCTTCTTTTCTCTCATTATTTCAGGATCCAGTGGGGCCATCGTGCTGACCCAGACTCCACTCTCCCTGTCAGTCAGCCCTGGAGAGCCGGCCTCCATCTCCTGCAGGTCCAGTCAGAGCCTTGAGAGTTTTGGATACAATTTGTTGAGTTGGTACCAGCAGAAACCAGGCCAGTCGCCAAGGCTCCTGATCTATGAGGCTACCAACAGGGCCTCTGGGGTCCCAGACAGGTTCAGTGGCAGTGGGTCAGGCACAGATTTCACCCTGAAAATCAGCAGGGTGGAGGCTGAGGATGCAGGCGTTTATTACTGCCAGCAAAATAAAGAACCTCCTCCCACAGTGATACAGCCCTTGACACAAACCCCTCTCCTGGGGGCCCAGCTGCACACATGGGTGTGTGTTGTCTGGGGGAGCAGAGGGGCAGATGCTCTGAGGCTGTGTAAGAGGAAGAGGTGGGAGAACCAGGGGCAGAGGGTGCAGCTGAGGCCTGTGGGCCAGCAGAGCCTCAGCTCCTCCTCAGACACCACATGTCAAGGCCCCTCAGCTTCATGGCCTTGGCCCGATGCCCCCTTCGAAACAGGCCAGTGAGCGAAGTTGGCCTCCGGGACAACCACAGCTCAGCTGAGTTCCCCTTTTACAGCTCAGGTTTTCGGCCTGGACCGAGTGAGAACTTTATCAGATGCAGCTTTGGAAATGGTAAAGAATAGCTGACGGTCAGGTGAAAACAAAAGATAGTACAACAAAAAATGGACCTTTAATTACAGAATTTTAGGCTCTATTATTATATTTTCCATTAAACTCTAATGCAATGAGAATACAGTGTCTCCAATTTACCCTTTTATTTTATTTTATTTTTTTGTCTTTTGCAACATTGGCTTTCCAAGCCCTCTAACACAATCCCGTGAAATGGATATTCTTGTCTTTTTTCAACGTAAGTAATGTTTTGGAGATTATGCCTTGGGTCATCAATTGTCCTAAAAGCCAACCAATCAGACAATAAACAAACGTAGTGTTTCACATGACATGCTCATGTCATGAGTCTAAATCTGGATCCTATTTTCTAGATCTAAGTGTAGACAATGGATACATTGACTAGATCCCCTTTTTCAAAATTCTTATGTATTTGTTTTGCTTTTCTTAGGGCTTCACCTGAAGCTTTTGGCTTTCCCAGGCTAGGGGTCAAACGGAGCTGCAGCCACTGGCCTTTTTCACAGCCACAGCATCGCGGCATCGGAGCTGTGTCTGCGACCCACACCACAGCTCACGGCGACACCAGCTCCCTAACCCACGGAGCGAGGCCAGGGATCCAATCCACATCCTCATGGATACTAGTCAGCTTCGTAACCCGCTGAGCCCCAACAGGAACCCCTGACCCCAGTTTTTAAAAGCTTTTAAAACTACGTCTGAAGAAATAATGGGCATGCTGGGTTCATGTTGTGGCATGATGTGATTCACGGTGAAATACTTCCAGGCAGTTCCTGTTGTGGCTCAGTGGGTTATGCACCCAACTAGGACCCATGAGGATGAGGGTTTGATCCCTGGTCTCACTAAGTGGGATAAGGATCTGGCATTGCCACAAGCTACGGAGCTCACAGGTGTGGCCTGGATCTGCCTTTGCAGGGGCTGTGGTGGACTTCCCTGACCTGGGAACTTGCATACATCACAGGTGTGGCCATAAAAAGAAGAAAAGAGTAAATAATTGCAGATCACTAGGATGATATAATCCTGGTTGTGATTAAGGGATTCAAAGTACATTTTGCATGGCAAGTGTGCAGTCGAACTTGGATGAACAAGTTCATAAAGACAAATTAAATAAAAAAAAACGGCTTCTACTAAGAAGCTTAGAGCCCAGAGAAGAAGTTTTCAGAGGGTGTTTCTACACAAATTCCCAGTGGGCACCGTTGCATCCCAAACGCACATGGCGGGTTGCTCCGATGCCCAGTGTGGAGCCAGGGGATGCTGCTTGTCCTCCTGTGAGCAGGACGCTCCCTGGACCCGACACAGAGTCACAGCCCCTCACACAGGCCCCTTGGCTTTCTGGCCCCTCTCACGTCTGGCAGATTCCACAGCCCCTGATCCCTGAGCCAGACCCTCCCTCCTGCTGGTGGAAGGTGTGGTCTCCAGAAGGCAGAGAAGCTGTCACGTGATCCCTTTCTTTAAGGAAAAGACACATTCAACACTCTGGATGGGAATGGAAATCTCAACCTGTGTGGGGGGCACACTTGAGAGCTCACTTGCCCTTGGGGAGCATTTTCTTGGTCCGTTGCTGCCAGCCGTTGGGTGCCTGGGAATAGAATGTGGACAGCACTCCATCCAAGGGACATCGGCCACCTGACAACCACCAGGACGTCACCAGGCAGCCCAGAAGGAGGTCCTGGGTCCTTTGCCGTTGGTTTCTTTTCAATCCCGACAATTTCTGGGCCGAGGCTCTAGTTCAAAGGCGATAAAACTGAGTTGGAACTTGTACCTGGTAGCCTTTTCTCCTCACCTTGGACACAAATCTTAGGTATTCCCAGAGCCCTTTCCCCAGAACTCCTAACCTTTCACCTCCTAATTATGTCGTTCCAGGCCCTTGAGGAACCAGCTCTCCAGAAATCTCTGAACATCCTGGTCTCTAGTCACGTCCCTGCTAAGACCAAGGTGGTGGTGACCATGTGTGCTGCTCCAGCATCTGCTGACTCAGCAGATCATTTCAGAGCCCAGCAAGAGCTGGGCTGTAGGGCGGGAGTGCTGCGTTCTTACTCGCACCCACGTAAGATGCTGGTGTGCCCAGGACAAACCTCAAGTCTTCTCTCCCAAGTCACCTGCTTGAGCGCCCCTCGGATGCCAATCCCTAAGCTGATGAAGACATGTTAGGGCCAGGGGGGTGACTGCTGTGGGGACTGAGGTCCTTCCCGTGGAGAAGGAGTCTGCCTGCTGGATTTGTTTAGACCCAGTCCTCAAAGAGCCACCGCTCTGCTAAGACTCACTGCCGCTGAGACCCAGACCTACTGATAACTTGCCGGCTTTAAAATGAACAGATCCCACTGGGCAGTTCAGCCACATAGCTGCTTCTTGTCCTACAGACAAATCTAGCAGCGGTCCTTGACCTTCGGAGAGATTGCTTTTTTAAAAAAAAAATGTATAGTTTATGTTTGTTTATTGAGAAAGGCATGGCTTTCCACCACAAGCCTAGAAATCTAGGAAGTGCCCTTATATCTGAGCTTTTCAGAGCGTGCACACAGAATCCTATGTCATCCAGCTGTAACCAGCACCATGTGCTGTGCTGATCACATGGCCCAAGTAGAGGAGCCAGTCCTCTTGCTCCTTGAACTGGAGGCAGAGTCCTCTCCTTCCCTGAGTCTTCACAGATGTAGCCAAGATCCAAAGCAGCTGACTGACTCCTATCATATATTACACTGATGTGAGGGTGTCGTGTACACGGTGGTGAAATAGTTGTCTCGACCAATGGGGCAAACTGGAGAGATACACGTAAAAGAATGAAAATGGAACATTTTCACACACCATGTAAAAAATAAACTCAATATGGATGGAGGACCTTAATGTGAGGCATAGTACTCTGAAAGAAAAGGAAATGTCAAATCCTTTTGATTGTTGATTGACTCCCTGATGTACACATATGGCCAGCCTCACCTCACTGTATGTATCATATACGTGCCCTGCCTTAGATATCGGTGAAGCTGTGTTCCCCACACAATATGACCTGGGGTGGATGGAATCCTATCAGTTGAATTCATGACTGACAACGAAAACCTCAAGGTCTAGACTCTTGGGCCACAGCATCCAACATCCTGTAAGTTTCCTTGCCACCAAACTGCCATTAGATGGCAGACAAACACCACCATCCACAAAAGTCCTAGGCCTGATCTTGGAAATTCTGGGGAAATAGGAGGGGAGACTGTCCCATTTTCAAGAGGGAGCCCCTTTGAATTTAAGGTCTCAGGTGTGGTGAGGACAGTGAAGAAGGAGCTGCCGTCAGGGTGGGTGGTGGAGAAACCCTCTCTGGGTCCTGGGCTCTGGGGCTGGAAGCCTGGCCTGCCCCCCTCCTCTCTGACATGGCTGTGTCCACACAGCCCGTCTCTACCCTTGCTGAGCAGGATCCATCTCAGGCGGCCACCTTTCCCCACCTGCTGAAGCTGACACCGTCAGCTCAAAGATTAGAGACCTGATGTCATTGGCATCCTCAGGCCCTCTTAGGTCACCACCGCCTTGCAAAGGTCCCTTTGGGCACTCCCCTTGCCCTCCAGCTTAACGTCCATGCACAGCAAAATCCAACATGTGGAAGAATCTCTGAGCCATGGGCACAGCAGGCCTTCCCCTTCTGCTCAGGGTTCGAGACCCCAGCTCTGCCCTGGTGTGCATTGTGCCCTGCATGTGCTTGGGGTGTGGGTGGCGGTGTGAAAGGATTCCTTGAGCCCACACTCTGGCCTCTTCCTCTACTCAGGGCGATAATGCGATTTAGTGGGACTATTTCTAGTCACTCTTTAATGCAATGGAAATTGAGGTTTCTGGTCATCTGACCTTAAACTTTACCAAATGCTTCTATAACCTTGAATGACCTTGTATTGGTGGTGGATTTGGAAACAGTTTATTTTTCATCCTAAACTTTCAAATTACAGGAAATATAAAAGAACCACAGTTTAGAATAAATCTCTTCCTACGCCATTTCACATTTTGTTTGGTTTTGTTTTGTTTTTATTTTGTTTATTTTTATTTATTTTTGTCATTTGTCTTTTTAGGGCCTCACCCGGCACATGTGGAGGTTCCCAGGCTAGGTGTCAAATCGGAGCTGTAGCCACCGGCCTACACCACAGCCACAGCAGTGCCTGACCCAAGCTGTGTCTGCGACCTACACCACAGTTCGCGGCAAAGCCACATCCTTAAGCACTGAGCAAGGCCGGGGATTGAGCCCACAACCTCATGCTTCCTAGTCAGATTCATTTCCACTGCACCATGACGGGAACTCTCATTTTATTTTTTGGGTAAACTTAAAACTTGTTGGCCTCAAATTGTATATGTCAGTGCTATTCTGTCCTGAACATGCATTATGTCATAACATGTGGAAAAAATATCTTTAAATTGATCCTTTGAAAAGCCATATGCTGAGGTATAAATTTAATTTCTTAAAAAGCTTTGTAATGAGCTTGAGATAGAACATGATCTTGATCAGGAATAGGGACAGAAGAAGAAAGTGATCAGAAAACACACACAGGTAAACACACTTACACACACATGCACACTTCAAGGAAAAGTATATATGAAAACACATGCAGTGAGATCCTGCTGAGTAGCACAGGGGACTGTATCTAATCACTTGGGATGGAGCGAGATGGAGGATAACGTGAGAAAAAGAAAGGCTACTCGTGTGTGACTGGGTCACTTGGCTGTTCAGTAGAACATGACAGAACGCTGTAAACCAACTATAACGGAAAAAATAAAATCATTTTATTTTCTGTCGTAGCACAGTGGAAATGAATCCGACTAGGAACCATGAGGGTGTGGTTTTGATCCCTGGCCTTGCTCAGTGGATGCAGGATCTGGCACTGCCGTGAGCTGTGGTGTAGGTTGCAGATGTGGCTCGGATCCCGCGTTGCTGTGGCTATAGTGTAGGCCGGTGCCTACAGCTCCGATTAGACCCCTAGCCTGGGAACCCCCATATGCTGTGGGAGCAGCCCTAGAAAAGGCAAAAAAGACAAAGAAAAATAAAATAAAATAAAATTAAGTTAAATTAAATTAATAAAATCGCTAGTCTGTTCCTCAGGGATGAAGGACTTACAGTCAAGCTGCTTCCCACGTGGGCACCTCTCCACATTTCTTCCAAGAAGAGCAGCTCTGGGGGGATCGTGTGTGTAATCATGGTGACGCTGATCCTCATGAGGTCCAGTGAGTCCAGCCGGTTAACTAACGTAGCTGAACAGAAGTGATTTCCAGAAGAAAACCTTTTTGGTCACGTTGATTGATGGTTTCAGGGTTTGATAAATTCTAAGTAGCATTTGTTACTATTTTTAATTCTAAAAAGTCTTACTAAACTAGGACTAGAAAGACTCAGTACATGAGATGTCCTAGAGCTTCTCATTCAATAGGATTATGTGTGAGCACAAGCAGGGGAAGCAATGAGAGATCTTCCTGAGACTGTAAGGGAGTAAAGAGACGTGACAGCTGCTCCCATGAATGTCAAGATAATGGGTGAAAATGATGAGAAAAATGAGACCGTGATTTCTCTTGGCTCGAGTTGAGTTCCTCCCCCTTCCCCCACAAGCTACTTCCCCTCTGCTGCCCCCACCAGGGGATTTGCATTTGTGTGTTGTCCCCTAGGGAGGACCTGCCCAGGCCAGCCTGACATAAAAGGGCAGCTCTAGTCTGGCTTGGACTGATCAGGGCTCATCTGTCCACAGCTGGCCATGAGGTTCCCTGCTCAGCTCCTGGGGCTCCTCCTGCTCTGGGTCCCAGGTGAGGATGGAGGGGAGAGGAGAAAGGGGAAGGGGGGCTGTGGGGGCAGGGCTGCTTTTCATGTGTAATTGCCCACAAGTTAGCTTCACACCTTAGCCTCAGCAAAGGGAATGTGATGTTTAAACAAAATAGGAATAAGGAAAAATATGGAAGAAGAAATATCCATCCTGTGGTGAAGAGGGAGGCATAGGAAGTGTAGGAAGTGGACTTGACCTCTAGAGGGCTCCTTATACATTGAACATCTCTGGTTCTTGCGAAATTGAATATTTTGTGTCTAAATCAGAATCAAAAAATAACCTAGCATGAAGTAAATAACAAGTAGAGAATTGTGAAAATTACTCATGATATTGGCTCAAAATGCTCTTCTTTTCTCTCATTATTTCAGGATCCAGTGGGGCCATCGTGCTGACCCAGACTCCACTCTCCCTGTCAGTCAGCCCTGGAGAGCCGGCCTCCATCTCCTGCAGGTCCAGTAGAGCCTTGAGAGTTTTGGATACAATTTGTTGAGTTGGTACCAGCAGAAACCAGGCCAGTCGCCAAGGCTCCTGATCTATGAGGCTACCAACAGGGGCCTCTGGGGTCCCAGACAGGTTCAGTGGCAGTGGGTCAGGCACAGATTTCACCCTGAAAATCAGCAGGGTGGAGGCTGAGGATGCAGGCGTTTATTACTGCCAGCAAAATAAAGAACCTCCTCCCACAGTGATACAGCCCTTGACACAAAACACCCTCTCCTGGGGCCCAGCTGCACACATGGGTGTGTGTTGTCTGGGGGAGCAGAGGGGCAGATGCTCCTGAGGCTGTGTGTAAGAGGAAGAGGGTGGGAGAACCAGGGGCAGAGGGTGCAGCTGAGGCCTGTGGACCAGCAGAGCCTCAGCTCCTCCTCAGACACCACATGTCAAGGCCCCTCAGCTTCATGGCCTTGGCCTGATGCCCCCTTCAAAACAGGCCAGTGAGCGAAGTTGGCCTCCGGGACAACCACAGCTCAGCTGAGTTCCCCTTTTACAGGCTCAGGTTTTCGGCCTGGACCGAGTGAGAACTTTATCAGATGCAGCTTTGGAAATGGTAAAGAATAGCTGACGGTCAGGTGAAAACAAAAGATAGTACAACAAAAAGTGGACCTTTAATTACAGAATTTTAGGCTCTATTATTACATTTTCCATTAAACTCTAATGCAATGAGAATACAGTGTCTCCAATTTACCCTTTTATTTTATTTATTTTTTTGTCTTTTGCAACATTGGTTTCCAAGCCCTCTAACACAATCCCGTGAAATGGATATTCTTGTCTTTTTTCAACTTAAGTAATGTTTTGGAGATTATACCTTGGGTCATCAATTGTCCTAAAAGCCAACCAATCAGACAATAAACAAACGTAGTGTTTCACGTGACATGCTCATGTCATGAGTCTAAATCTGGATCCTATTTCTAGGATCTAAGTGTAGACAATGGATACATTGACTAGATCCCCTTTTTCAAATTCTTATGTATTTGTTTTGCTTTTCTTAGGGCTTCACCTGAAGCTTTTGGCTTTCCCAGGCTAGGGGTCAAACGGAGCTGCAGCCACTGGCCTTTTTCACAGCCACAGCATCGCGGCATCGGAGCTGTGTCTGCGACCCACACCACAGCTCACGGCGACACCAGCTCCCTAACCCACGGAGCGAGGCCAGGGATCCAGTCCACCATCCTCATGGAGTACTAGTCAGGTTCGTAACCCGCTGAGCCCAACAGGAACCCCTGACCCCAGTTTTTAAAAGGTTTAAAACTACGTCTGAAGAAATAATGGGCATGCTGGGTTCATGTTGTGGCATGATGTGATTCACGGTGAAATACTTCCAGGCAGTTCCTGTTGTGGCTCAGTGGGTTATGCACCCAACTAGGACCCATGAGGATGAGGTTTTGATCCCTGGTCTCACTAAGTGGGATAAGGATCTGGCATTGCCACAAGCTACGGAGCTCACAGGTGTGGCCTGGATCTGCCTTTGCAGGGGCTGTGGTGGACTTCCCTGACCTGGGAACTTGCATACATCACAGGTGTGGCCATAAAAGAAGAAAAGAGTAAATAATTTCAGATCACTAGGATGATATAATCCTGGTTGTGATTAAGGGATTCAAAGTACATTTTGCATGGCAAGTGTGCAGTCGAACTTGGATGAACAAGTTCATAAAGACAAATTAAATAAAAAAAACGGCTTCTACTAAGAAGCTAGAGCCAGAGAAGAAGTTTTCAGAGGGTGTTGTCTACACAAATTCCCAGTGGGCACCGTTTCATCCCAAAATGCACATGGCGGGTTGCTCCGATGCCCAGTGTGGAGCCAGGGGATGCTGCTTGTCCTCCTGTGAGCAGGACGCTCCCTGGACCCGACACAGAGTCACAGCCCCTCACACAGGCCCCTTGGCTTTCTGGCCCCCTCTCACGTCTGGCAGATTCCACAGCCCCTGATCCCTGAGCCAGACCCTCCCTCCTGCTGGTGGAAGGTGTGGTCTCCAGAAGGCAGAGAAGCTGTCACGTGATCCCTTTCTTTAAGGAAAAGACACATTCACACTCTGGATGGGAATGGAAATCTCAACCTGTGTGGGGGGCACACTTGAGAGCTCACTTGCCCTTGGGGAGCATTTTCTTGGTCCGTTGCTGCCAGCCGTTGGGTGCCTGGGAATAGAATGTGGACAGCACTCCATCCAAGGGACATCGGCCACCTGACACACCACCAGGACGTCACCAGGCAGCCCAGAAGGAGGTCCTGGGTCCTTTGCCGTTGGTTTCTTTTCAATCCCGACAATTTCTGGGCCGAGGCTCTAGGTTCAAAGGGGATAAAACTGAGTTGGAACTTGTACCTGGTAGCCTTTTCTCCTCACCTTGGACACAAATCTTAGGTATTCCCAGAGCCCTTTCCCCAGAACTCCTAACCTTTCACCTCCTAATTATGTCGTTCCAGGCCCTTGAGGAACCAGCTCTCCAGAAATCTCTGAACATCCTGGTCTCTAGTCACGTCCCTGCTAAGACCAAGGTGGTGGTGACCATGTGCGCTGCTCCAGCATCTGCTGACTCAGCAGTTCATTTCAGAGCCCAGCAAGAGCTGGGCTGTAGGGCGGGAGTGCTGCGTTCTTACTCGCACCCACGTAAGATGCTGGTGTGCCCAGGACAAACCTGAAGTCTTCTCTCCCAAGTCACCTGCTTGAGCGCCCCTCGGATGCCAATCCCTAAGCTGATGAAGACATGTTAGGGCCAGGGGGGTGACTGCTGTGGGGACTGAGGTCCTTCCCGTGGAGAAGGAGTCTGCCTGCTGGATTTGTTTAGACCCAGTCCTCAAAGAGCCACCGCTCTGCTAAGACTCACTGCCGCTGAGACCCAGACCTACTGATAACTTGCCGGCTTTAAAATGAACAGATCCCACTGGGCAGTTCAGCCACATAGCTGCTTCTTGTCCTACAGACAAATCTAGCAGCGGTCCTTGACCTTCGGAGAGATTGCTTTTTTAAAAAAAAAATGTATAGTTTATGTTTGTTTATTGAGAAAGGCATGGCTTTCCACCACAAGCCTAGAAATCTAGGAAGTGCCCTTATATCTGAGCTTTTCAGAGCGTGCACACAGAATCCTATGTCATCCAGCTGTAACCAGCACCATGTGCTGTGCTGATCACATGGCCCAAGTAGAGGAGCCAGTCCTCTTGCTCCTTGAACTGGAGGCAGAGTCCTCTCCTTCCCTGAGTCTTCACAGATGTAGCCAAGATCCAAAGCAGCTGACTGACTCCTATCATATATTACACTGATGTGAGGGTGTCGTGTACACGGTGGTGAAATAGTTGTCTCGACCAATGGGGCAAACTGGAGAGATACACGTAAAAGAATGAAAATGGAACATTTTCACACACCATGTAAAAAATAAACTCAATATGGATGGAGGACCTTAATGTGAGGCATAGTACTCTGAAAGAAAAGGAAATGTCAAATCCTTTTGATTGTTGATTGACTCCCTGATGTACACATATGGCCAGCCTCACCTCACTGTATGTATCATATACGTGCCCTGCCTTAGATATCGGTGAAGCTGTGTTCCCCACACAATATGACCTGGGGTGGATGGAATCCTATCAGTTGAATTCATGACTGACAACGAAAACCTCAAGGTCTAGACTCTTGGGCCACAGCATCCAACATCCTGTAAGTTTCCTTGCCACCAAACTGCCATTAGATGGCAGACAAACACCACCATCCACAAAGGTCCTAGGCCTGATCTTGGAAATTCTGGGGAAGTAGGAGGGAGACTGTCCCATTTTCAAGAGGGAGCCCCTTTGAATTTAAGGTCTCAGGTGTGGTGAGGACAGTGAAGAAGGAGCTGCCGTCAGGGTGGGTGGTGGAGAAACCCTCTCTGGGTCCTGGGCTCTGGGGCTGGAAGCCTGGCCTGCCCCCCTCCTCTCTGACATGGCTGTGTCCACACAGCCCGTCTCTACCCTTGCTGAGCAGGATCCATCTCAGGCGGCCACCTTTCCCCACCTGCTGAAGCTGACACCGTCAGCTCAAAGATTAGAGACCTGATGTCATTGGCATCCTCAGGCCCTCTTAGGTCACCACCGCCTTGCAAAGGTCCCTTTGGGGCACTCCCCTTGCCCTCCAGCTTAACGTCCATGCACAGCAAAATCCAACATGTGGAAGAATCTCTGAGCCATGGGCACAGCAGGCCTTCCCCTTCTGCTCAGGGTTCGAGACCCCAGCTCTGCCCTGGTGTGCATTGTGCCCTGCATGTGCTTGGGGTGTGGGTGGCGGTGTGAAAGGATTCCTTGAGCCCACACTCTGGCCTCTTCCTCTACTCAGGGAGATAATGCGATTTAGTGGGACTATTTCTAGTCACTCTTTAATGCAATGGAAATTGAGGTTTCTGGTCATCTGACCTTAAACTTTACCAAATGCTTCTATAACCTTGAATGACCTTGTATTGGTGGTGGATTTGGAAACAGTTTATTTTTCATCCTAAACTTTCAAATTACAGGAAATATAAAAGAACCACAGTTTAGAATAAATCTCTTCCTACGCCATTTCACATTTTGTTTGGTTTTGTTTTGTTTTTATTTTGTTTATTTTATTTATTTTTGTCATTTGTCTTTTTAGGGGCCTCACCCGGCACATGTGGAGGTTCCCAGGCTAGGTGTCAAATCGGAGCTGTAGCCACCGGCCTACACCACAGCCACAGCAGTGCCTGACCCAAGCTGTGTCTGCGACCTACACCACAGTTCGCGGCAAGCCACATCCTTAAGCACTGAGCAAGGCCGGGGATTGAGCCCACAACCTCATGCTTCCTAGTCAGATTCATTTCCACTGCACCATGACGGGAACTCTCATTTTATTTTTTGGGTAAACTTAAAACTTGTTGGCCTCAAATTGTATATGTCAGTGCTATTCTGTCCTGAACATGCATTATTTCATAACATGTGGAGAAACAATCTTTAAATTGATCCTTTGAAAAGCCATATGCTGAGGTATAAATTTAATTTCTTAAAAAGCTTTGTATAGAGCTTGAGATAGAACATGATGCTTGATCAGGAATAGGGACAGAAGAAGAAAGTGATCAGAAAATACACACTAGGTAAACACACTTACACACACATGCACACTTCAAGGAAAAGTATATATGAAAACACATGCAGTGAGATCCTGCTGAGTAGCACAGGGGACTGTATCTAATCACTTGGGAATGGAGCGAGATGGAGGATAACGTGAGAAAAAGAAAGGCTACTCGTGTGTGACTGGGTCACTTGGCTGTTCAGTAGAACATGACAGAACGCTGTAAACCAACTATAACGGAAAAAATAAAATCATTTTATTTTCTGTCGTAGCACAGTGGAAATGAATCCGACTAGGAACCATGAGGGTGTGGTTTTGATCCCTGGCCTTGCTCAGTGGATGCAGGATCTGGCACTGCCGTGAGCTGTGGTGTAGGTTGCAGATGTGGCTCGGATCCCGCGTTGCTGTGGCTATAGTGTAGGCCGGTGCCTACAGCTCCGATTAGACCCCTAGCCTGGGAACCCCCATATGCTGTGGGAGCAGCCCTAGAAAAGGCAAAAAGACAAAGAAAAATAAAATAAAATAAAATTAAGTTAAATTAATTAAATCAAAATCGCTAGGTCTGTTCCTCAGGGATGAAGGACTTACAGTCAAGCTGCTTCCCACGTGGGCACCTCTCCACATTTCTTCCAAGAAGAGCAGCTCTGGGGGATCGTGTGTGTCATCATGGTGACGCTGATCCTCATGAGGTCCAGTGAGTCCAGCCGGTTTACTAACGTAGCTGAACAGAAGTGATTTCCAGAAGAAAACCTTTTTGGTCACGTTGATTGATGGTTTCAGGGTTTGATAAATTCTAAGTAGCATTTGTTACTATTTTTAATTCTAAAAAGTCTTACTAAACTAGGACTAGAAAGACTCAGTACATGAAGATGTCCTAGAGCTTCTCATTCAATAGGATTATGTGTGAGCACAAGCAGGGGAGCAATGAGAGATCTTCCTGAGACTGTAAGGGAGTAAAGAGAAGTGACAGCTGCTCCCATGAATGTCAAGATAACGGGTGAAAATGATGAGAAAAATGAGACCGTGATTTCTCTTGGCTCGAAGTTGAGTTCCTCCCCCTTCCCCCCACAAGCTACTTCCCCTCTGCTGCCCCCACCAGGGGATTTGCATTTGTGTGTTGTCCCCTAGGGAGGACCTGCCCAGGCCAGCCTGACATAAAAGGGCAGCTCTAGTCTGGCTTGGACTGATCAGGGCTCATCTGTTCACAGCTGACCATGAGGTTCCCTGCTCAGCTCCTGGGGCTCCTCCTGCTCTGGGTCCCAGGTGAGGATGGAGGGGAGATGAGAAGGGGAAGGGGGGCTGTGGGGGCAGGGCTGCTTTTCATGTGTAATTGCCCACAAGTTAGCTTCACACCTTAGCCTCAGCAAAGGGAATGTGATGTTTAACAAAATAGGAATAAGGAAAAATATGGAAGAAGAAATATCCATCCTGTGGTGAAGAGGGAGGCATAGGAAGTGTAGGAAGTGGACTTGACCTCTAGAGGGCTCCTTATACATTGAACATCTCTGGTTCTTGCGAAATTGAATATTTTGTGTATAAATCAGAATCAAAAAATAACCTAGCATGAAGTAAATAACAAGTAGAGAATTGTGAAAATTACTCATGATATTGGCTCAAAATGCTCTTCTTTTCTCTCATTATTTCAGGATCCAGTGGGGCCATCGTGCTGACCCAGACGCCACTCTCCCTGTCAGTCAGCCCTGGAGAGCCGGCCTCCATCTCCTGCAGGTCCAGTGAGAGCCTTGAGAGTTTTGGATACAATTTGTTGAGTTGGTACCAGCAGAAACCAGGCCAGTCGCCAAGGCTCCTGATCTATAGTGCTACCAACAGGGCCTCTGGGGTCCCAGACAGGTTCAGTGGCAGTGGGTCAGGCACAGATTTCACCCTGAAAATCAGCAGGGTGGAGGCTGAGGATGCAGGCGTTTATTACTGCCAGCAAAATAAAGAACCTCCTCCCACAGTGATACAGCCCTTGACACAAACCCCTCTCCTGGGGGCCCAGCTGCACACATGGGTGTGTGTTGTCTGGGGGAGCAGAGGGGCAGATGCTCTGAGGCTGTGTAAGAGGAAGAGGTGGGAGAACCAGGGGCAGAGGGTGCAGCTGAGGCCTGTGGACCAGCAGAGCCTCAGCGCCTCCTCAGACACCACATGTCAAGGCCCCGTCAGCTTCATGGCCTTGGCGTGATGCCCCCTTCGAAACAGGCCAGTGAGCGAAGTTGGCCTCCGGGACAACCACAGCTCAGCTGAGTTCCCCTTTTACAGCTCAGGTTTTCGGCCTGGACCGAGTGAGAACTTTATCAGATGCAGCTTTGGAAATGGTAAAGAATAGCTGACGGTCAGGTGAAAACAAAAGATAGTACAACAAAAATGGACCTTTAATTACAGAATTTTAGGCTCTATTATTATATTTTCCATTAAACTCTAATGCAATGAGAATACAGTGTCTCCAATTTACCCTTTTATTTTATTTTATTTTTTTGTCTTTTGCAACATTGGCTTTCCAAGCCCTCTAACACAATCCCGTGAAATGGATATTCTTGTCTTTTTTCAACTTAAGTAATGTTTTGGAGATTATGCTTTGGGACATCAATTGTCCTAAAAGCCAACCAATCAGACAATAAACAAACGTAGTGTTTCACATGGCATGCTCATGTCATGAGTCTAAATCTGGATCCTATTTTCTAGATCTAAGTGTAGACAGTGGATACATTGACTAGATCCCCTTTTTCAAAATTCTTATGTATTTGTTTTGCTTTTCTTAGGGCTTCACCTGAAGCTTTTGGCTTTCCCAGGCTAGGGGTCAAACGGAGCTGCAGCCACTGGCCTTTTTCACAGCCACAGCATCGCGGCATCGGAGCTGTGTCTGCGACCCACACCACAGCTCACGGCGACACCAGCTCCCTAACCCACGGAGCGAGGCCAGGGATCCAGTCCACATCCTCATGGATACTAGTCAGGTTCGTAACCCGCTGAGCCCCAACAGGAACCCCTGACCCCAGTTTTTAAAAGGTTTTAAAACTACGTCTGAAGAAATAATGGGCATGCTGGGTTCATGTTGTGGCATGATGTGATTCACGGTGAAATACTTCCAGGCAGTTCCTGTTGTGGCTCAGTGGGTTATGCACCCAACTAGGACCCATGAGGATGAGGGTTTGATCCCTGGTCTCACTAAGTGGGATAAGGATCTGGCATTGCCACAAGCTACGTAGCTCACAGGTGCGGCATGGATCTGCCTTTGCAGGGGCTGTGGTGGACTTCCCTGACCTGGGAACTTGCATACATCACAGGTGTGGCCATAAAAAGAAGAAAAGAGTAAATAATTTCAGATCACTAGGATGATATAATCCTGGTTGTGATTAAGGGATTCAAAGTACATTTTGCATGGCAAGTGTGCAGTCGAACTTGGATGAACAAGTTCATAAAGACAAATTAAATTAAAAAATAACGGCTTCTACTAAGAAGCTTAGAGCCCAGAGAAGAAGTTTTCAGAGGGTGTTTCTACACAAATTCCCAGTGGGCACCGTTTCATCCAAAACGCACATGGCGGGTTGCTCCGATGCCCAGTGTGGAGCCAGGGGATGCTGCTTGTCCTCCTGTGAGCAGGACGCTCCCTGGACCCGACACAGAGTCACAGCCCCTCACACAGGCCCCTTGGCTTTCTGGCCCCTCTCACGTCTGGCAGATTCCACAGCCCCTGATCCCTGAGCCAGACCCTCCCTCCTGCTGGTGGAAGGTGTGGTCTCCAGAAGGCAGAGAAGCTGTCACGTGATCCCTTTCTTTAAGGAAAAGACACATTCAACACTCTGGATGGGAATGGAAATCTCAACCTGTGTGGGGGGCACACTTGAGAGCTCACTTGCCCTTGGGGAGCATTTTCTTGGTCCGTTGCTGCCAGCCGTTGGGTGCCTGGGAATAGAATGTGGACAGCACTCCATCCAAGGGACATCGGCCACCTGACAACCACCAGGACGTCACCAGGCAGCCCAGAAGGAGGTCCTGGGTCCTTTGCCGTTGGTTTCTTTTCAATCCCGACAATTTCTGGGCCGAGGCTCTGGTTCAAAGGGGATAAAACTGAGTTGGAACTTGTACCTGGTAGCCTTTTCTCCTCACCTTGGACACAAATCTTAGGTATTCCCAGAGCCCTTTCCCCAGAACTCCTAACCTTTCACCTCCTCATTATGTCTTTCCAGGCCCTTGAGGAACCAGCTCTCCAGAAATCTCTGAACATCCTGGTCTCTAGTCACGTCCCTGCTAAGACCAAGGTGGTGGTGACCATGTGCGCTGCTCCAGCATCTGCTGACTCAGCAGTTCATTTCAGAGCCCAGCAAGAGCTGGGCTGTAGGGCGGGAGTGCTGCGTTCTTACTCGCACCCACGTATGATGCTGGTGTGCCCAGGACAAACCTGAAGTCTTCTCTCCCAAGTCACCTGCTTGAGCGCCCCTCGGATGCCAATCTCTAAGCTGAGGAAGAGATGTTAGGGCCAGGGGGGTGACTGCTGTGGGGACTGAGGTCCTTCCCGTGGAGAAGGAGTCTGCCTGCTGGATTTGTTTAGACCCAGTCCTCAAAGAGCCACCGCTCTGCTAAGACTCACTGCCGCTGAGACCCAGACCTACTGATAACTTGCCGGCTTTAAAATGAACAGATCCCACTGGGCAGTTCGGCCACATAGCTGCTGTTTGTCCTACAGACAAATCTAGCAGCGGTCCTTGACCTTCGGAGAGATTGCTTTTTTATTTAACAACGTATAGTTTTTGTTTGTTTATTGAGAAAGGCGTGGCTTTCCACCACAAGCCTAGAAATCTAGGAAGTGCCTTTATATCTGAGCTTTTCAGAGCGTGCACACAGAATCCTATGTCATCCAGCTGTAACCAGCACCATGTGCTGTGCTGATCACATGGCCCAAGTAGAGGAGCCAGTCCTCTTGCTCCTTGAACTGGAGGCAGAGTCCTCTCCTTCCCTGAGTCTTCACAGATGTAGCCAAGATCCAAAGCAGCTGACTGACTCCTATCATATATTACACTGATGTGAGGGTGTCGTGTACACGGTGGTGAAATAGTTGTCTCGACCAATGGGGAAACCTGGAGAGATACACGTAAAAGAATGAAAATGGAACATTTTCACACACCATGTGAAAAATAAACTCAATATGGATGGAGGACCTTAATGTGAGGCATAGTACTCTGAAAGAAAAGGAAATGTCAAATCCTCTTGATTGTTGATTGACTCCCTGATGTACACATATGGCCAGCCTCACCTCACTGTATGTATCATATACGTGCCCTGCCTTAGATATCGGTGAAGCTGTGTTCCCCACACAATATGACCTGGGGTGGATGGAATCCTATCAGTTGAATTCATGACTGACAACGAAAACCTCAAGGTCTAGACTCTTGGGCCACAGCATCCAACATCCTGTAAGTTTCCTTGCCACCAAACTGCCATTAGATGGCAGACAAACACCACCATCCACAAAGGTCCTAGGCCTGATCTTGGAAGTTCTGGGGAAGTAGGAGGGAGACTGTCCCATTTTCAAGAGGGAGCCCCTTTGAATTTAAGGTCTCAGGTGTGGTGAGGACACTGAAGAAGGAGCTGCCGTCAGGGTGGATAGGTGGAGAAACCCTCTCTGGGTCCTGGGCTCTGGGGCTGGAAGCCTGGCCTGCCCCCCTCCTCTCTGACATGGCTGTGTCCACACAGCCCGTCTCTACCCTTGCTGAGCAGGATCCATCTCAGGCGGCCCCCTTTCCCCACCTGCTGAAGCTGACACCGTCAGCTCAAAGATTAGAGACCTGATGTCATTGGCATCCTCAGGCCCTCTTAGGTCACCACCGCCTTGCAAAGGTCCCTTTGGGGACTCCCCTTGCCCTCCACCTTAACGTCCATGCACAGCAAAATCCAACATGTGGAAGAATCTCTGAGCCATGGGCACAGCAGGCCTTCCCCTTCTGCTCAGGGTTCGAGACCCCAGCTCTGCCCTGGTGTGCATTGTGCCCTGCATGTGCTCGGTGTGTGGGTGGCGGTGTGAAAGGTTTCCTTGAGCCCACACTCTGGACTCTTCCTCTACTCAGGGCGATAAAGCGATTTAGTGGGACTATTTCTAGTCACTCTTTAATGCAATGTAAATTGAGGTTTCTGGTCATCTGACCTTAAACTTTACCAAATGCTTCTATAACCTTGAATGACCTTGTATTGGTGGTGGATTTGGAAACAGTTTATTTTTCATCCTAAACTTTCAAATTACAGGAAATATAAAGGAACCACAGTGTAGAATAAATCTCTTCCTACGCCATTTCACATTTTGTTTGGTTTTGTTTTGTTTTTATTTTGTTTATTTTTATTTATTTTTGTCATTTGTCTTTTTAGGGCCTCACCCGGCACATGTGGAGGTTCCCAGGCTAGGTGTCAAATCGGAGCTGTAGCCACCGGCCTACACCACAGCCACAGCAGTGCCTGACCCAAGCTGTGTCTGCGACCTACACCACAGTTCTCGGCAAAGCCACATCCTTAAGCACTGAGCAAGGCCGGGGATTGAGCCCACAACCTCATGCTTCCTAGTCAGATTCATTTCCACTGCACCACGACGGAACTCTCATTTTATTTTTTGGGTAAACTTAAAACTTTTAGGCCTCAAATTGTATATGTCAGTGCTATTCTGTCCTGAACATGCATTATTTCATAACATGTGGAAAAATATCTTTAAATTGATCCTTTGAAAAGCCATATGCTGAGGTATAAATTTAATTTCGTAAAAAGCTTTGTAATGAGCTTCAGATAGAACATGATCTTGATGAATAGGGACAGAAGAAGAAAGTGATCAGAAAACACACATAGGTAAACACACTTACACACACATGCACACTTCAAGGAAAAGTATATATGAAAACACATGCAGTGAGATCCTGCTGAGTAGCACAGGGGACTATATCTAATCACTTGGGATGGAGCGAGATGGAGGATAACTTGAGAAGAAGAAAGGCTATTCATGTGTGACTGGGTCACTTGGCTGTTCAGTAGAACATGACAGAATGCTGTAAACCAAGTATAACGGAAAAAATAAAATCATCTAAACATTTTTTAAAAATAGGCGTTTCTGTTATAGCACAGTGGAAACTAATCTAGTAACCATGAGGTCACAGGTTTGATCCCTGGCCTCGATCAGTGGGATAAGGATCCGGTGTTGCCATGAGCTATGGCGCAGGCTGCAGATGCAGCTTGGATCTGGTGTTGCTGTGGCTGTTGTGTAGGCTACTGGCTACAACACTGATTTGACTGCTATCCTGGGAATTTCCATAGGCTGTGGGTATGGGCCTAAAAAGAAACAGAAAAGGATAATAATAGTCCCCATTGTGGCACAGTGGAAATGAAGCTGACTAGGAACCAGGAGCTTGCCGGTTTGATCCCTGGCCGTGCTCAGTGGGTTAAGCATCTGGCACTGCTGTGAGCAGTGGTGTAGGCAGGCAGCTGTAGGTCCCATTTGACCCACAGCCTGAGAACCTCCATATGCCATGGGTGGAGGCCTAAAAAATGAAACAAAAGAAAAAATTCTAAAACTACTGCACACACACACACACACAAACACACACCCACACACCCACACACCCACACACACACACACACACACACACACATACACACAAATGCAGTAAGACTCAGCTAGCACTTGCCTAGATAACCGCTGCTCCAGGAGTCCTCACGGACAAGGATGACACAGGGACCCCTGGGTGCACACAGGCTTTCCCACTGTGTGTGGGGATGCAGCTTCTCTCCTTTGCAGCCACACCCTGAAGGCCTGGGGCTCCCTGGTCTGGTGACACTGACAGCAGGCCGGCTTTCTCTCCAGCCCCATGGCTCCTCCTCCCTGGCCTCTCTGCAGCTCACAGCAACTCCACAGGCTGTGGTCTCGGTCCTCACCCTGCTTCAGAGAGAAAGGATCAGACTGGATTGGGGCTGGCTTCATTTTCTCCAAGTCCAGGGCCTTCCTCTCTGACTGGACGAAGAAGCAGTGGTGGTTGGGGAGATGACCAGCACTGGCCACGCTGGCTACACCAATGCCTTCCTCATCTCCCTCCAGCTCCACTCCCGGCACTGTGCCAGCAGCGGCAGCACCCCCTTGAGGGGACAGCCTCCTGTCTCCCCTGTGGCTGCCATACCACAGGCTGGGCTCCCTTCCTGTCTGTGCTGGTGCCCTGTCCACACCGTGTGGGCTGCAGCCCAGCTACGGGCTCCTAACCTCACCTGCCTCCATGGTCCGCACCTCCCCCGCTTGAGCCCCAGCTCCCTGCCACCCACCCCTGAGAACTGGCATCTCTTAGGAGATCTGGTGATGCAGGAATCCGATGCAGGTGCAGGAAACACAGTTAGTTCAGGGAGACACAGTGGGTGGTTGGTCTGAGGAGGATCAAAGAATGTATCTCACCCAAGACATCTGAGAAGCAGACCATAATGGGAAATTCTCCAGCTTCAAGAATAGCTCCATTATACCACAATGAAGTGGTATAATGAAACTCCCTGCAGTATTTTGAAATACTTCATCCCTGATATTCCTGCTCTTAGATGGAGATGGAGCAAGAAAGACAATGGGGAGCCTTGAATGGAGGAAACCAAACACTCTCCCAACAGGACGGTGTGCTGAGTCCGTCCTAGGGTCTCCAGGGAGAAAGGTGTTTTAGGCAGCAAGGGTGTGCTGCCTGCTCTGACCGGAGTCCCCAGGGCACAGCCCCTGGGCTGTCACTGAGACCAGCCAGCCCTGCAGCTGTGCCCAGCCCTCCCCTCCCCCGGCTGATCTGCTTGTTCCCAGAGCACAGCCCACCACCCTGGACACTTACTAAGAGTCTGGGCCCACCCTGGGCAGGAGGCAGGGGTGGTCAGGAGCCAGTGTGGACATGAGGGCCCCCGTGCAGCTCCTCGGCCTCCTGCTGCTCTGGCTCCCAGGGGAGGAGGGAGACCCCCTGAATGACTCCCACGGCTGACACCTGCCCCTCATCCCTGCTCCCTGTCAGACCCCTGAGTGTCTCTGTGTGTCTGGGACATGGGAGCATCCCCTCGGCCACTGGGCTCAGTACCTCTGGGCTCTTCAAGGAAGTCCTCTGACAACAGGAATATGTGTGGTTTTTTGTTTGCCCTCTCAGGTGCCAGGAGTGCCATCCAGCTGACCCAGTCTCCAGCCTCCCTGGCTGCATCTCTAGGAGACACAGTCTCCATCACTTGCCGGGCCCATCAGAGCATTAGCAGTTATTTAGCCTGGTATCAACAACAACCAGGGAAGCCTCCTAAACTCCTTATATGGGATGCATGCACTTTGCAAAGAGGGGTCCCATGCGGGTTCAAGGGCAGTGGATCTGGCACCCGTTTCACCCTCACCATCAGCGGCCTGCAGGCTGAAGATGTTGCAACTTATTATTCTCAGCAGCTTAACAATGCACCTCCCAGAGTGTGACAGGCCAGCACCTAACCCCCACCCCCACCCCCCACCCCCCACCGCCCGGGAAGAAGATGTGTGAGGCTGGGCTGCCCCAGCTGCCCCTGGTGCCTCCATCTGCTGAGAGCATTTCTCAGACCACACGTTGAAGGTCATGGCAAGTTTTTGCTAGAAGGGCCAGGGAGCATTGTGTGCTGAATTCATGCGGATATTGTTTTCAAGTTTGAGAGGAAAACATGATAGGACTGTTTTCTGTCAGAAACCACCAGCCTGTCTCCCCAGTGGCTGTACCACGTTGCATCCCCACCAGCAATGAATAAGAGTTTCTATTGCTCCACATCCTAGCCAGCATTGAGTGTCGTCACTGTTATGGCTTTAGGCCATCCTGACAGGTGTACAGGGTGTCTATTGTTTTAATTTGCATCTTCCGGTGACACAGAGTGTGGAATAACTTTTCGTGTGCTTACTTGTCATCGGGCTGTCTCTTCCATGAACTGTCTAGTATGGTCTTTGCCTCAATTTTGGACCGGGTGTTCATTCCCATATCATTCAGTATTTATAAGTTCTTGCCTTTTGTGTGTGAGTTCTGGATTATCCATCTTTTATCCCATGTGGATTTTGAGATTTGTTTCTCTCGATGTTTCTTGCCAGGTCTTGTTTTAATACAGGGAAGAAGTGTTTAATCCGCCTCGGGGTAAGTTCATCTGGGAAGCAGAGGCTATACATGAGGCCCTCTCTGCCCTCCCCCAAAAGCCAGAGCATGTCTGACTGCAGGTGCTGCCTGCCTCCACTTCTGCCCACTCTCCTCACCCTGAATAATGGCTGCCTTTGCCTCCTTACACTGTATCGGACACCAGTGGGTCAGACTCCCTGGGGGACTGTGGATGACAACGACCTGTTCCACCATGGGGAAGGCACTGATTGTTCCTTGTATTTGCCTTTTCCTTACTTGCTGGCCAGAAATAGTCTTGGAGATTCCACATAACAAAGCATTTGGACCATGCGTGCAGCACAAGTAGAAGCCATAGGAGAACCTTGTGAAAAACCATAAACATTATGCCTCAAAATTTGCAAGTGGTTAAGAGACAAATTCTAAGAAAGATATATCACTTCCCCAAACTGACAAACACTAGGAAACTTGCCCGTCAGGATGACCAGGAAATAATTGGATGGCATCCTTGCAAATATTCCCCCAAAGGAACTTCTGGAGTCAGACAGTCTAAGAGATGGACACTAGCTTCTAGGAAAAGTCATGCCTCTTCCGAAGTAGGCCAAATTTGAGAAACTACAAGAGCAGAAAATGATCCTTCATTTGTTGCATGAACCTCAACTGCAAAATCAGACAAGGACCGAGCAAAGTGGGAGAAGGATGCTCCCATCGGCCTTTGAACTTAGGTGTGGACATCTGAAAGAAAATGCTGGCAAACCCAAACTGGAAATATACAAGTGAAGTAAGACATTATGAGCATCCACAGCTCTGATTAAAAAACTCAAGTGGGGTTTTAAAACCTGTTTATGTCATTTCCCAAATTAAAGGTGAAAGATTTATGTGATCTGAAGGGAAACCAGAGTTTGTCATTTCCCAAATTAAAAGATTAAAAGATAAATAATGAGCACCTCCATAGATACTTTAAAAAGTACACATAGAAGTCAGTACCTACTGGTGATAAAAGTACTTGGAAAGAGTGGAGTAAGAGGTAGTGCACAACTTCATATACGATGTAGAAAAACCCACACTAATCCTCATGCTCCTCAAGGGAATGGATGGAAATACGTTCTCACGCTTACCGTGTTCACGCAGGCCTAAGTTCCCATAGGAGAACAAGAGCTTGATAAAGGGGAGTTCATAAAAGAGCCTCAGGAGACAGTACAAACGGACAATAAGGTAAAGGAAAATCCTCAAAGCCCAGACTTACTCAAGCACTAGAAGCAGAGCATACTCTGACCTCATGCTCTGTGTCAATGGAGACAAGAACAACCCAGATTGACAATGTGGACAGCCCGACTCAGAGGAAGGGAGCATCCTGGGGGAGTATGGGAAGAGAGTTCATCCCAGCAGTGACAGAGAAGGCTGTGGAGCCAGGAGGGGGAGCAATAGGCTGCACCCTAGGAGGCAATGGTCACTTCCCAGAGGGAAGCACCAAGGACACACACGAAACCCTGCATGCAGGCCCCCAGAGAAAGGACAGCCGGGGCCTGGGGAAACAGGGGCCTCCGGAGAGTGAAGTTGTGGAAATCAGCTCCAGATATGCATCCTCTGGCAACCATAGAGCACCAAAGAGTCAGAAGACACAGCACCAAAGGGTTTAAAGGATGCACTTTCTTGTAGTGGATACAGACGAGGTGTTGGTGTAAAGCAACCACCTCAGCCACCTAAAGAAAGTTCCTCCTGCTCCTAAAGAAACATGTCTTGCGGATCAGGAAATAGCTACTCCAACACATCCTTGAGGGAACACGGTTCTCAAGGGTAGGCTCCAATACGGAGATAGGAATGTTGAAAACCGAAATCCTTTGGGAGGCAGCAATCCTTTTGTTGGTTTGTTTGTTTGTTCTTGTTTTATCTCTTTTTTATTTTTTTATTTTTTTTAATTTATTGAAGTATAGTTGATTCACAAAGTTGTGATAATTTCTGCTGTACAACAAAGACATTCAGTTATACATGTACGTATATCTATTCCCTTTCACATTCTTTTCCCACGTGGATTATCACAGAACATTATTTTTTTAACAGAATAAAATACATATATTTAAACACAATTACATTCAGACAGATTCTTATATCATGGATCTTAAGAAACAGATAAAGTGTCTCCCTCTGCAGAAATGGAATGGAAAATATGCTGAGAGAAATAGGAAATTCATTCTAGGCTTTATCCCATTTTGTATGGCTTTCCTCTTTACTATTTAGTATTATCTATTACGTTTCAATTTTTCTTTAAAAACTGGCATTATATTAACATTGTGTCTATTATGCAACTAAAATGTATAAAGAAGAAAGCCTTATATACCATTAAATATTTTATATAGCATAGTAAAAAGAATACCTTAACTGGTAAGAATAACAAAAATAATACACCCTCTGAAAAGAAGTAAAATATAAAATGCGTAAATGGGTTAAAAAACAGGGTAACTATATAAATATGTCCTCACAAGTTGTTACACCTCATTGATTCTTCAATAAAGGCATTACACCATTCTAGGTGATGTGATAAACAAGACATTATAGACCTTACATCGTACCATGGAGAGAAACGGTTATTAATAACACGATTGCAGAACTGTTTTATTTAATTGTACAGTTGCATTATTTAATTGTAATTATCATAAATTCTTTGATGGAGAGGAAACCAGAGTCAGACCTAAGAAGACGTCAGCATTCCAAGAATGATGTCAAATAACCCCCTTCATGGTGGATTATGCACTGGTTTACTATGAGATATATTTCTTCTCCAGAGATTCCTTGTTTGTGTATCAGTTGCAGAGTTTTGGTTTGAGGTAAGAGTCGACATGGATATGAGATTGTTTTGTTGTTCTCTTACTTGCAAGTTCATCTCCAGAGTCCTGCATTTGTACCCACCTCTTCTCATGATTTCTGATTTTGGTGGTATAATTGTGCATGGATGATTTCATGTCTTTCCTGTATATATACCTTTACTGGTGAGCCTTGTCACTTGTGGCATTTTTGTTTCCTGTTGCTGCCTTTTCTTTTCTGCCTAGAGAAGTTCCTTTAGGATTTGTTGTAAGGCTGGTTTAGTGTTGCTGAATCCTCTCAACTTTTGCTTACCTGTGAAGGCTTTGATTTCTCCTTCAAATCTGAATGAGAGCCTTGCTGGGTAAAGTCATCTTGGTTGGAGGCTCTTTCCTTTCATCACGTGAAGTGTATCATGCCACTCCCTTCTGGCCTGCCGAGTTTCAGGTGAAAAATCTGCCAATAACCTTATTGGGGATCCCTTGTGTGTTACTTGTTTATTTTCCCTAGCTGCTCTCAAGGTTTTCTCTTTGTCTTTAATTTTGGTCAGTTGGGTTGATATTCCTCCTTGGGTTTATTTTATGTGGTACTCGTTGTGCTTGCCGGATTTGAGTGAGTGGTTCCTTTCCCATGGTAGGGGAGTTTTCGGCTATTATCTCTTGAAATATTTTTTCTGTCCCCTTCTCTCTCTCTTCTCCTTCTGGCACCCCTATAATACGGATGTTGGTGCGTTGATTGTTGTCCCAGAGTTCTCTGAGACTCTCTTCATTTGTTTTCAGTCTTTTTTTTCTTTTCTGTCCCGCATCCCTAATTTCCACTACTCTGTCCTCCACCTCGCTTATTCAATCTTCTGCCTCCTGCATTCTGCTGTTAGCTGCTTCTAGTGCCTTTTTTATTTCCGTTATTGTATTTTGCATCTCTTCTTGTTTAAGTTTGATATCTTGTATCTCGTTGCTCAGTGTTTCCTGTAAGTTATCCATCTTTGCCTCCAGTTTATTTCCAATGTCTTGCATCATCTTTAGCATCAACAGTCTAAAAGTCTTTTTCCTGGAGGCTGACAATCTCCTGATCACTTAGCTGATTTTCTGGGGTTTCTCCTTTCTCCCTCGTCTGAGTTATAGTTCTCTGTCTTTTCATTTTTATAGGTGTTTGGCGTGGTGCCCTTTTTACAGATACAAGGGTTGTAGCCTCTCTTACCTCTGGTGTCTGCCCCCCTTGTGGCTGAAGTCGGTATGGGGGGGCTTGCTGTAGGCTTCCTGATGGGAGGGGCTGATGCCTGCCCCCTGGCAGGTGGAGCTGATTCTAATCCCTCTCATCCCTCTGGTGGGTGGGGCTGAGTCTCTGGATGGGATTAGAGGCAGTTGTGTGCCCTTTGATGGGTCTTTAGGCAGCCTGTTTACTGAGGGGTGGGGCTGTGATCCCACCTGGATTGTTGTTTGCCCTGGGGCTTCTCAGTGCTGACAGATGGGTGGGGCCAGATTTCCCCAAAAAGCCCACCTCCAGAGAAAGGCAACTGCTGAATCTTCCCAGAGCTTTGCCTTCAATGGCCCTCCCTCACAACAAGCCACATTCACGCCTGTTTTCCCAGGATGACCTCCAAGAACTGCAGTCAGGTTTGACCCAGATTCCTATGGAGACCTTGCTCTGCCCTGGGATCCAGTGCACCTGAAAGTCCGTGTGTGCCTTTTAAGAATGGGGTCTCCGTTTCCGCCAGTCCCATGGAGTTCCTGCGCACAAGCCCCACTGGCCTTCAATGCCAGATGCTCCAGGGGCTCTTTCTCCCACTACCAGATCCCAGCACCTGAGAGTTTGATGTGGAGCTCAGAACTCTCACTCCTGTAGGTGAGTCTCTGTGAACCAGTTAGTTTTCAGTCTGAGGAGCGTCCCACCCGGGAGGTATGGGGTTGTTTATATCACAAAGTCACCCTTCCTACTTCTTGATGAGTCCTCCTCTTTTTCTTCTGGAGTAGGGTATCTTTTTTAAGGTTTCCGGTCCATTCGGGTGGAGATTGCTCAGCTTCTGGTTGTGAATTTTGCTGTTTTTAGGAGAGAAGTTGAGCTCCAGTCCTCCTATTCTGCCATCTTAATCCTCCGAAGCCATACTTTTAAAATGCTACGGAGGACTTCCCATTGTGGCTCAGTGGCTTAAAAATCAGGCTTGTCTCTGTGAAGCTGATGGTTCAATCCCCTGCCTGATGCAGTGGGTTAATGGTCCTGAGTTGCTCTGGCTCCGACTTTATCAGTGGGATAAAACTGGGAACTTCCATATGCCACTGAGGAGCCTGAAGAAGGGAAATTTTAAAATGTTGCGAAAAAGAAGAAAAGGTCCCACCATTCCTTCAGAATGAATATGGAATGATTACCCAAGTAAGTGAAGACATGAAATAACACCAAAAATACAAAATCTGCATGTTCAGAATGGACATGGTCAAAGAAGTGTAGCATGTGGAGAATGGCAGCAACACAAACGCAAAAAAAATAAATAAATAAAGTGAAAATGCCACCCTGGAAGTGTAGACAAAATGAGGAGGTGCCCAAGGAGAATAGAAATGACTGAGGGAAGAGGATGCAAGAATGGTTGGGAGGAAGAGAGCCAGGGTCCTTCACATCCAGGAGGTAAGGTGAGATCTTGTGCCATGAAGAATAATGCACTCAGAATCCACGTTGCTGTGGCTGTGGTGTAGGCCATTGGCTACAGCTCCGATTAGACCCCTAGCCTGGGAACCTCCATGTGCCACGGGAGCGGCACAAGAAATGGAAAAAAAAAAAAAAAAAACAAGGGAGTTCCCGTCGTGGCGCAGTGGTTAACGAATCCGACTAGGAACCATGAGGTTGGGGGTTCGGTCCCTGCCCTTGCTCAGTGGGTTAACGATCCGGTGTTGCCGTGAGCTGTGGTGTAGGTTGCAGACGCAGCTCGGATCCCGCGTTGCTGTGGCTCTGGCGTAGGCCAGTGGCTACAGCTCCGATTCAACCCCTAGCCTGGGAACCTCCATATGCCGTGGGATCAGCCCAAGAAATAGCAACAACAACAACAACAACAAAAAAGGAATAATGCAGACGGCAGGAGTGGGCAGCGCAGCATTCCTAGATAGTCTCATGGAACAGACAGGACCTCTCCTTAGGCTGTACTTCTATACACTCTCCTTGACATTTAAAGCATTAGAGTATAAAGATAAAATAGTCCCAAAATATACGACACTAAATGTTCAAGAAAAGTCAGTTGGATTTGACAGCATCATACAAAGCATATGTGCATGCTTTTATGTTCTGTTTTTCTTTCTACTCATTACGATTTTCCCTTAGAAACTAGCACGCTGTGTGTTAGGAAGTAGAGAAAAAAATGAAAATGTTCTTTAAGAATTTACACAAAGAACGTGGTCACATTGTGATGTATAAATGCTATTCGGAATTAGAGCTACGAAGTCTGAGTCTGAAACGTAAAAT
Source organism: Phacochoerus africanus (assembly GCF_016906955.1). NCBI lineage: Eukaryota > Metazoa > Chordata > Mammalia > Artiodactyla > Suidae > Phacochoerus > Phacochoerus africanus. The sequence continues at coordinate 61,359,973 of NC_062548.1, forward strand.
CAACAAAATTCATTGACATGTGTGTTCATGTACTTTTTCAATTGGTATAAATTCTGTTTTAAACTAGATCTGCTTTTCAATGACTGAATTAGAGGTTCTTTATTTTATTGGACCCGGAGGAACATTAAACTAAAATCTCTAGGATACGCTTTAACTGTCTAGAAAGTTTAAATATCTATATTTTCACACCGACGTTGTAAATGAGAGGTACACATTTTGTATATCTTAATTTACACCTCACCACACTATTAAGTTTTGCTATGAAATGCAAGTTAAATGGAGCAAAAACAAAGACTTTAATAAATGAACTAAGACTCTGTGATTTGTTACATATTCCTTTTTAAATGTTTTTTTATGGCCGCAGCAACAGCACTTGGAAATTCCTGGGCCAGGGATGGAACATGTACCCCCAAAGCGACCCAAGGCATGGCTGTCGGATTCTTAACCCACTATCCAACAGCCAGAAATCCAACCTGTTTCTTAACCAATGAAAAATTAGTTACTATTTAAAAATGAGTGTTTTGGAGTTCCTGTCATGGCACAGTGGAAAAAAATCCAACTAGGAACCCGGCCTCGCTCAGTGGGTGAAGCACCTGGCATTGCTGTGGCTGTGGGGTAGGCTGGCAGCTGTAGGTCCCATTTGACCCCTAGCCTGGGAACTTCCCTATGCCTCAGGTGTGGCCCTAAAAAGGAAAAATCGTAAAAATAAAATACAAATGAGTGTTTCACGGCTATAGGTCCGTGTCAACATGCCAGTTCTCTGGTGTGACTGAAGTCACTTCAGAGCTGTGTCTGGACCTCAGGGAGAAAGACAGCCACCTCCTAGTGGCTGAAAGAGGAACAACTCCAAGATATGCAGGTTTTATGGCTATAAGGCTCTAATATAAAATCACTCTGTCTGGGAGTTCCCGTCGTGGCTCAGTGGTTAATGAATCCGACTAGGAACCATGAGGGTGTGGTTTTGATCCCTGGCCTTGCTCGGTGGGTGAAGGATCCCGCATTGCTGTGGCTGTAGTGTAGGCTGGTGGCTACAACTCCGATTAGACCCCCAGCCTGGGAACCTCCACATGCCATGGCAGCAGCCCTAGAAAAGGAAAAAAGACAAAAAAACAACAAACAACAAACAAACAAGCAAAGAAACCTAGGTCTGGTCCTCAGGGTCGAAGGACTTACAGTCAAGCTTTTTCCCACGTGGGCAGCTCTCCAGGTTTCTACCAAGAAGAGCAGCTCTGGGGGCTCATATGCATCATCACGGTGACAAGGATCCTCCTGAGGTCCAGTGAGTCCAGCCGGTTTACTAACGTAGCTGAAGAAGAGTGTTTTCCAGAAGAAAACATTTTGATCACATCGACTGATGATTTAAATGTTTGACAAATTTTTAAGTAGCATTCATTGCTATTTTTAATTTTAAAATGACTTCCTAAACTAGGACTAGAAAGACTCAGTACATTCAAAAGGAGGACCTGTGAGCACAAGCAGGGGAGCAGTGAGAGATCTTCCTGAGACTGTAAGGGAGTAAAGAGAAGTGACAGCTGCTCCCATGAATGTCAAGATAACGGGTGAAAATGATGAGAAAAATGAGACCGTGATTTCTCTTGGTTCAAATGTGAGTGCCTCCACCCACCTGCTCTTCCCCCTCTGCTGCCCCCACCAGGGGATTTGCATTTGTGTGCTGTCCCCTAGGGAGGACCTGCCCAGGCCAGCCTGACATAAAAGGGCAGCTCTAGTCTGGCTTGGACTGATCAGGGCTCATCTGTTCACAGCTGACCATGTAGGTTCCCTGCTCAGCTCCTGGGGCTCCTCCTGCTCTGGGTCCCAGGTGAGGATGGAGGGGAGAGGAGAAGGGGAAGGGGGTGCTGTGGGGGCAGGGCTGCTTTTTGTGGGCATGTGCCAACATGCATGTGCACATCTCCCACCCTCTGCCAAGGGCAGATGTTTAACAAAGGGAGAATGAGGATAAAACCAGATGAAATAAGTACCCATCCTCTGGTGAAATTGTGGGCAAGTGGACACATGACCTCTAGAGATCTTTGATGGTGTAAGTCCTGGGGTTTTCTCAAGGTGAATGTTTTGGGGACAACTCACAATCAAAAACTAATCTAGCATGAAGTAAATAACAAGTAGAGAATTGTGAAAATTACTCATGATATTTGCTCAAAATGCTCTTCTTTTCTCTCATTATTTCAGGATCCAGTGGGGCCATCGTGCTGACCCAGACTCCACTCTCCCTGTCAGTCAGCCCTGGAGAGCCAGCCTCCATCTCCTGCAGGTCCAGTCAGAGCCTTGAGAGTTATGGAAACAATTGGTTGAGTTGGTACCAGCAGAAACCAGGCCAGTCGCCAAGGCTCCTGATCTACTAGTGCTACCAACAGGGCCTCTGGGGTCCCAGACAGGTTCAGTGGCAGTGGGTCAGGCACAGATTTCACCCTGAAAATCAGCAGGGTGGAGGCTGAGGATGCAGGCGTTTATTACTGCCAGCAATATAAAGAGTCTCCTCCCACAGTGATACAGCCCTTGACACAAACCCCTCTCCTGGGGGCCCAGCTGCACACATGGGTGTGTGTTGTCTGGGGGAGCAGAGGGGCAGATGCTCTGAGGCTGTGTAAGAGGAAGAGGTGGGAGAACCAGGGGCAGAGGGTGCAGCTGAGGCCTGTGGACCAGCAGAGCCTCAGCTCCTCCTCGGACACCACATGTTCAGACCTGTCAGCTGCCTGGCTTTGGTGAGATGCTCCTTTAGAAACAGGCCAGTGATAGGAGCTGGCCTGCAGGTCACCCAAAGCTTAGCTGAAGTCCATTTGTTCAGCCTTTGTTTTCTGCCTGGGCCAATCAGAACTTTTATCCTGGTGTGTATTGATAACCATAGAGGAGAGCATAACATCAGGTTAGAAACAATCGCACTCCTAGAAAAGGATCTTTTTAGCTGCAATTTAAGCCTGTGTGATTCTATTTTCCAATGTAATCTCATGGCTCTCTCATGCAATGAAAATATCACATCTATTTCACCCTTCTATTTCTTGTGGATTTTTCAATGTTGATTTTCCAAACCCTCTGACATTCTCCCTTGCTCTGGATTTTCTTGTCTTTTTTCAACTTAAATAATTTTGTGGAGATTACAAGCTTGATGGTATATTGTCATAAAAAGAAAAAATGTCAAACATAAATAAAGTGACTCATTTTGTACATACAAATCTCACTCACAGTTTCTGGGTATAGATATAATTAAATGAATAACTGAAATGTCTCCTTTTTTAAAGGCTTTAAATATATATCTGAATATATAAGTGTCCTGCACCTTTCAAGTCAGGACACTGTCCCTGAGCCTCTGTCAACAGCACACTAGGGGGCAGTCAAGTCCAATTCTTACCAGCACATGTCTATGCTCTTGCAAGTTTTGGTCCTTCTGGTCCAAAGCTTTTCTTTATCTGCCTACCACTGTGAGGATTACAACGCCTCTTCTGTCTCCCTCTTCACTCTTCCTCTCAGCAAATATTTACATTCAGACAAGTTCTATAGCATGTTTTTTTGTTATCTTTTTTTTAATACATATTCTTAGGTCAGTTCAATTCCAGTTATAACCAACACCACGGGTTTATGTTGCAATGAAGACGAATGATTTTTACTGAGTTTTACTTTAAATATTACCACTAAGCCCCAAAACAATAGGTGTTTACCTGTCTGGTTAGTAGGATTGCCTGCATTTCTGTGACCAGGAGTTCTTTGCTTTCATGTTTCCATAGAATCCAAGCAAGAATTCTCCTCTTGCTATTGCCTTAAATAAATCACTTTGATGCAGTAAGTTTACCTATAATTGTAGACTAATAGACAGTCTCATAATGGGTTTTAGATTTCACATGAGGCTGTCAGGGCCCAGAATTAAGAGCCCATCTCTTGATGGAAGAGCCTCCCAACTGCCCAGGATAAGAATATGGGATTGAAGATTCCCACATGGAAGTTTCTAAGAATTTATTATGGCCTGTAGGTCTCAGTAAACTTTATAAGACCTCCATGCCTCCTTTCAGGAATACACATTGTATCTCATTTTATTTTACTTTCATTATTTTTTTAAAATTTTTGCTCCTTTTTATCAACTTGGCCTAGCAGTTGCTTTAGAAGAGTCCACCTACACATTTCTGGAAGCACTGAAAAGTGAGTGCAAGTAATGCTTCAAAGAGCATTTGAACTCTGGCTTATCCTTTGCTTCTGGGGAAAAGTGAATGAGTGGATGAGAAGTCACTTCTGTGAGGCTAGTGGGTCCCTGAGGCAGAATTCACTGTTGTCACTACTGAGGTGGTTAATAGATTTGTATTATAAGGTGAGGAGTGAGCACTAAAAAACTCACTCATCTCTTGTGTCTTTCCTGATATGATCTTCCCTTTTGCATTAAACTGGTGATGTACAGGCATTGTTATTGAGCTTTAGGAAATCAATTAAGAGTTCCCTTATGTTGCCATGGCTTAAAAATCCAGGAATGTCACTGCAGTGACTTGGGTCCAATCCCGAGCCTGGATCTTCCAAATGCTATGGGCTCAACAGAAAAAAAAAATAAAATCATTTTAAGTGTTTTAATTTAATGTTGCTTTTTTCCCAGAATGTCTGCAGTGTCTCATTTTCACAATCATAAGAATTGCTAGATTCCTGAATTCACTGACTATGAAAGAGAAGCACTGAACTTGAGAATCCTTAGGTGAGAGGCCCCATTTGGCTTTATGTGCATGACCTTATCCATGACATTCTGAGAAAATCCTGTCTTGCTGACCCCGGGGCACCATACAAATCCTCCTCCACAGGCAGGGTCTGCCTTGCGGGTCCCAGAACCTCCCTGTGCCCTCACTCCCCACATCTCAAGTGACCTGACATGTTTACAAGGTCAAAGAGAACCTCACATGTGCACAGGGGGAAAGATTACTAAACACCCTGAACAGCCATGGCTTTGAAGGAGACTTTATTTCATGTGCAAATACTGGGTTTTAAGGGTCAGCTCAGAGTGAAGCTCCTGGAACAGGTGAAGAACCTACAGAGCAGAGGAAGCTCAGGCAGATGATACAATGCAATGACCATCTTCCTTGGTGCAATTACTCCACGGGGAGCAGGATTCAGCACATCATTTAATGTTTCTAGACAAAAAGCCTTCATCATGAACATGTCATTTCCCACTTATCCTATTGATCATTTTTTATGTCTAAGGAATTTTTAAATTCATTCTATGAGAAAAGAAATAACAACGAGTCAAACATTCAATACAGATGCCTGTTAGGCAGATGGAGAGGAAGTTCTTGAGGATCCAGAAGAGTCATGTGTGGAAACATTTGTTTCTCCATGTTTTGAAATGACTGATAGAGTCAGAGGTCAAAGCATTCGCAGAGCCTTCCCTGGGCTTTCCATAACCCAACGTCCCTTTAAGCCATGGACTTGATCCTCTGGTGAGTGACAGTGTGCTGTTAGTTTTGGCAGGCAGCCAGCTCCAATCCCAGGTGCTCAGGGCTCAGGATCTGGTCCAGCCCACCTGCCCCTGGGGCCCCCTCTGCTGGGGGCCTGATCTCAACACAAGGAACCTCCATCTGGATCCAGACGGGGAACAGTTCCCTCTGTCTCTCATCTTGATTGAAGCAGCCCAGGTGGGAACTCTGTGGGGTAACAAAGTCTACAAAACACGGTTCCCAGAGTGTGTCACAGTCTCCATCCTACAGAAAAATGCCAGCATGAACATAAACTCCAACATGAACAAGACAGTCTTGCCAAGCCATGAGTGTCCTGCACTGGCTGGAATGTTCAGGAAAGCAGCCCTGCATCTGGTTGTAGAAACACAGACATTGCCTGGTAACTTCAAAGCCAGGAGCAACACCCAGAATCATTTGGCTAGCACCATCAACAAAGCCAAAAAAGCAAACACTTCCAGAAATAGATACAATGAAATGGAAAACAACATTTTGACCCGATAAACATGTCACATTTGTAACTGTACACATACCTCTAGACCCTGATGAATGGCGGCAAAATGAGATTGTTGCCATCGTGTTCACATTATAGGTGAACATAAGTTTTGCTCAGTTACCTTTTCAGCATTGTTTCAAAATCCTATTCTTGAGCATTTCCCAGGGATCATTCAGACAAAAGCTTCTTGTGGAATCTTCCATACTATTGTATTAGGTAATTTGTCTTGGTCAATTAAGTCTCGACTTGGGGTTAAATTATCCAGACTTTAATAAGAGGGCAAAGTCTAATTTTTCGAATCCCCAAGACTTCATTTTCAGAATAAAAGCCATTGAACATTGTCACTGTTATTCAGGGGCTGTTCAGTTCAACATGACCTGCATCAGTCTGAAACATTTGAGGAATCGTGTGGTTGTCCTATGTCATGACAGGTGGGGGTGTCAGGCTGAATCCCTGAGTAGTGCTGGCTGGAAACCCTGGTCCACAGTGACCATTCAAAGATAAAGCCCAGGAACGTGTCTGTAACAGACATAGATTATCCCGCGACATGGAAATAAGGACCCAGTCATTATTCTCCTCGCAAACAGCATCTCCTTTTGAATTATTGACTCAGGGATCTGAATAAACATACATCAGTGAGAGGAGGAGGTTCTTACACCAAACAGTCAAGAACCAGGCAACTCTCGCTTTGAGGAGAAAGGGTCAACCTGGGAAATAATATCTTAGGAACACTCTCAAAAATCATATAAAATCATGCTTTTTTCATTATGTTTCCTCATAAAAAGTGGATGTTTTCTTCATAAATTCGTTGATTAGCCTGTCATATATACAACACTTATATACACATGTGTCTGTGCATACGTACATGTAGGCATGTACATGGCATGATCGCCATATATAGATGGAGAGACAGGGCAGAGAGAGACAGAGACAGAGAGAAACATAGAAGTATAAAATAATATGCACCAGATTTAAACAGTTTCAGATATTTCATTTTAGTGCCTGACACATAACATTCTTATGCCTTTTCTTACTGCCTGAAATGGGACTATGAGCTCTCTGCACAGCAGACATAGCATCTTTTTTCCTCAGTTAAGTCCTGTGACTGAAGTGCTCTTTGAAATGTAATTCACAAGGTACCAAGGAAACGATCCAATCTAACTGATTCTAACACCTGACTCTAAGGTCCATAAGCAGTCAACCCGGGAAGAGCTGGCACATGGCAGCTCTTGCACCAGCTCAACTCCGTGCTGTTACTGGGAGAAAACATGGGTGTTCAGGACTAACAGGGAGAGAGCAGTCCTCCCATCTGAACCATCTGGGAAGGCTCTGAGGCAGACAGCCATGCCCTCGTGGTACTGACCCTGGACACACACATCTGCACTCAGGGTCTCTGATGTTTTCTTAGAGCAGCCACCCATGGGCACTGGGTTCTTCCAATTAATTCAGACTTTCATGGTGAGATTCTGCCACCTGCTACTCCAAGAACTATAGATGCTATGTATCCATTTCATTCTAAACGCAGGAGGACTTGATTTCCCTTAGGCCAAAATTGTGCCCACACCCCCACCTATGGGTCTTTCCCCTCTGCTGCCCCCACCAGGGGAGTTCCATGCTGTCCTCCTACCCTGGCGAGTCTGATATAAAAGGGCAGCTCTAGTCTGGCTTGGAATGATCAGGGATCCTCTGTTCACAGCTGACCATGAGGTTCCCTGCTCAGCTCCTGGGGCTCCTCCTGCTCTGGGTCCCAGGTGAGGATGGAGGGGAGATGAGAAGGGGAAGGGGGGCTGTGGGGGCAGCACTGCTTGTCATGTGTATTGGCCCACATGTATGTGCATATTTCTCACCCTCTGCCAAAGGGCAGGAGAGGTTTAGCAAAGTGATAATTAGGAAAAATCCAGAAGAAGCAGGTTCCCATCCCCTGCTAGAGATGGAGACATAGGAAGTGCGGAAAAGTGGACAGGACGTCTGGGGACCTCTTTTTATGTTGTAAACTTGGATGGTTGGAATTGGAAATTTTGTATAATAATCAACATGCAAAAAAGAGTTTAGTGTGAAGAAAAAGCAAATAGAAAAATCTGATAATTACTCATGGGGTTTATGCCAACATACTCTTCTATATTTTCAGGATCCAGTGGGGCATCTTGCTGACCCAGACTCCACTCTCGCTGTCAGTCAGCCCTGGAGAGCCCACCTCCATCTCCTGCAGCTCCACTCAGAGCCTCCGAGGTAGTTATGGAAAGAATTATTTGAATTGGGACCTGCAGAAACCAGGCCAGTCTCCAAAATTCTTGATCTATTGGGCTACCAACAGGGCCTTTGGGGTCCCAGACAGGTTCAGTAGCAGTGGGTCAGGGACACATTTCACCCTGAAAATCATCAGGGTGGAGGCTGAGGATGCTGGAGTTTATTACTGTTGGCAACCTATAGAAGCTCCTCCCACAGTGATACTGCCCTGAACACAAACCTCCCTGCCTGGGGGCCCAGCTCCCAAGGTGCACCTTCTCTGGGGAACTGGGAGCTGATGCTCTGAGTCCATGTGAGAGGAAGCTGAGGGAGGGCCCAGGGGGTACATGGCAGCTGAGGGCTCTGGGCCATGAGCATCTGGGATGCACCTCAGGTTCCTCTGCTATGGCCCCATCAGCTGCATGGCCTGGTCCTGGCAGAAGCAGCAGGGACACTTAGTGGGTCCTGTGTCCTGTAGCAACCAGGGATGTGACAGGGAGGCTGAGGGAAGGGGAAGCCCAATCCTCCCTGTTCCTACATTGGACAATTAAATGTACCCAATGTAATAACCAATAAATGACACTGATATGTGGCAAGAAAAGTTTAACCATATTACAAATGAACCATGAGTGGCACATAATTCTCAATGTAATATTTGGTAATATTGGTGAATTGATACTTTTCCCATGTATCAGTTTCTTCCTTCCTTAATCTGTACAGGTCCACTTTCTTTAGCATACTTGAGAAAGTATTCCACACGTGCTATCCTCAGGGTGACTCGGCATGAGAATTATTTGTTAGAGACTTTAACTTTTGTTTATTACTGTAGACTGTTTACAATGTACAACAAATACAAGGTTTCAATGCCAGAGCCTATGATTTGCCTTAATTACATGTTTTTTAGCAAAAGGGAGGTGCTCAGTTTTTTAATGTGGGCCTTAAAAATAAACAGCAATCGTGAATAAAGGAGAAAATAAAGATTACTCCATTTACCCCAGGATAATCTAGAATGATAGGAGACGTAAAAACTCCCTGATAGGAAGGATATGAGGACCATCTAACCTAATAGGGTTGTAGGTCTGACATATCTGGTGGTCTATTGTCATAAGGAAAAGTTTCAAACAATAAATAAATGCATTTTAATACAAAATGATCATTAAATGGAAATAAATGAAATAATATATTTTAGTGGAAAATGTAAAGCGCGTATAAATTCCTGCATCGAACAAATTCTGTAAATATCCCAGTTATACTACTGTTCCAAAGTGACATTTGACCGAATAATGTGCCCTGTCATTTACATGCCATGATAGAGCATTATAGACAGGAAAAGAAGCACTGAAGTAATGAAACACCTGATCGGTTTTTTCTGCTTAAGAATATAAAGTACTTTAGAAAAGAGGAAAAGAAATTTTATGGCAAATGAAATGAACACTTCAATGTGTCTATTCCATTAGGTCTAAAGTTGTATAGAGAAATATCCATAGGAATAAGCAGACTGGAGCCCTCATGTTGTGAAACCTAAGGCACTTATTCAATTATTTGCTAACACTAATGCCTTGTTGAGATGCAGAGTTTCTGGAAGGTCCTGGGAGAAGGCAAGTGAAAGTGGTAAAACTGGGGACTGAGTGATGCCGTGGTCATCTGAGCCCCAAGTGAGTGACTATCTAGTGACCTGGAGCTTCCTCTTTGGGTGAGAGGAGACATAAACCAAAGGTACAGGAGCATCAGCAGGACAGATCCTGGTGAAGATGACTGGAGCTACAAAACAATGGACATGCATATGATATATAATACATGTGTATGTAAATACAAATACAAATACACAGGCGTTCTTCCATGAAGGAGAAGGAAATCCTCCCCTTCGGGACAGCAGGATGGCCCTTGAGGGCACTATGTGAAGTGAGTGATGTCAGAGAGTGAAAGTAAGCACTGCCAGAGATCACTTCTATGTGGAACCCAAAACAGCCCAGCTTGTGACCAGGGCCTATGGGGTCCTGTTGATTAAGGGCAAAAGCCTGGACCTTGTAGACTCATAATTCTGGGGAGGGAATGCCCAGCAGAGGGGTCATAGTCAACAGTACTGGCTTAGGAGGTTCACAGCTGCCAAGAGACCAGATCTTCATTGTTTCCTCCACAAAACGGAAATGACAACTACGTCATGGGATAGAGGAGTCTGGTTATGCTACAGTGATAACCATATTGGGACATATAACTCTATCAAATGAAATGTTTGGCACCTTAAACTCGACAATTATGATATGTCAATTCTTCAGCTCCCCCCTTGCCAACATGCAGTCGGTTCTCAATCCATAACAGAGAGATGTTTCAAAATGGGTCATGTTTCCCCTTTGCTCAAACTTGCTACTAGATTCCACTTCACACAGACCAAAAGCCCAAGTCCTCGCAGTGCCCATGGGACTGCCCCTGATTTGGACACTCCCTGGCATGCCCTGACCCCTCTGCTCGGCACCAGCCTCTGACTCCCCGGCATCCAGCCTCCCTGGTGTCCTGGCTCTGCCTGGAAGGAGCCACACCATCTGGACATGCCAGCTTTGCTCCTGATGGTCTGTCTCTCAGCAGGCAGAGCTTGTCTGCAGGTGCCCAGTGGGGTTGACTCTCAGCCCATCAAGTCAGCTCCAAGGTCCTCTGTTCAGTCCCTTCAGTCTATTCAACTAACCCAGAGACTGGGCAGTCGATAAACTCCAGTCATTTACTTCTCAGGATTGTTGGAGGCTGTAGTTTGTGGATCATTCTGACAGTGAGTGTGGTTGGTGAGGGGCACCGTTCCCATCCTCACATGGGGGAAGGGACCAGGGACACCTAGAGGTGTCTTTTTAAGAGCATGAATCCCAATGCAAAGGAGGGCCCCACTCCATGACCTAAGCACCTGCCTCTATGACATCTCTACCTTGAGTCATTGAATTTCAGTGTATGGCAGAATTGGCACAACATTGGAAACCAACCATTCTTTAATAAAATAAATTTTAATCTGTCGGTAAAGACTTTCAACACCAAAATTAAAAAAACTTCAGTGTATGAGTTTTGGGGGGTACCCAAGCACACGGGCTCTGGCACCTGCTCTGTGGTCATGCCATCCTGCATTCATAGCACACTCTGCTCCACACTCTTGTTCCAGGGAGTCCTCATCTTCCAATGTACTAGAAAACATACTGCTTCATGATGTTCACACTTCTAGTCTGACTCCCTCTCATTGAACTGAAACTCACAGGGTGAAGGACCTTTCCTTTGTCAGCTGTCTGCACTGATGTATCTCTGTGCAATTGAAGAGAACATAGTGAAAACTGCTGCTAAATGCACATGGTTGTATGAGTGTTGTTCCTTCTAATTAGGAAAGAAAGAACTACACACAAGGTCAAATTAAGATACAGTTGGGGCATTAAATTGTGTTCTGCTACCACCCTACAGTAAGTAGACAAGGGGCATGAAGGGCTAAGGAAGAGATCCCAGATTCTGACAGCAGGAACCTGGTTATGTCCCGAATCAGCTGGAGTGGAGACCAGAAGCTGAAGGAACACCCCACAACTACCCCCTTTAGTGGCGTGGTGTGCAGGTCACCACCTTGACCTGCCTTCTTCCTCCCAGGGGAGAGAGGGAGATATAAGACAGGGGGAGTAAGGTATTTTGGCCCTTAGGTACCAGGGAAAATCAGGGAGTGGCAGGCCCTTCAATGCCCTTGGCATCATCCATCAATTAGCGGTGACCTGAGCATGGTAACTAGGAGTCCATTTCATGTGCACAGGGTGTTGGTGGGCAGGGTTATGGACAGATGAGCAGGAGAACAGCCAACCTTGAGGGGCCTTGTCCACACATCCACCCATGCTGCTCCCCTGTAAGACCCTTGCAATCTTGGTCTGCCCTTCTTCTGTGACTCCACTGAGGTCAGATATGCAGGTGGCATGGGAAACCAGTTACCACAAATGCATAGAGACAGAAGAGAAGGCCACCCCTGGTTCCCAAACCCAGGCCACCTGTGGGTGGGAGGAAAACTCAATATTGGATGTGGAGACCTTAATGTGAGGCATTGTACTCTAAGAAAGAAAAGGAAATGTCAAATCCTTTTGATTGTTGATTGACTCCCTGATGTTACACATATGGCCAGCCTCACCTCACTGTTGTATCATAACGCCCTGCCTTAGATATCGGTGAAGCTGTGTTCCCCACACAGTATGACCTGGGGTGGATGATCCTATCAGTTGAATTCATGAATGAACACGCAAACCTCAAGGTCTAGACTCTTGGGCCAGCATCCACACTCCTGTAAGTTTCCTGTCACCAAACTGCCATTAGATGCAGACAAACACCACCATCCACAAAGTCCTAGGACCTGATCTTGGAAATTCTGGGGAAGTAGGGGGAGACTGTCCCATTTTCAAGAGGGAGCCCTTGAATTTAAGGTCTCAGTGTGGTGAGGACATGGAGAAGGAGCTGCCGTAGGGTGATAGTGGAGAGAAACCCTCTGGGTCCTGGGCTCTGGGGCTGGAAGCCTGGCCTGCCCCCCTCCTGTCTGCATGGCTGGTGTCCACACAGCCCGTCTCTACCCTTGCTGAGCAGGATCCATCTCAGCGGCCACCTTCCCCACCGCTGAAGCGACACCGTCAGCTCAAAGATTAGGACCTGATGTCATTGGCATCCTCAGGCCCTCTTAGGTCACTCGCCTTGCCAAGGTCCCTTTGGGGACTCCCCTTGCCCTCCACCTTAACGTCCCATGCACAGCAAAATTCAACATGTGGAAGAATCTCGTGCCATGGGCACAGCAGGCCTTCCCCTTCTGCTCAGGTGAGACCCCAGCTCTGCCTGGTGTGCATTGTGCCCTGCATGTGCTGGGGTGTGGTGGCGTGTGGAAAGTTCCTTGGCCCACACTCTGGACTCTTCCTCTACTCAGGGGATAATGCGATTTAGTGGGACTATTTCTAGTCACTCTTTAATGCAATGAAATTGAGGTTTCTGTCATCTGACCTTAAACTTACAAAGCTTCTATAACCTTGAATGACTTTATTTGGTGTGGATTGGAAACAGTTATTTTCATCCTAAACTTTCAAATTACAGGAAATATAAAGGACCACAGTTAGAAATAAATCTCTCCTACGCCATTTCACTTTTGTTTGGTTTGTTTGTTATTTTGTTTTTTTTATTTATTTTTGTCATGTTTCTTTTTAGGGCCTCACCCCCACCTGTGGGGTTCCCAGGCTAGGGTGTCAAATCGGAGCGTGTAGCCACCCGGCCTACACCACAGCCACGCAGTGCCTGACCCAAGCTGTGCTGCGACCTACACACAGTTCTCGGCAAGCCACATCCTTAAGCACTGAGCACGGCGCGGGATCGAGCCCACAACCTCATGCTTCCTAGTCAGATTCATTTCCACTGCACCATGACGGGAACTCTCATTTATTTTTTGGGTAAACTTAAAACTTACGACCTCAAATTGTAGATGTCAGTGCAATTCTCACCGAACAGCATTATTTCTTAACATGTGGAAAAAAATCTTTAAATTAAACCTTTGAAAACAACCACATGCTGCCATGGCTCTCTCCCTGGCCTCTCTGCAGCTCACAGCAACTCCACAGGCTGTGGTCTCGGTCCTCACCCTGCTTCAGAGAGAAAAAGGATCAGACTGGATTGGGCTGGCTTCATTTCTCCAAGTCCAGGGCCTTCCTCTCTGACTGGACGAAAGAAACAGTGGTGGTTGGGGGTGACAGCACTGGCCCACGTGGCTACAACCATGCCTCCCTCATCTCCTCCAGCTCCATCCCGGCACTGTGCCGCAGCGGCAGCACCCCTTGAGGGGACAGCCTCCTGTTCTCCCTGTGGCTGCCATACACAGGCTGGGCTCCCTTCTGTCGTTGCTGGTGCCTGTCCACACGTGTGGGCTGCAGCCCAGTACGGGCTCCTAACCTACCTGCCTCCATGGTCCGCACCTCCCCCGCTTGAGCCCAGCTCCCTGCCCCCACCCCTGAGAACTGGCATCTTCTAGGAGATCTGGTGATGCAGGAATCCGATGCAGGTGCAGGAAACACAGTTAGTTCAGGGAGACCCCGTGGGTGGTTGGTCTGAGGAGGATCAAAGAATGTATCTCACCCAAGGACGTCTGAGAAGCAGACCATAAGGGAAATTCTTCCAGCTTCAAGAATAGCTCCAGGTACACCATGAGTGGTAGTATGAAACTCCCTGCAGTTTTGAAATCTCATCCGATATTCCTGCTTTGATGGAGATGGGAAGAAGAAATGGGGACCTTGAATGGAGGAACAAACACTCTCCCAAGGACATGTCACTGAGTCCATCTAGGGTCTCCAGGGAGAAAGTTTTCTGCAGCACAGTGTGCTGCCTGCTCTGACCTGAGTCCCCAGGCACAGCCCTGGGCTGTCACTGGACCAGCCAGCCCTGCAGCTGTGCCCAGCCCTCCCCTCCCCGCTGATCTGTTGTTCCAGAGCACAGCCCACCACCCTGGACACTTACTAAGAGTCTGGGCCCACCCGGGCAGGAGGCAGGTGGTCAGGAGCCAGGTGGACATGAGGGCCCCCATGCAGCTCCTCGGCCTCCTGCTGCTCTGGCTCCCGGGGAGGAGGGAGACCCTGAATGACTCCCACGATGACACCTGCCCCTCATCCCTGCTCCCTGTCGACCCCTGAGTGTCTCTGGTGTCTGGGACATGGGGCATCCCTGGCCACTGGGCTCAGTACCTCTGGGCTCTTCAAGGAAGTCCTCTGAAACAGGAATATGTGGTTTTTTGTTTGCCCTCTCAGGTGCCAGGGTGCCATCCAGCTGACCCAGTCTCCAGCCTCCCTGGCTGCATCTCTAGGAGACACAGTCTCCATCACTTGCCGGGCCATCAGAGCTTAGCAGTTATTTAGCCTGGTATCAACAACACCAGGGAAGCTCCTAAACTCTTATCTGATGCAGCACTTTGCAAAGTGGGTCCCATTCCGGTTCAAGGGCAGTGGATCTGGCACTGATTCACCCTCACCATCAGGGCCTGCAGGCTGAAGATGTTGCAACTTATTATTCTCAGCAGGCTTAACAATGCACCTCCCAGAGTGTGACAGGCCAGCACCTAACCCCCACCCCACCCCCCCACCCCCCACCGCCCGGGAAGAAGATGTGTGAGGCTGGCTGCCCCAGCTGCCCCTGGTCTCCATCTGCTGAGAGCATTTCTCACGACACCAGTTGAAGGTCATGGCAAGTTTTTGCCAGAAGGGCCAGGGAGCATTGTGTGCTGAATTCATGCGGATATTGTTTTCAAGATTGGGAGAACAAGATAGGACTGTTTTCTGTCAGAAACCACCAGCCTGTCTCCCCAGTGCTGTACCACGTGCATCCCCACCAGCAATGAAAGAGTTTCTGTTGCTCCACATCCTTGCCAGCATTGAGTGTTGTCACTGTTTGGCTTTAGGCCATCTGGACAGGTGTGCAGGGTGTCTATTTGTTTTAATTTGTATCTTCCGATGACACAGAGTGTGGAAATACTTTTCGTATGCTTACATGTCATCGGCGTCTCTTCCATGAACTGTCTAGTATTGTCTTTTCCTCAATTTTGGACGGGTGTTCATTCCCATATCATTCAGTGTTTATAAGTTCTTGCTTTTTGTGTGTGAGTTCTGGATTATCCATCTTTTATCCCATGTGGATTTTGAGATTTGTTTCTCTCGATGTTTCTTGCCAGGTCTTGTTTTAATACAGGGAAGAAGTGTTTAATCGCCTCGGGGGTAGTTCATCTGGGAAGCAGAGCTATACATGAGGCTCTCTGCCCTCCCCCAAAAGCCAGAGCACGTCTGACTGCAGGTGCTGCCTGCCTCCACTTCTGCCCACTCTCCTCACCCTGAATAATGGCTGCCTTTGCCTCCTTACACTGTATCGGACACCAGTGGGTCAGACTCCCTGGGGGACTGTGGATGACAACGACCTGTTCCACCATGGGGAAGGCACTGGTTGTTCCTGATTTTCCTTTTCCTTACTTGCTGGCCAGAAATATCTTGGAGATTCCACATAACAAAGCATTTGGACCATGCGTGCAGCACAAATGAAGCCATGGAGAACCTTGTGAAAAACCATAAACATTATGCCTCAAAATTTGCAAGGTTAAGAGAAACTTCTAAGAAAGATATCACTTTCCCAAACTGACAAAACATAGGAAACTTGCCTCAGGATGACCAGAAATAATTGGATGGCTCTTGCAAATATTCCCCCAAAGGAATTCTGGAGTCAGACAGTCTAAGAATGGACACTGCTTCTAGGAAAAGTCATGCCTCTTCCGAAGTAGGCCAAATTTGAGAAAATACAAGAGCAGAAATTGATCCTTCATTTGTTGCATGAACCTCAACTGCAAATCAGACAAGGACCGAGCAAAGTGGGAGAAGGATGCTCCCCTCGGCCTTTGAACTTAGGTGTGGACATCTGAAAGAAAATGCTGGCAAACCCAAACTGGAAATTACAAGTGAAGTAAGACCTTATGAGCATCCACAGCTCTGATTAAAAACTCAAGTGGGGTTTTAAAACCTGTTTATGTCATTCCCAAATTAAAGGTGAAAGATTTATGCGATCTGAAGGGAAACCAGAGTATGTCATTCCCCAAATGAAAGATTAAAAGATAAATAATGAGCACCTCCATAGAACTTTAAAAAGTAACATAGAAGTCAGTACCTACTGGTGATAAAAGTACTTGGAAAGAGCGGAGTAAGAGGCAGTGCACACACTCATATACGATGTAGAAAAACCCACACTAATCCTCATGTCCCTCAGGGAATGGATGGAAATACGTTTCACACTCTACCGTGTTCACGCAGGCCTAAGTTCCCTAGAGAACAAAGCTTTAAAGGGGAGTTCATAAAAGAGCCCAGGAGACAGTACAAACGGACAATAAGTAAAGGAAATCCTCAAAGCCCAGACTTACTCAAGCACTAGAAGCAGAGCATACTCTGACCTCATGGTCTGTGTCAATGGAGAAAGAAACAACCCAGATTGACAATTGGACCGCCCACTCAGAGAAGGGACATCCTGGAGTATGGGAAGAGAGTTCATCCCAGCAGTGACAGAGAAGGCGTGGAGCCAGGAGGGGAGCAATAGGCTGCACCCTAGGAGGCAATGGTCACTTCCCAGAGGGAAGCACCAAGGACACACACGAAACCCTGCATGCAGCCCCAGAGAAAGGACGCGGGGCCTGGGGAAACAGGGCCTCCGGAGAGTGAAGTTGTGGAAATCAGCTCCAGATATGCATCCTCTGGCAACACAAGGCACAAAGAGTCAGAAGACACAGCACCAAAGGGTTTTAGGATGCACCTTTCTTGTAGTGGTACAGACGAGGGGTGTGGTGTAAAGCAAACCACCTCAGCCACCTAAAGAAAGTTCCTCCTGCTCCTAAAGAAACATGTCTTGTGGCAGGAAATAGCTACTCCAACACATCCTTGAGGGAACACGGTTCTCAAGGTAGGCTCAATACGGAGAAGGAATGTTGAACACCGAAATTCTTTGGGAGGGCAGCAATACCTTTTAAATGCTTCAGAGAACATCCCATTGTGGCTCAGTGGCTTAATAACAGCTTGTCTCTGTGAAGCTGATGGTTCAATCCCCTGCCTTGCAGTGGGTTAATGGTCCTGGTTGCTCTGGCTCCGAATTTATCCGTGGGATAAACTGGGAACTTCATAGCCACTGAGGAGCCTGAAGAAGGGAAATTTTAAAAAGCTACCAAAGAAGAAAAGGTCCCACCATTCCTTCAATGAATACGGAATGATTACCCAAGTAATGAAGACATGAAATAACACCCAAAATACAAAATCTACATGTTCAGCACGGACATGGTCAAAGAAGAGTGCATGTAGAGATGGCAGCAACACAAACGCAAACAAAAAAAAAAAAAAAAAAAAAAAATAAAGGGAAAAACCACCCTGAAAGTGTAGACAAAATGGGAGGTGCCCAAGGAGAATAGAAATGACTGAGGGAAGAGGACGCAAGAATGGTTGGGAGGAGAGAGCCAGGGTCCTTCACATCCAGGAGGTAAGGTGAGATCAGGTGCCATGAAGAATCATGCAGACGGCAGGAGTGGGCAGCGCAGCATTCCTAGAAAGTCTCATGGAACAGACAGGACCTCTCCTTAGGCTGTCTTCTATACACTCTCCTTGACATTTAAAGCATTAGAGTATAAAGATAAAATAGTCCCAAAATATACGACACTAATGTTCAAGAAAAGTCAGTTGGATTGACAGCAGCATTAAAGCATATGTGCATGCTTTATTTTCTGTTTTTCTTTCTACTCATTACGATTTTCCCTTAGAAACTAGCACGCTGTGTGTTAGGAAGTACAGGAAAAAATGAAAATTTCTTTAAGAATTTACCCAAAGAACGTGGTCACATTTTGATGTATAAATGCTATCGGAATAGAGCATGAAGTCTGAGTTGAAGTAAAATCAACAAAATTCATTGACATGGTGTTCATGTAGTTTTTCAATTGGTATAAATTCTGTTTTAAACTAGATCTGCTTTTCAATGACTGAATTAGAGGTTCTTATTTTATTGGACCCGGGAACATTAAACTAAAATCTCTAGGATACGCTTTAACTGTCTAGAAAGTTTAAATATCTTATTTCACACCGACATTGTAAATGAGAGGTATACATTTTGTATATCTTAATTTACACCTCACCACACTATTAAGTTTTGCTTGAATGCAAGTTACATGGAGCAAAAAAAAAAAAGATTAATAAATGAACTAAGATCTGTGATTTGTTACATATTCCTTTTAAATTTTTTTTATGCGCGAGCAACAGCACATGGAAATTCCTGGGCCAGGATGGAACTATGCCCCAAAGGACCCAAGGCATGGCGTTCGGATTCTTAACCCACTATCCAACAGCCAGGAATCCAACCTGTTTCTTAACAATGAAAATTAATTATATTAAAAATGGTGTTTTGGAGTTCCTGTCATGGCACAGTGGAAAAAATCCAACTAGGAACCCGCCTCTCAGTGGGTGAAGCACCTGGCATTGCTGTGGCTGTGGGGTAGGCTGGCCGCTGTAGGTCCCATTTGACCCCTAGCCTGGGAACTTCCCTTGCCTCAGGTGTGGCCCTAAAAAGGAAAAATCGTAAAATAAAATACAAATGAGTGTTCACGGCTATAGGTCCGTTTCAATGCCAGTTCTCTGGTGTGACTGAAGTCACTTCAGAGCTGTGTCTGGACCTCAGGGAGAAAGACAGCCCCCTCTAGTGGCTGAAGAGGAACAATGGTGCAGCCCAGGACCTGCCACTAGAGAGGAGGCATGGGAGGTGAGGCTTCAGGCTCTTTTATCTAAGAAGAAAAGAGAGAACACACTCCAAGATATGCAGGTTTTATGGCTATAAGGCTCTAATATAAAATCACCTGTCTGGGAGTTCCCGTCGTGGCTCAGTGGTTAATGAATCCGACTAGGAACCATGAGGGTGTGGTTTTGATCCTCGCCTTGCTCGGTGGGTGTGAAGATCCCGCATTGCTGTGGCTTAGTGTAGGCTGGTGGCTACAACTCCGATTAGACCCCCAGCCTGGGAACCTCCACATGCCATGGCAGCAGCCCTGAAAAGGAAAAAAGACAAAAAAAACAAAACACAACAAACAAGCAAAGAAACCTAGGTCTGGTCCTCAGGGTCGAAGGACTTACAGTCAAGCTTTTTCCCACGTGGGCAGCTCTCCAGGTTTTACTAAAGAAGAGAGCTCTGGGGGTCACTATGCGTCATCACGGTGACGAGGATCCTCCGAGGTCCAGTGAGTCCAGGGGTTTATTAACGTAGCTGAAGAAGATGTTTTCCCGAAGAAAACATTTTGATCACATCGACTGATGATTTAAATGTTTGACAAATTTTTAAGTAGCATTCATTGCTATTTTAATTTTAAAATGACTTGCTAAACTAGGACTAGAAAGACTCAGTACATTCAAAAGGATGACCTGTGAGCACAAGCAGGGGAGCAATGAGAGATCTTCCTGAGACTGTAAGGGAGTAAAGAGAAGTGACAGCTGCTCCCATGAATGTCAAGATAACGGGTGAAAATGAGAGAAAAATGAGACCGGTGATTTCTTGGTCCAATGTGAGTGCCTCCACCCACCTGCTCTTCCCCCTCTGCTGCCCCACCAGGGGATTTGCATTTGTGTGCTGTCCCCTAGGGAGGACCTGCCCAGGCCAGCCTGACATAAAAGGGCAGCTCTAGTCTGGCTTGGACTGATCAGGGCTCATCGTTACAGCTGACCATGAGGTTCCCTGCTCAGCTCCTGGGGCTCCTCCTGCTCTGGGTCCCAGGTGAGGATGGGGGAGGGAGAAGGGGAAGGGGGTGCTGTGGGGCAGGGCTGCTTTTTGTGGGCATGTGCCAACATGATGTGCACATCTCCCACCCTCTGCCAGGGCGATGTTTAACAAACGGAGAATGAGGATAAAACCAGACGAAAAGTACCCACTCTGGTGAAATGTGGGCAGTGTGACACATGACTCTAGAGATCTTTTTGCGTATCCTGGGTTTTCTCAAGGTGAATGTTTTTGGGACAACTCACAATCAAAAACTAATCTAGCATGAAGTAAAAACAAGTAGAGAATTGTGAAAATTACTCATGATATTTGCTCAAAATGCTCTTCTTTTCTCTCATTATTTCAGGATTCAGTGGGGCCATCTGCTGACCCAGACTCCACTCTCCCTGTCACAGCCCTGGAGAGCCAGCCTCCATCTCCTGCAGGTCCCGTGAGGCCTTGAGAGTTATGGAAACAATTGGTTGAGTTGGTACCCGCAGAAACCAGGCCCGTCGCCAAGGCTCCTGATCTATAGGCTACCAACAGGGCCTCTGGGGTCCCAGACAGGTTCAGTGCAGTGGGTCAGGCACAGATTTCACCCTGAAAATCAGCAGGGTGGAGGCTGAGGATGCAGGCGTTTATTACTGCCAGCATATAAAGAGTCTCCTCCCACAGTGATACAGCCCTTGACACAAACCCCTCTCCTGGGGGGCCAGCTGCACACATGGGGTGTGTGTGTCTGGGGGAGCAGAGGGGCAGATGCTCTGAGGTGTGTAAGAGGAAGAGGTGGGAGAACCGGGGCAGAGGGTGCAGCTGAGGCCTGTGGACCAGAGCCTCAGCTCCTCCTCGACACCACATGTTCAAGCCTGTCAGCTGCCTGGCTTTGGTGAGTGCCCCTTTAGAAACAGGCCAGTGTGATAGGACTGGCCTGCAGGTCACCCAAAGCTTAGCTGAAGTCCCTTGTTCAGCCTTTGTTTTCTGCCTGGGCCAATCAGAACTTTTATCCTGGTGTGTATTGATAACCATAGAGAGAGCATACATCAGGTTGAAAACAATCGCACTCTAGAAAAGGATCTTTTTGCTGCATTTAGTTGTAAGTTAGTGTGATTCTATTTCAATGTAATCTCATGGCTCTCTCATGCAATGAAAATATCACATCTTTTCACCCTTCTATTTCTGTGGATTTTCAATGTTGATTTTCCAAACCCTCTGACATTCTCCCTTGCTCTGGATTTTCTTGTCTTTTTTACCTAAATAATTTTGTGGAGATACAAGCTTGATGGTTTATTGTCATAAAAGAAAAAATGTCAAACATAAATAAAGTGACTCATTTTGTACATACAAATCTCACTCACAGTTTCTGGGTATAGATATAATTAAATGAATAACTGAAATGTCTCCTTTTTAAAGGCTTTAATATATATCTGAATATATAAGTGTCCTGCACCTTTCAAGTCAGGACACTGTCCCTGAGCCTCTGTCAACAGCACAATGGGGGCAGTCAAGTCCACTTACCCACACATGTCTATCTCTTGCAAGTTTTGGTCCTTCTGGTCCAAAGCTTTTCTTTATCTGCCTACCACTGTGAGGATTACAACGCCTCTTCTGTCTCCCTCACCTTTCCTCAGCCAATATTTACCTAGACAAGTTCATAGCAGTTTTTTTGTTATCTTTTTTTTAATACCTATTCTTAGGTCAGTTCAATTCAGTTATAACCACACCACGGGTTTATGTTGCAATGAAGACGAATGATTTTTACTGAGTTTTACTTTTTTACCACTAAGCCCCAAAACAATAGGTGTTTACCTGTCTGGTTAGTAGGATTGCCTGCCTTTCTTGACCAGGAGTTCTTTGCTTTCATGTTTCCATAGAATCCAAGCAAGAAATCTCCTCTTCTATTGCCTTAAATAAATCACTTTGATGCAGTAAGTTTACCTAGAATTGTAGACTAATAGACAGTCTCATAATGGGTTTTAGATTTCACATGAGGCTGTCAGGCCCAGATTAAGGCCCATCTCTTGATGGAAGAGCCTCCCAACTGCCCAGGATAAGAATATGGGATTGAAGATTCCCACATGGAAGTTTCAAGAATTTATTATGGCCTGTAGGTCTCAGTAAACTTTATAAGACCTCCATGCCTCCTTTCAGGAATACACATTGTATCTCATTTTATTTTACTTTCATTATTTTTTTTAATTTTGCTCCTTTTTATCAACTTGGCCTAGCAGTTGCTTTAGAAGAGTCCACCTACACATTTCTGGAAGCACTGAAAAGTGAGTGCAAGTTGCTTCAAGAGCTTGAACTCTGGCTTATCCTTTGCTTCTGGGAAAAGTGAATGAGTGGATGAGAAGTCACTTCTGTGAGGCTAGTGGGTCCCTGAGGCAGATTCACTGTTGTCACTACTGAGGTGGTTAATAGATTTGTATTATAAGTGAGGAGTGGGCACTAAAAAACTCACTCATCTCTTGTGTCTTCTGATATTATCTTCCCTTTTGCTTAAACTGGTGATGTACAGGCATTGTTATTGAGCTTTAGGAAATCAATTAGAGTTCCCTTATGTTGCCATGGCTTAAAAATCCAGGATGTCACTGCCGTGACTTGGGTCCAATCCGAGCCTGAATCTTCCAAAGCTATGGCTCAACAGAAAAAAAAAAAATCATTTTAAGTGTTTTAATTTAATGTTTTTTTCCCAGATGTCTGCAGTGTCCCATTTTCACAATCATAAGAATTGCTAGATTCCTGAATTCACTGACTATGAAAGGAAGCATGAACTTGAGAATCCTTAGGTGAGAGGCCCCATTTGGCTTTATGTGCATGACCTTATCCATGACCTTCTGAGAAAATCCTGTCTTGCTGACCCCGGGGCACATACAATCCTCCTCCACAGGCAGGGTCTGCCTTGCGGGTCCCAGAACCTCCCTGTGCCCTCACTCCCCACATCTCAAGTGACCTGACATGTTTACAAGGTCAAGAGAACTCACATGTGCACAGGGGGAAAGATTCTAAACCCCCTGACAGCCATGGCTTTGAAGGAGACTTTATTTCATGTGCAAATACTGGGTTTTAGGGTCAGCTCAGAGTTAAGCTCCTGGAACAGGTGAAGAACCTACAGAGCAGAGGAAGCTCAGGCAGATGATACAATGCAATGACCATCTTCCTTGTGCAATTACTCCACGGGAGCAGTTCAGCACATCATTTAATGTTTCTAGACAAAAAGCCTTCATCATGAACATGTCATTCCACTTATCCTATGATCATTTTTTGTCTAAGGAATTTTAAATTCATTCTATGAGAAAAGAAATAACAACGAGTCAAACATTCAATACAGATGCCTGTATGCAGAGATGGAGAGGAAGGTTCTTGAGGATCCAGAAGAGTCATGTGTGGAAACATTTGTTTCTCCATGTTTTGAAATGACTGATAGAGTCAGAGGTCAAAGCATTCGCAGAGGCTTCCCTGGGCTTTCCATAACCCAACGTCCCTTTAAGCATGGACTTGATCCTCTGGTGAGTGACAGTGTGCTGTTTGTTTTGGCAGGCAGCAGCTCCAATCCCAGGTGCTCAGGCTCGGATCTGGTCCAGCCCACCTGCCCCTGGGGCCCCTCTGCTGGGGGCCTGATCTCAACACAAGAACCTCCATCTGGGTCCAGACGGGGAACAGTTCCCTCTGTCTCTCATCTTGATTGAAGCAGCAGGTGGGAACTCTGTGGGGTAACAAAGTCTACAAAACACGGTTCCCAGAGTGTGTCACAGTCTCCATCCTACAGAAAAATGCCAGCATGAACATAAACTCCAACATGAACAAACGACGTCTTGCCAAGCCATGAGTGTCCTGCACTGGCTGGAATGTTCAGGAAAGCAGCCCTGCATCTGGTTTTAGAAACACAGACATTGCCTGGTAACTTCAAAGCCAGGGCAACACCCAGAATCATTTGGCTAGCCCATCAACAAAGCCAAAAAGCAAAACACTTCCAGAATAGATACAATGAAATGGAAAACAACATTTTGACCCGATAAATGTCACACTTTGTAACTGTACACATACCTCTAGACCCTGATGAATGGCGGCAAAATGAGATTGTTGCCATCGTGTTCACATTATAGGTGAACATAAGTTTTGCTCAGTTACCTTTTCAGCATTGTTTCAAAATCCTATTTTGAGCATTTCCCAGGGATCATTCAGACAAAGCTTCTTGTGGAATCTTCCATACTTTGTATTAGTAATTTGTCTTGGTCAATTAAGTCTCGACTTGGGGTTAAATTATCCAGACTTTAATAAGGGGCAAAGTCTAATTTTTCGAATCCCCAAGACTTCATTTTCAGAATAAAAGCCATTGAACATTGTCACTGTTATTCAGGGGCTGTTCAGTTCAACATGACCTGCATCAGTTGAAACATTTGGGAATCGTGTGGTTGTCCTATGTCATGACAGGTGGGGGTGTCAGGGAATCCCTGAGTAGTGCTGGCTGGAAACCCTGGTCCACAGTGACCATTCAAAGATAAAGCCCAGGAACGTGTCTGTAACAGACATAGATTATCCCGCGACATGAAATAAGGACCCAGTCATTATTCTCCTCGCAAACAGCATCTCCTTTTGAATTATTGACTCAGGGATCTGAATAAACATACCTCAGTGAGAGGAGGAGGTTCTTACACCAAACAGTCAAGAACCAGGCAACTCTCGCTTTGAGGAGAAAGGTAACCTGGGAAATAATATCTTAGGAACACTCTCAAAAATCATATAAATCATGCTTTTTTCATTATGTTTCCTCATAAAAGTGGATGTTTTCTTCATAAATTCTTGATTAGTGTCATATATACAACACTTATATACACATGTGTCTGTGCATACGTACGTAGGCATGTACATGGCTGATCGCCATATATAGATGGGAGACAGGGCAGAGAGAGACGAGACAGAGAGAAACATAGAAGTATAAAATATATGCACCAGATTTAAACAGTTTCAGATATTTCATTTTAGTGCCTGACACATACATTCTTATGCCTTTTCTTACTGCCTGAAATGGGACTTGAGCTCTCTGCACAGCAGACATAGCATCTTTTTTCCTCAGTTAAGTCCTTGACTGAAGTGCTCTTTGAAATGTAATTCACAAGTACCAGAAACGATCCAATCTAACTGATTCTACACCTGACTCTAAGGTCCATAAGCAGTCAACCCGGGAAGAGCTGGCACATGGCAGCTCTTGCACCCGCTCAACTCGTGCTGTTACTGGGAGAAAACATGGGTGTTCAGGACTAACAGGGAGAGAGCAGTCCTCCCATCTGAACCATCTGGGAAGGCTCTGAGGCAGCAGCCATGCCCTCGTGGTACTGACCCTGGACACACACATCTGCACTCAGGGTCTCTGATGTTTTTTAGAGCAGCCACCCATGGGCACTGGGTTCTTCCAATTATTCAACTTCATGGTGAGATTCTGCCACCTGCTACTCCAAGAACTATAGATCTATGTATCCATTTCATTCTAAACGCAGGAGGACTTGATTTCCCTTGGCCAAAATTGTGCCCACACCCCACCTATGGGTCTTTCCCCTTGTGCCCCCACCAGGGGAGTTCCATGCTGTCCTCCTACCCTGGAGTCTGATATAAAGGGCAGCTCTAGTCTGGCTTGGATGATCAGGGATCCTCTGTTCACAGCTGACCATGAGGTTCCCTGCTCAGCTCCTGGGGCTCCTCCTGCTCTGGGTCCCAGGTGAGAATGGAGGGAGAGTGAGAGGGAAGGGGGGCTGTGGGGGCAGCACTGCTTGTCATGTGTATTGGCCCACATGTATGTGCATATTTCTCACCCTCTGCCAGGGCAGGAGGGTTTAGCAAAGTGATAATTAGGAAAAATCCAGAAGAAGCAGGTTCCCTCCCCTGCTAGAGATGGAGCATAGGAAGTGCGGAAAAGTGGACAGGACGTCTGGGGACCTCTTTTTATGTTGTAACTTGGTGGTTGGAATTGAAATTTTGTATAATAATCAACATGCAAAAAAGAGTTTAGTGTGAAGAAAAGCAAAAGCAAATAGAAAAATCTGATTTACTCATGGGGTTTATGCCAACATACTCTTCTATATTTTCAGGATCCAGTGGGGCATTTGCTGACCCAGATCCCACTCTCGCTGTCAGTCAGCCCTGGAGAGCCCACCTCCATCTCCTGCAGCTCCACTCAGAGCCTCCGAGGTAGTTATGGAAAGAATTATTTGAATTGGGACCTGCAGAAACCAGGCCAGTCTCCAAAATTCTTGATCTATTGGGCTACCAACGGGCCTTGGGGTCCCAGACAGGTTCAGTAGCGTGGGTCGGGACACATTTCACCCTGAAAATCATCAGGGTGGGGCTGAGGATGCTGGAGTTTTTTAGTTGGCAACCTATAGAAGCTCCTCCCACAGTGTACTGCCCTGAACACAAACCTCCCTGCCTGGGGGCCCAGCTCCCAAGGTGCACCTTCTCTGGGAACTGGGAGCTGAGTCTCTGAGTCCATGTGAGAGGAAGCTGAGGGAGGGCCCAGGGGGTACATGGCGCTGAGGCTCTGGGCCATGAGCATCTGGGTGCACCTCAGGTTCCTCTGCTATGGCCCCATCAGCTCACTGGCCTGGTCCTGGCGAAGCAGCAGGGACACTTAGTGGGTCCTGTGTCCTGTAGCAACCAGGGATGTGACAGGGAGGCTGAGGGAAGGGGAGCCCAATCCTCCCTGTTCCTACATTGGACAATTAAATGTACCCAATGTTATAAACCAAAATGACACTGATATGTGGCAAAAAGTTTAACCATTACAAATGAACCATGAGTGGCACATAATTCTCCATGTATTTGGTAATATTGGTGAATTGATACTTTTCCCATGTATCATTTCTTCCTTCCTTAATCTGTACGGTCCACTTTCTTTAGCATACTTGAGAAAGTATTCCACACGTGCTATCCTCAGGGTGACTCGGCATGAGAATTTTTGTTAGAGACTTTAACTTTTGTTTATTATGTGACTGTTTACAATGTACAACAAATACAGGTTTCAATGCCAGAGCCTATGATTTGCCTTAATTACATGTTTTTTAGCAAAAGGGAGGTGCTCAGTTTTTTAATGTGGCCTTAAAAATAAACAGCAATCGTGAATAAAGGAGAAAATAAAGATTACTCCCTTACCCAGATAATCTAGAATGAGAGACTAAAAACTCCCTGATAGGAAGGATATGAGGACCATCTAACCTAATAGGGTTGTAGGTCTGACTATCTGGTGGTCTATTGTCATAAGGAAAAGTTTCAACAATAAATAAATGCATTTTAATACAAAATGATCATTAAATGGAAATAAATGAATAATATATTTTGTGGAAATGTAAGCGCGTATAATTCCTGCATCGAACAAATTCTGTAAATATCCCAGTTATCTACTGTTCCAAAGTGACATTTGACCGAATAATGTGCCCTGTCCTTTACATGCCATGATAGAGCATTATAGACGGAAAAGAAGCACTGAATAATG